>NW_028297116.1:1076628-1406628 GCF_055798465.1 Pogonomyrmex barbatus | reverse complement strand
TTTTCTATAAATTATATACACAAATATGTAGAAAATTTAGAAAGTGAGAAAAAGATTATTATATGTAAAAAACAAAAAAAAAATAAAAAAAAAATTTAATAAAATTTATAAGTTTATTGTTTTTTTTTTTTAGAGAAATTCCCTTTTATTACAGCGCAGTTAAACGGAAGATTATTCTTGTAAGTATGATGATGCGATGATTTAGCCTGATCTTGTCGAAAAACTTAATTGAATATATCATTTAATAAAGATTTAATTTAATATTAAATAACTATTATTTTTAATTGCATTACTCTCCATTGAAGAAGTTCACGCGAGAACATATATTAAATAAACAAATGAGTAATTAGCCAGTTTATAGAACACTAAGATAATTTCATTAAACATAATGGCCCTTTATCGCGCGTTACCGCGGTGCGTTGTTGCCTCGATGTCTCCGTGTTATCTCGCGGAATTTACAATTTTAATTTCAGCGAGTCGCTCGCAGCCCGGCAAAAAACTCAGTGTAACGGAGGTTAAGTGCCTAGGGAGACCATGAAGCTCGAAGTTTGTTAGATCGCAGAATTAGTCGGCTGTTAAGCCAGATAAGCAGTCAACATGGACGAAAACAATTGCGCCGGATTAGCTAGGATACTCCGACAGCGACGGCGCCTCGTCCTCGGTCAAAAGATTAAGTAATGATCATTCGTCTTCCAGTTAAAGAGGTTGTGTGCCTCGCGTGTATCGCCCGCCAACCGATGGCGGAGAGGGGAGGGGAAGAAAAAGAAGCGGAAGAGAGAGGCGAGAAGGCGCGTTTTATCTCGCGAGACTCCGGCGAGAGATCTCGCGGAGTTACTCGAGCAAATTTGTCGAATTATCTTATCGTTGAACATCTCGTCGTGTCTCGGCACCGCGATGTCGAATTAATTTCAATCTCATTACGGCCGATACTCCGCTCGCGACTCCGTCCCGCTCGGTCTTCCGATAAAGAAACCAGGACGGGGAAGTATTGTCGAGTGGGATTTCCGATCTCGCGGCTCCTCCTGAATTGAACGGATTAAATTTCTATATCAATTACGCTCGAAATATTTCTGCACATGCGGTTGCTCGCGATGGGGAAAATTCGATCGCCACGAGCGCGAGGTAATACTGTAATAATTGTCATTATTCTCGCTCAAATCAGATCGATAGTACTGAATTTATTCTACGACTACGTAATGTCACGCATATTTTTTTGTTACAATTATTATCCGGATCGTTTCAATTGATATTACATTACCAGCGTCTCCAACGTAACGTTGGACAATACATTTCCCGGCGAATCCCGGTTAAAAATTGCTGACTAGAGTTCTCCCGATGCGCTATTTGCGTGGTTTAGAAATATCATATGCGATTCGCAGTTTCATGGGGTAAATGTTTTCAAGTAACACCATGCCGTGTGCCGTGTATTGTTTTTCTTATTTTGCTGCACAGCTGTGCTAATTTAATCCCTTCGAGCGTCCCGGTAAGGTACAGATTTCTCGGCGACAAGAACCCACCCCCGAAGGGTCAGCATTCGTCTGAGAGAAGGGTGAATTTGACCAATCGGACGCGTGGGTTGGCCACCCCTATACACTGACCAATCGAGATTCTCTACGATGTGCCTATTCGCACGGTTCATTCGCGCGTGCATGCTCTAACGAACTGACGTCATGTTGAATTTAAAAAAAACTAGACATGATTGGAGGAAGATATTTATCAAAAAAAAGTAAAAGAAAATTGCATAATGGTATTATACCATTATATATAAATGTCATTCAACGTTCTAGATTTGTAGAGATTTATCTCTTCAAACATATATTTTTTTATATATATATATATATATATATATATATATATATATATGAATTTATTATCTAATGCAGCAATCATTTATTTAAAAAAAAATTATGAACTTAATTTTTTTTATTTAAGATCCTATTATGATGGACTATTTTAAGAATTCTGAATTTCGATGTACTAGAAGTACACACGCGCGCGCGCGTGGGCGTTGGATATTATTGTTATTATTAGATATTATGGGATTGTTAGATATTATTGTTAGTAATTAAATTATATTCTCGCTCTCTCTCTCTCTCTCTCTCTCTCTCTCTCTCTCTCTCTCTCTCTTTCTCTCTCTCTCTCTTTCTCTCTCTCTCTCTCTCTCTCTCTCTCTTTGACTAATAATAGTCTCACATTAATTGGCTATGAGTCTCACATTAATTGGCTACAATTTACTATTATTACAATTATTAAGTTTATATTAAGCTTAACTGCTTGAAACTTTTAAACCATAAACAATTTTTTCAATTTTGTATTATTGGGATTATTATAAAATTAATAAGCTCGAAAAATAAGTTATAAGTTTCATAAAATGCTGCTAATATGCCATAAGCTTAAATCTAACAGTTATAATATACAGTTGAATAAAAGTTGGATAATAGCATATAAATAAGGTGAGTTGTAGTAAAGTACGTTAGGCATCACAAGTTCTTTTGCAGATTATATACAATATCATGTAATGATAAATAAAACATCATTTATACAAAGAATAGAAACGATTCGTATTTCACTTCGAAAACGGATGCATAATTAGCTGCGGGGCGTATACTATTAATCAAAATTCTCTGAAATTTCCGTTTTAATATTATCGTTAAAGGCGCGAGTACCGTGCGGCTTTTGCAAAATTCAGCACTCGGCGGTGGAAGGTAGGTACATCAGGCCGGCGAGATAATAATGATGAAGTTCGGTGTCCGTGTAGCCGAGTGGCTGGCGAGACCGGGGAGGGTTGAAGCCGGCGGAAGGAGAAAGGCAACTCCGTCCGGAGGGGAGGGGGGCGGTGGGTTATACATTTGAGTACATAAATGTATGTAACTCCGAGTTTGTGTTGGAGTGGGCGTCGGCCATCTTGTCCGGTGGGTATTGACCGAGGCGACCGCCAGGCGAGAGAGACATGCCATGGCGGACAAACCACCCTCTAGCTACTACCTCCGGCATTAATTACTCTTATTAGTTAAATCCGCGCGCGTCGTCATCATCGTCGTTGTCGGCACGGCGCGGTAACAACGACGCGCGACAGAAAAAGTATCGGTCCCGTCGAAGGATTGTTTGCTCGCATGTATTATATTGTTGCGCGCGTAAGGAGCCCTCGGAAGAGAGTCGAGGGCAACAATGTAGATGTATATGTTATTCGCGATATAAAATTCATATGGGCGAAAGAGTCGCTTCCGCTTACTTATGAGCGAAACGTAGTTTGGTGGCGCGATTATTCTTTGAAATCCTCAAGCCAAGTAAAGAACCATTACTTATTGTTGAAAGACTGGAAGCTATTAAGCTGCAATTGTACATCTTGGTTCAAGTGCCGTTGAAAGTATTAAAGCGATTATATTGGAAGTTTTATTACTGCTGTGTTCTTGTGGAAAATTTAATGGTATTACTTGATTACTATCAATATTGAATTTTCAATATTGTAATTTCGTTACAGCCATAACTTGGCATTAAATATTATTTGCTTCATAAAACTGTGTTAGAGAAAATCTTTAAATTAATATTATAGGGGAAATCATACATGCGAGTCGTTATATTATATGTAAATGTGACTTTTATTCTTATCAGGAGATAATTCGTCGCATCGTATTCCAAATTTAGATTCCACCGCGATACCAAAAGTGGAGTTGTCCATCTCTCCAGGAACGGCGATAAATACGAGATGAACACCGTGGATATTAGATTCAGAATTTCCTTTATAAGGTGCAATTATTATACAAAATTAGCCGCAGTTAAACTCGACGGTAACGAAACACCTGACAAGGCCCCGCAGCTGCATCCTTAAATAAAAGTTTCGCCCGTCGGAACTTTACTGATATAACGCTCAACCTCTCGCTCAACATAATTTACCCCACTGTTGCAAATTAAGGATGTACTTATTAAGATTAATAAACAGTCATAAATACCGTCTTTGGATGTTTAACCGTTGATCCGTGTTTGGATGTTTAACCGTTGGGAAAGATTTGTATCCGTCTTATAAAGAAGCTCATGCCTCATGTCAATCAATAAATTCATAGCATTAATGTTGGTCCACAATAGGTGATTTAAGCTTTAAGAAGTAAGAAATTGACCAATTATAATCGAATATGAAAAGAATAATCGACTATGATTGGTCAATTTCTTACGACTTAAAGATTAAATATTTATTGTGGACCGACATTATGTATTCTAAAAGATTATGATGTGACAATATTATTTTTGCAGCAAATTAGCTGCCATGAGACATTTAATAGATTCGTTCAATCATTCATATTGCTAATTGCTATCGGTATCTTATCAATGTTATTTTTATCGGAGAAACGATCTGCCGGCGGTTATTGTATTTTCGATTTAACCTATATTCCAGCCAAATCTCGATGCTTATATCGGTCTGCTCTGCGAAACGTGTTAAAATTCACGGTACATCTTCGAGCCCCACCGTGATCCATTCGTTTCGCCGCTTCTGATGGGTTTCTTTTTTTTTTTTTTTTTTTTCACGCCATCGTGAATCGAGCGACGTCCTATCGACAGGCAGATGCCTCCATATCTTACAGAGAAAAAGAAATATTTTCCAGTGCGAACGCAACAAAATATTTAGAAACTCGATGTACTAAACAAGATGTTTAGCGAAAACCGCAGAAGAGATTTTGCTTTCTGTTAAAATTTAAATTTAACTTCTATTTGCATCCTTACTATTCGCGGCATCCTGATTGTATCTCCACTTGCAGGTCCTTTCCCGGGTAAAACATCTTAACATCGTGAAACTTTCGTGAAACGTCCGACTGACTTACGTCTTTTGGGTGTCCTGCTTTCTCTCTCATTTATTTTCGGACATGATCCTAGACGGCTATTTATTCGCGGTAAAATTTGAAGTCGCAAAATTCTATGATTATTTTTATAATTTTAATCAACAAGATACCTAATAGTGCAACAGTTTACAATTGTAAACATTTTCTATTATTTTAAATATGTCATTCTCGACTGAAAAACTGTTTAATCCTGCGAAAAAGCTGCATATACTCGACAGATAAATTCGCACAACTTTTACTTTCGTACACTTTTACTTTTGTAAAGTGCAAAATAGAATTGCCTATGAGAGGATTACAGGTTTAGTCGGATGACAGTTCCGTGAGTTTCATTTAATCATCGCCCTCGTGATAAACGTCATGTTGCTCGTCACAAGCGCGATCGTCGAAATTTAATCCGTTCGGATCGGTACAAATGCAACTGAGAGAGAAACAACGGACATCCCTTGCGGCTTGCGAAAATTCCGAAGGTATGTCCGTTCGTTCGCTTCGTCGTTCACCTTCGCCTCGCCTCGTCTCGCCTCACCGCGCGCCACGCCGCGTCTCGCGTCGCTTCGCCACGCCGGCGAAGAGAAAGCGTGTATACGCAGGGGCTCTAATTCACGCCCTGCATTTCGCGCGGCGTGTATTTTAAGGCTGGTCCCGGCTCTAAAATTCCACCCCTGCCCCCAAGCGCCCCGTTCGCCCGATCCTCTCGCTCTCTCTCTTTCTCTTACCCCTTTCAATCTCTATCTTTTTCCTCTCCTCGCTCCTCGTTGCCGTCGCGATTTCCGTTTCCCTCGAATGCTCGTTCTCTTTGTCTCGTCCTTGCTTACTCACGGTATCATGTTTGTCTCTCTCTCTCTCTCTCTCTCTCTCTCTCTCTCTCTCTCTCTCTCTCTCTCTATCCGTTCTGCTCACTCACCCCTGTGTGTACCATTCCTCCGTTTCACTCCCTCTCCTATTCTCCCTCTCTGTTTCTCTCTCGATCGTTTCCTTCCCTCGTACGCAGGAATAACGCGAGCTAGGTAGTACGTACGTACGTACTCGGTACTCGTAGTGGTGGGTATAGCGGCTGTGGATATAAAGGTTGTTCAGCGCCAGGGCAAGGAGGGCGACTAGGGGGTGAGGCGACGGGACAGAGGAGGACGAGAGCGAGACAAATCGAGAGTCAGAGCGAGCGTGGAAAGCGCGACGGAGAGACAGTATGTACTGGCGAATGCGAACGGAAGGAGAGAGAATAACTGGGAGAGGAAGAGGGAGAGAGATAGGAAGTGACAGAGAAAGAGAAAGCCGAGGTTCTTGGACTCTATGTAGTGGTGCAAGGGTTCGTTCGACCCTTAAGGGGTTGTGGCTAGCGTCAGTCTCCCGCTGCCCCGATCCTCAGCCACCATCGCGTCCCCTTTACCTACCGCTACCTCCACCTCCTCCTTCTCCTCCTCCTCCTCCTCCTCTTTCTCCATCTCTTGCACTACTATCCCCTGTCCCCTTTCCACCCTTTGTCCCTTCTCTCCTACCGCTACTCGTCGACCACCCAGTTAGCCACCCTCATAGCCACCCTACGGCGAGCAAAACTACCCTACCGCCGGCGGCCATTTTACTCTCCCCTCGCCCTGGACTCGCCAAATTGTAATCCGAGTCCCTGGAATTCCGGGCAGAGCAGCCGTGGTCCGGCCTCAAAGGAGGCTTCCTTCGCTCTCTCGACATACCCCAGGATAATGATTAACGGAGTACTCCTCTTTCTAGCCCCGCGACTCCGTTCCACACTTCGTAGAACAAACAGAGACGTAGCCGCGTTGCCAAATAATGGCAGCGAGCCGCGCGAAAATCCTTCATTTAGCCCCAACACGGAGTCAAGGCAAATCACGAGCCACGTTTTTATTGATGCCAGCTTTTGGTATGAGAGAATTATACGAAACGAATTGTTATGTAAATTTGAAACTACATGTTTTCCATATCTTTATATAAATATTGACAAAAAAAGGAAGCTTACATTAATAATGACCTTCAAACCTTCAAAATCGTTACTGTTTTTTATACAAGTTGCAAGCATTATTGTCTTGAAATTCTAGTTCATTCTTTTTAATAGTAAGTAATAGTCTATTTAGAATTTGGATTATTCATGCTTCTTATTAAACATATTAATTTTGCATCTCATTAATATGCTTTGTATCCGCTAATATTATTCCAAACTTACACTGCAAAATGAAGTTTACTGATCAAATAGTAAGTTTAATTTCTCAAAAGCGGTTAATTTCTCAATTAATTCTTAGTATGAGCATTAACTATGACACCCACTTGTGAATCTAAATGTCTTGCCAATTTGATCGCGATCTATCCTTAATTAACACTTATACTATAACATCCCGGCGTTATACGAACCGAGAAATGCTAGGACAATAATTTCGTATCTCCAGGTTCCGCTTTATCTGATTGGACGAACGGTATCGGCGGGAAATTCACGATTATCTGTTTATGGGACGTTAATGGGGATCGTGCCGAGTCGCAACAGCTCGAGCTTCGCGTCTGCCCGACGTCGGCCAATAATATCGCACGTACTTACCTGACGGCGCACCTGCAGCTACACGAAATTAATGTCCGAGGAAGCAGAAGGTAGGACGGAGCGAGAGCATGGGAGCGTAGGATGAGGTCGGATTCCTGGGTGGGGCGTTCTCTCGTATGTTTATTTAGCTTGCAATTCTATGAAATTTGAGATTTGCGCATATAAGATTTACAATCGTCGTTCATCGCTACGATTATGTAGAAACTTATCAACGAGATTGACTCGTTGAGATTACAATTAATTTACTCTCGATTAACCCCAAATATCTCGATTGACGGAGATTTTCTTTCGTCTTGATGATTCTTTTCGATGAGATGCCCAGGTATCAGTCATATCAGTCAATTCTGCAATACAAAAGAGAAAAAAAGAACATGAGATATGAGGGAATTCGCTTATGCATAAATCGCATTTGAAGTTTTGTACGTCGCGTACGAAAAATTCGAGATGAAGAATAAACGAGACGGTTCTGTCACAGACTTATAAACGACGTGTCGCCTTCGAGCACTATTTATCTAAGTCCGAGGATAGATTTTATCGCCCTGGATATAATTTGTTGTGCAGCAACATTGGTGGTCGGCACAGCATTTGTCATTCCGTGCGCGCGCCTCTGTGTTGACAGCGCTCGCCTCGTTCCCGGGGTGAAGTTCACCGAAGAAACCGGAATGAAACTGGATCAACCGGTAGTCTGGAACACCCTGTGCAGATTGACCACAATCGCCCATGTAGACAAATTTACGGCAGTGGTGGTCAATTGAGCTAGAGCCTCTTCAATATTGAATAATTCGCGCTCGACATTATATAATAATAATAATAATTACATTTTTCTGTATGCATTTTATGAATATTGTTTTACACGTGTAACGATAGAAATATATTAAATAAAAATCATATCTCTTTACATCGCAACAGTTCTATTTTAACTGAATTAATAGATGTACTGATTCTAAAATTTTGTTAAAGCGAGAAAATTATAAAAAAAATAATTACCTACCCTAATTTCATTGTAATATTGAGTAATTGGAAAGTTTTGTAAATAAAATTTTTTTACTTATACGAAAGTACGCGCGCGCTTCTATATCACAAGTTTCTTCATAATTTCATTCGTATTTGTGTCTCTCTCTCTTTCTCGCTACCGGGTATTCTACGTATATACATTTTACATTTAAAAGCAACAACTCTATCTCTTCACTCGCTTCTAAGATAGCTTTAATAGCAGAGGTCGAGAAAGAGACATTTCATTAATAAAAGCACGCGTCGTCGCGAGCCACTCGAAATGTTTTACATCGTCGCTCTTGCAACTATCGATCCGTCCGATTTATGGGATTCCAGCTGATCGTTCATTTGAAGAACGCTCGTCGGCAACAGTAGACGCGATCGCTCCGTCCAATTTTCCGGATTTCTCGTGCACGAACTTCCGCTCTGAAAAACGAATGCGAGACGAGAAGAGACGAGAAAGAAGAACATGCTCTCACGAAGGGAGAAAGGGAGGGAGCCGGCTTCTCCGGCTTGCTCTCGAATACACGCGTGCACATATCAATATCGGCCATGCATGACAAGACGCCTGACTGGACACGCCGATGAAAAACGAAAAGTAACTCTCTTCTCGTATTCTAACCGCGCCATTTTTACATCCAGACCAGATACCTCGACAAAGTTGTACAATGCTCGCGCACCTTCTATCCTTATTAATAAATAAATTAGACAGAATAATTTATTTCAAGGAAAGTGTGACATTTACGAACAAATAATATGTAATGTAATTTTATCAAAAGAGCATAAATTAATTATGTTTGCATTTCTTTTAATTGCGGTAATTGTTATTTGAGTACCAATAATTCTCTCCTCTGAATATGAAGAAATTAAATTGTAACAATTACATTTTTCATTATTTTCAAACCGTTTTTGATTAAAAATCTAGAAAGTAGAATAACATTAAATTATTCATTAAGTTATTCCCATGTATATATTAACGTTAGTAGTTTGTTGAGTAGTTTAACTACATTTTCGATATTATGATGACAATGGGATGTAATCCCGAGAACTCGGATATATAAGTAAATCGCCAATATATGTATATACCGATTTTCGCGGCGTATCGATATAAAGAGGGAGGAATGCAGGGGTTGCGATTTTCATCTCGATTCGGTCTCCGTCGGCCTTTCGCGCCCACCCGGCACGTCGGTAAGAAGGAAAAACGAGCCACCTCTCTGGATACTGCGCCTCGTAAAGGAGGATAGTAATCGAAGCGCAGAAAGATGCAGACTCTGTATATGGACTCGTACGCGTTACGAAGGTTCGTGCGTTTCTTCTTTCAAGAAAGTCAGGTCGATGCATCTTTATCAACGATACTGAGATCCAGCTATCCTTCCTTTTTCTGCATTCCATCACCTTTGCTTTCTTCTCGTTACTTGTTTTCTGCATTGGTGATCCTTGGTGAAAATTTACAATAAATAAATGATCGATCGCTGAGTATTAATCAAAATGTAAAAAATGTTTCGTGCATATCGTGGAGGTAAGGTAAACCTGTTATATCAAGGGCATATTGAAGAACGCTATAATTTTTGTAGCCTCGTCCTATTCGATTCGCATACAGAAGAGTGCCGCGCGCGAGTAAAGTCGCAACTCTCGGGCGCGAAAATTCCCGCGGCGCGGCGGCGCGACGCGACCGTGCAGTGTCGCGCTGACCCTCCTCGCGGAATGTCAAAGGCAAGGGGGATGTACTGTGAAATTTGAAAACGAGCGCGAAAATCCGGCGAATTTCCAGAACAGTGCGTCGTATCGATTCGAGTTTCCGTGGGCGTTGCTATGAGATGGACCCTTGTACAACTCCGAGAGCAAGGTGGAGAGAAAGCGAGCGCGCGCGAGAGAGAGAAAGAGAGAGAGAGAGAGAGAGAGAGAGAGAGAGAGAGAGGGAGGGAGAAGAGAGAAGACTTGAGTGTCGCCAAGCTACCCTCCACCTCCTTCGCCTCTTCACCTTCGCGACGACCCACCACCCCCAGGGAGAGCCGCCCACCCTTGGTATCCCTCCGCAGAGAGGCCATCTCGCCCTCTACGCCCGTTATTACTTCTACAAATATACAAGATATCGTATTTCGTGATCGAACTCTCGAGGTCGTAGAGAACGTAAATTCGATGGAATCGTCCAGCTAATACCGTTTCAAAGAAGCAGCGCCGTCGTTCGTCTTTGAGACCCGCGATCTTTCGCGAGGATCAAGGCTTTCCCCGCTACCCCGCTTGGTCCTTAACCGTCTTCCGTTGGACCCTCATCTTCCCTTGGGCCTTCCACCTCTTGATCCTGGATCCGTCTGCTTTGTCTCCTTTCATGTTGCGTGTCTCAAGTAGGAAATAATGTGAAAGATCGCGCAAGTATACGAGGATCGTCCGTGGAAACGGGGTCCTTGCAAGTACTCGCAACCTCTGAACTCGCTCCTGAAGGAGTCTCGAAGAATCTTTGTCTTTCAAGACAAGGATATATGCCGTAACACAAGATTTGGAGACCATCCAAAGAAATAATGATCTGCGCGAAGCTTTTCTTCAGGAGCTGTTGCGAGTCGCAAGACTACGTGCTCTATCGATCGCGGTTGGCAGACGCGATCGAGATACCGATATACGCGGAAAACGCAGAACTTTGTTAAACGCGGATCTTGTATCGGAAGCGTCTTTATTAATGATCACCCGCGGCGTCAAGCGTTATTCGTAAGATTAACGACGCGAGTTCCTCTGGCCCGTCGTGGTGAAGTGCATAGCTTAATTAATGATGGAATTAAAATTGCCTTTAGTTTGTTGAAGTAATATTTGTTGTTAAAATTGTGTATTATATACATAATAGTTTTATGTAAAAAATTACATTTGCTTTTTAATTATCCAATTCTCATCAATTTTTATAGGAATTTCATGAATATCAGAAGTATTGCTGAATATTTATTAAGCAATAGGTAAAAATTAAAAATTTTTAAATTTTCTTAAACAACCTCAAAAGAACAACTTGAAAAGAACAATGTAAATAATTTTGCTAAAAATCTAGAGAAACCATGGATATAATTTTATTATTTAATCTTTTTTATTATTGATTTAAAAGATTTTATTTTATTTATTTATTTATGTCTTATAAATAATTTTTATTTGCAAATTTATGCAAAATTTGTGTATATATTTAGATGTCAAAATCGATAAATATGTGACATATATGTATTTTATGAGACAACCATTCGTTAAGCGACCGTTTCGCGACGAACATATCCATCGCTTATTATAGAAAATGACTCCGCATGCTCCGCCACCGACTGGCAAGAGCCGCCCTTAACTTTCACTAACGACCGAAGTTTTTCGGTGTCCGAGCACCGTAAACTCTCAGTATCATAAATTCAAAATGGCGGTTCCTCCGGGGGTGAAAACAAAAGCCACTCGGCTCGTGTTCGAAGGCTTCACAGGGTCGGGATAGGTGGGCAACCCTTCTGAATACTCCCTTACGAGGCAGGCTAAGGGGTGGGTGGTAGAGGGAAGAAGCGGTGAGGCTTTTCGAAGGATCGAGCCACCGAAAATGGCGGACCCAATTAAATGAGTCTGGGCTAGCGTGATGTACGCGCGTCATGGAAACCGTAAGAGGCGGAAAGAAGAAGACGAAGGACCGCGTTAGAGTCCTTTCAAAGGGACGCACGTAGGAGTTCGCGTACGCACCCTTTCCTCTCCAACAGAAACTCCGGCGTTTAGATCTCGTTAATCTTTTCACTTGAAGAATAGATCGTTTCGCGATTGAGAGAATTATAAATAGATAAAATTAACTGAGTTAATATTTTATATTTGATAAATAATTGAATTTTGAGATAGGTATTATATAATATAATCTCCATTTTTTAATAATATATTATTTATTAAAAAAAAGTTTATGTAAATTATTTAATTATTTTATATAGAGTTAGATTTAAATAATTAAAAAAATCTATTTAAAACTTATTTTATATTTTATATTTTAATATTTAATTTTCTAAAACCGATAAATATATATATATGCAAAGTTACATGAATTTAATTAAATAGGTTAATGATTAATTTAAGTTAAATAGGTTAATTTATTATTATATTCTGTGATACCGGCTACTGTAGGGTCACGACTATTTCTCTGAATGAAACACGTTCGGTCCAGAACTGGATGGGCGAGATGCTCACAGATTAACCCCATGATCTTTGATCTCACCTGACCTGGACCTCCTGGATGCTGGACCTCCTCTTATTTTATGTATGGCAGGTGTCTTACTTGTATCTCATCAGATATTTCTATCATGTGCGTGAAGTACCATTAATAAAATTATATGTTTCGGTAAATTTATTATAAAACACATTGCAATTAAGTCTATATGAAATAGGATATAAAAAATGAAATATAAATAAATATTTTTTGTTCACAACTCAATAACAAAAATTTTTTAAATTTTATTTTAGATTACAAAATAAAAAATGAAATTTCTCTCATCTTAAAATAAACAGAATAAAGTTTTTGTGCAACATAAACACAAATTCCATTCATGTAAATATTTATATAAATAAAAAATATTACTTAATTACATGTATTATATATGATATAAGATATTCTTAAGGAACTGTTTCAAATTAAAATCAACTATGAACAAAGTCTCAATTAAGTCATAAAATATAATCTTTTGCTATTCTAAATAAATTAATGATCTCGAGTTCTACTCTAGAAATTTTATTTTTAAAATGTTATACAGGTTCTCTTAACATATTTTGTTTACCAAAAGTTGCTCATGTATGTGCACTGTGAATACATCAAACATTAATTTACGATAAATCTGATTTCCGACCGAAGATCGAGAGGAGGAGTTCATCCGATAGACGGGAGCTTTTTCGATAGGCCGATAATCTGATATTCCGGTTGGTAGATAGTTTAGTTCAAATTCGACATCCGGAAGAGAGAGAGAGAGAGAGAGAGAGAGAGAGAGAGAGAGAGAGAGAGAGAGAGAGAGAGAGAGAAATAGAGAGCGGTACACACGGAAACAGTTCGGCGGAGATGTCGACTTAAAACAATTGAGGGTGCTGTAGTGGCACGCAATATCCTGACTCCTCTAATTCGATTAGGGAACTAGCTATGCAGCCCAGGAACCTGGAATTCCTTTAACCAGCCCGGAGACTTCCAGGTACGAATACAGCCGACTCGCGAGGGACGCGGACGAATTGCAAGGTGGATACAATCTTACAGATATATCGATGGGTAGAGATAGTCACCGAATTATCGGACTCGATGGAAGAACCGGCTCAATTTGTCAAATTAAATCGGTGTGCCTTCGACAGCCAGTCTACCAACCAAGGCTACGATATCGAATTCGTCAACATGTACAATAAATTTCGCAAACATAACGTTTTAATGCAAAATAAAGTACAATTTTCAAAACATAAGAATTTCTACATAAGCATTTTCCGACCTTTTTTCAATGCCCATGTAATTTTCTTTTTTTAAATTTGTATTTGTAACTCAATAATTAAAAAATCGTTTATAAATGAATAAATGTAATTAACAAATACACATATATTAATTAATTATTTAATAAAAAAATTTATATGAACTTACATAAGAATATAATAAGGATTTGCTCATCGACATTTGAAAAATAAATATTTGTATGTTTGTAATTCAAATTGCAAAAATAATTATTTTTGACAAATAATTGGTAATAAAACAATATAAGAGTACAAAAAAAGACGATTTTATTTTAAAACGATAGAGTTTGGATTCAATTGATAATTTATAAAGTCTTATTTTCGAAATTCTAGCTAAATAAAAAATAAGTGGAAAGACTCTTTTCAATTAATATCTTCTCAAAATCTAAGAATATTGCAAGATGTCACTCTTGAATAATACATCATTAACAGAATGTTTTATATGTAACTCTTGCTAGCTTTCAAATTTTTCTGTAACTATAAATTATTTCATGGATATATTTTGTTAGTGTGACTCTTTCAAAGACAAGCATTTTAGGATAATGTCTTTATAATTTTTTACTAATTAATATATCAACACACACACACACACACACACACACACACACACACACACACACACACACACCACGTGCGCGTGTGTGTGTTGATATATTAATTAATAAATTTTTTATATACACTTATTATTGTATCTATATATATATATATATATATATATATATATATATATATAATAACAACAATAATAAATATATATAAAAAATTTACTAATATACACACATACACACACAATAATATTGAACATTTTATAAAATTAAGTTATGCCATATGATTTATCATTTGTATTTATTATTATTTAATGGAAAATTTTTATTCTTAACATATACTCATATTTTTTCGATAAAAATAGTTTTATTAGATCTAAAACATCAATTTCAAAAAGAAATCCACTTTGTTACAATGTTCCTTACCCTTTTATAATGCTGAGTTGCTCCCTTAGCACCCTTAGATCAAACGTCCCTTTTCAAAGAGAGGGTGGCCCAAACTTTGGACAACCCTAAGCAAGGGTTCCCCCTTTCAAATAGAAACTAGATCTAGGAACTAGATTGGTCTGCGTTACCGACTATTCAGAAAGTCCTCGGACGTGGCTAGTTTGGCCAGGAACCATCGGCAGATGTCGGTACTATCATTTCAGAGCTACCCCTATAGCACCGTATTCTGTCCAACACGGCCGTTTTACACTTGATAAGTTTAGAAATGCTGTCGATGGAGGATCACGCGCGCGCACACATTCAGCCTAGAAAGAAAATTTCTTCCTAATAATAAAAATAAAATAAGCTTTCCAACGTCGTTCGGGCAAATTATTTGCGTTCAACGTTCAATACTTGTCGCGCTCGCGGCTAATTACCTAACGTCCGACTCGCGCAATTAGTGACCCGTATGGGGTAATTCAGGAACGCAGGCTGGCGTGACCCGATTATAAATTCTTGATGATGCTTTCAACGCGGGTAGCATGTCGCATCGATTGAATCGGACCGACGGAAATACGTGCGCGCTGAATTTATTTGTCTGACAGAGGGTGGAGGGAACGACGCTGGTCGCGGGTCGGTCGGTCGGACGATCGGTTTTGGCTGGTTGCTTTAAGAGGTCGATTTAATTCTTTCACGCCGTTCCGTCAGCCGGGATTTACACATCGCATCGCGGGCATGCGGACCGACGGCGTGTGTACAATGCTGCGGAATATTTCGGCTTGGCTTGCTCGACGGATCTGCCGCACCGGGGGAAGCATGCTTGTGAAAATCAGAGTAGAACGACATACGCGTGGCATACGCGCGGCAGCGATTGTTCGCCAGTAGACGAATGTTACTTCCGGCGTATATCTCACGCCCGGCCTGGCTCTCTTTCTCGCCTCGCCTCGCCTCGTCTCTCCGCGAAAAGGAAAGCGCGGAGGCTCGAGCCGTGAATGGTCTGACGTATCGCCGGCGCGTCTGTGTCTGACACCTCGGATTTTTCCATTAAATTTTCCCGACGCGCGAATCTATCACCGGTTACACCTTCCGGAAAAACTCGCTTCTCGCGCAGCCACGAAGCGATTCCCATTACGATCGTCCCGAGATTTCGTGAAACGCGTATCGAGCCGCGTGATAACGTTCGGCTGATATCTTTTCTGGGTCAACAAAATGAAACGACTGGTATGTTTTGATATACTTATACCGGAAAAATTTTCCGGCGGAAAAAGATCAGAAAAATATTCAGGAAAGCTTACGTACACACAATAATA
Organism: Pogonomyrmex barbatus; assembly: GCF_055798465.1. Classification (NCBI taxonomy): domain Eukaryota; kingdom Metazoa; phylum Arthropoda; class Insecta; order Hymenoptera; family Formicidae; genus Pogonomyrmex; species Pogonomyrmex barbatus. Next base: position 1,390,523 of record NW_028297116.1, on the reverse strand, counting down.
GGAAAAATAAGTGGCTATAATAAAATGTGTGTTAAAGAGTCTCTGATCGTATCGAAATAGTATTTCAAAAATAATCATATAATATATGTGACATATAAAAATAATACTTGTGCTCATTTGTTGTCGCACAATAATCTAAAATCACTTGTTTACAAAGCTATTATCGTTCTCTCATTGCTAAAATTGTAATTCTTATAGTTCACATCGATTCGTTTCAAGATGACCGGATCAACGGCGAATAAACAACAAGCAGCAAACAAGTGTAATAAAACAGATCGACTTTGTATTTCTCGTGTGTATCTAAATTCTTAGTTCTTTGTATTGTAAGCCGCGTATAAGTCTTGGTCCAATAGAGTGGTGTCGGCTTTGCGTAAATACGGATTTCGCGCGCCTCGTTCAAACAACAGACCTCTCAAATACAGATGGAGATTCAACTAGTATATTTGCCTTGGTAACGAGATTGATTAACTTATCGAGAAAATAGATATCTGCTTCTTTATTTCCAAAGATCATTCGAAAGTTTGCTGATGGCGATCACGTTTCAATCATAAAAAAAAAAAAAAAGAACGGATTATTGATAACTTTAATAAATTTTAATTTTAACAATAAATTACTTTGTACGAATTCTAATCGAATTTTTCCTAAGAAAGAAATTGTATCATTTCTTATCCATAACAAAATATCTGATATCTTGATTTATAAATACAGACTTCAAATTCGACACGTAAATAACAGATAATTTTGCTACAATTTCTCGGAAAATGTGGACAAGACAATCTTCCATGAAACATGCTTCGGAGGAGGGAATGGGAAAAGGTTCAGGAGCTTGTCCTAATACCACATAGGGTATCTCGCTGAAGGGACGCTCCAAGACGGGCAGCTTCATTTTTCACGGAATCTGCGGGAAAATGCAAATGCGCGGGGCATCTGGCAACAATGGCCGTGGTCTGCGGCCCCTATTTTAAGGGTTGGTTTTTCGGTCGAGGCAGAGAGAGGGTGGCTCGGTGAGGGTCGCGGCCAGGGGTGGATAGGAGGGAGGGATGGCGAGCTTTGCCGGCCATGCAAAGCAGCCAGAAGTACAGCAGTAGCAGCAGCGGCAACCCCCACGACCGACCTCGGCTATATACCGGCTCTCCCAACCCCCTGATAAGGGTGGACAGCCACGATCGATTAGAGGGCTACCCACCCACCAACCCACCTCTGCTCATCCATCCCCTTCCCTTCGGGGCCACCCACAACTCACCCATTCTCAACGACGTCCTCGACTAGAAGCTCCTGGCCCGCAACTCTGATTCGCAACACGCCTGACTAACGATCTCCGGCTTAAAAATGACGGTTTTTCTCTATCCTTTTTGTCCTCGATTCTTTTCGTTGTGCTCTTATTCCCGCTTAATTATAATCTCGGCACGACGATCTACTTTCGCTCATTAGCTTTCTTCCACGGTCGGACGAGCGCTAGAGGAGCGCTTCGAATCTTCCGACGGCGAGGCTGAGGTCGCCGCTTTTACCCCGTTTCCTCGCTTTTTATCCGCAGCCGCGAAGCCTCGAGAGATACACCGCGGATCGCGACTCGACTGATTAACGATCCTTCGCGCAAAAAGCCCCGAGTTTTTACCCTCGAACTTTCCCCTCGTCCCGCCAATTTCCAATTTTCGATGTCTTGTCGTTTGGTTGCCGTTATTCCTCTTTTCGTTCCGGTCTTGTTTCACTTTTTATTCATGAGCTCATTCCAACTTGCTATATTACATCATCACAGTTATCTATTTAATATACATAAAGATTTGCACTATAATAAATATTCAATAATCCATATTCTGTATATGCAGAAAAGTATTTAAGGTATATTATCGTTGAAAATTTTATCGTTTGAAGAGCTTTTTTTGGAAATTTTTAGCGCCGTTTTCTCAAATGATCTCGGAGCGGGACACAATTTCATCACAAATCTCAAATTTAATCCGCGGTGGCGTTGCATCGCGAAGTTAACACGTTTACCGTCGCAGTTGCCGTTGTCCAACGAAAGGCTAACAATAAGGAACGATCTTCAACTAGTTAAGTTAAGTTCCAGCTCGCTCGTTCTGCCGAAACTTCGTCGGCTGGTCGTTGTACTTCCGCAGGTAAGTCGCACTCGCGCATATCGCACCGCTGAGTTCTAAAGTGCCTAAACTGCTAACACCCTGCTTTCCGGTAAATAGCATGCGAGACGTTGTTTTTCCCACGCCACTTCCGGCCGTGAGTTTTCAAATCACTTCAATGAGACTTGTAGATGAAAAAAAACACGATAAACCTTGATTATACCGAAAGGATCGTTTGATCGCAATATCAAATAAATATATTGAAAGAACAGTGGACTTTTCTTATAAGAATTTTACAAATTGTTCGAAATAATTTTCTTATAAAATATTTTTACAGTTGTATTTTTTTGAAATTGTACTTTTATACACTACTCCTTTGAAATGAATCTTCATGTATCGTATAATTACTCTTATAAAAATTATATTTTTATCATAAAAATATCACATACTAATTTTCCAACTAATTTTTGTCTCGTCAAGATACTTTTACTCACACTAATCTTTTCCCAAAAGCATAATGTAGAAATTGACATCGAAAATAAACCATCAAGATTTCGCATTCAATTGATAGCTTGCGACTCCTATTAACCGAGTTTCAGTTATATCTCGGTTTAAAATACGCCAAGGTCAGTGGTGTCGAAAGTTATTACTTTCTTCATAGAGCCAGCCTGACTTTAGAACTTTCCCAAACTTCTCCGTCCTTTTGTATCCAATTATCCTTCATCGTGCGAAATGTTTGCACTCGGCGTTCTTTCTGCACGCTCTACGCCGTCAAACGAATGTTCTACCAGATTGGAAATAAATCTAAAGCCTTTTTAGAGAAATTGCCAATAAATTCTCGCGTTAGTTCGGTCCGATGGGCATTGCGAGCACCCCTCAATTTTAAAATTTCCTAATTCCCAGCAAGAAGGGATGATACTAGAAGCGCTGTCGTCCCTACGATATGTAACCACCTTTCCGACGAACTCGAATGTTCGCATCAAAATCGATATCACTCGTGATGACATCATCCATTGAACCATCTCATTCCTAATTTTCTCATTTCCATTGTAAAAATAATAATTGAAGACATTTTTACAAGCTGCAAATTTATAAATTAAAATACTTTCTATTATATTAAATCTTCCATCGTTTCGATCGTTTTACATCGATCACAAATATAATTTTAGACTATAAATTTTGTAGTTTTTGCAAACATCAATTTTCAACGGAGAGAGAAAAAAAATCAGCAGTAAATATATTCCTCGGAGAATCTGTTCTTAAAATATTTTTTCTTCTAGGTCTCGGACATTGTATTTTTAGTGGCAACATATATTTATCGCGATCGATTTGCGCCTGTAGCATCTCCCTTTAATTATTGCATGATCCATGTTACAACGTGAGACAATAAATATCGCACCGGTCGGAGCACGTCGCAGACGAGCAAGCACGTTCCGAGCTCTTGTCGCGAGATCAATATCTTTTAACCTTATTTGTCTGTTTGGCGGTGGGTCTTGCCAAACAATAAGAGCACCCGGTAGAGAGAGTGCCGCCGTAAAGATGAAGATGCGAAGGTGGAGGTGGAGAAGGCGAAGAGAACCGCGATATACGCGAAGCAAACGCGCGGAGAAGGGAGAAAACAGACGTCGGAGAAAGGAAGCTGATATCTCTGGAATTTTCATATCGACACAGAATGACAGTTTTTTAATATTAAATTCTTCCCGACCTTTTGATTTCTCTTTTTCTTGCCCGCCGACGACAACGGCGCCCTCGACGAACCTAACTTCGCGGCCGTTGAACGAGCGAAAGGGAAACGGGAAAAGAGCGGCGAGATCACAAGGTGAACGCTAATTTCCATTTCTTATTCATATCAATTCTGCGAGGTTTCCGGTTCACAATCATTCACCGCCGATTACTACTACTCCGGCCATTAGTCAAATTTGCACAAAATTGTTTCAAGTGTATATAAAAACTGTCGACATTTGATATCGTTAATGCTTTAATCATTTAATCTTTAAATGTTGTTTAAATTCGAAATTCCTTGAAAATTAGGAGAAAATGAGGGATAAATTAAATTACTATAATAATTTAACGTTTTCTGCCTTTTAATCGTTCGATTTGAATCTCTTAATGCGAAATATTGCACAGAGGCATTAAATTAAATTAGCCTCATAAATCTAGCTATAATAATAATAAGTAAAAAAGTAATAAGTAAAAAAAAAGGTGGAAAAATGCGCGGAACTAAACAAGTATCGTGCTACGGCAATTACGCCGGAACGGAATAGGACGAGACAATCTTCCCTTCCGGCTGTGCAAAACCAAAGCGCAGTAAATATCTAATAAATTTCTAGCCGGGTGGTCGCTGGAATCACGTTCTCCCCCGGCCAAGCACGGAGAAAGAAGGAGAAATGAGAACGCGAGTGAAAAAGAGCGTGCCCCGAGATAAAGGGATGGTCGCGCTACAAAACCCAAAACAGTTTTCGGGACGATTGTCATTTATTTTGTTATTTATTTCCGTGAAAGGTGATAGATGCGGGGAGATGGGAGGGATAGGGGAAAGGAAACAGGAACAAGACAGACATATTACGATGTTATGGGGATGCAATCCTTCTCACTCACTCTCACTCTTCCCTATGTTCTTTTTTTTTTTTTTGGTAACGTATTGTCGAGTCGAGTGCAATTTTTTAACCCTTAAAATTTCGGGTTGGGGCACATTCGACCTTTCGGAGACAGACGGGGTGCAAAAGTCGATGCGAATGCTCTGAGGGTTGGATGATGCGTAAAATGAAAGTGAATAAGAGTGAGAGAGAAAGGGAGAAAGAGGGAAAGGTACAGAAAGAGAGAAAGAGAGTGCGTGCATGTGCCGGGCGAGGGAATGAGAGCAAAAAAAAAAAAAATCGCGGGCTGAAAGGAAGGATTACATCGGGGATTTTGGTTTTCGCGTTTCATCTGGACGAAAAGCCGATTTCCCGATTTTTCGTCTTTCCCGCGACGAGGACCGGCACTCGAATTAGATGTCCATTGTGCGAGTACAGAGACGAGAGCAAGAGAGGTCGGTCCTACCTCGTTCCCCTTCACCCCCAACTTCGTGACGTCGCATATTAAGTTGCGTTCGACCCTTTAATAGAGTCTACTGTCAATCCCCGAAATACGGACGCGTATTTCCAATATTCTCGATAATATTCTTTCGCGAGATCTTTTGCGAGATATTTTGGAATTTCACTGAACTTGAAATAAAATTTGTTCTGGTCAGCAAAGTAAAATACGAAGCTCTATTCCAAAATATCACTGAGAAATTTGATTATAATTGACAGTTTCGGAGATTTTATATATCGAATATAAATCCGATATCTCAACGAGTAAATTATGTCCAAAAAGAGCCATTTATAATTGATGAAATTTATCTCTGCGTCTCATTTCTTCGTTGAAATAAACAAAATCTATTTTAATTTCACTTTTCTAATTTAATTGTTCTATTTTTATTTTGCAAAAATCCACGATTCATTTATATATTCTATATGACAATAGTCACAAAAGATGATCCTCACATCGCAGTTCTCTGTCGTCACGTTGCACAAGTCATTTGCACCGTGAGTGCGCGAAATTGTCGTGCGATTTCTAAGTCACGCGCGATGGATATGTCCACGGGTGTGTTTGTTTGGACAACGACTTTTCTCGTGTCACCCGTTCGTTTCCGCCTCGTGGGAAAGCCGGGACCCACGATTCTCTTTCTCTCCGTGTTCGGTGGGTATCGATCAAAAATATATTAGTCCCCGATATGACAGTGCGGAGTGTTTTCTTTTCCGGGGTCGAGCGCAAGGAGGGGCGACGTAACGGGGTAGAGAGTAGTGGCGTTCTTTTTTTTTTTTTCTTTACGCACCCCGAAAGGACGTACAAAAGGGGTGGTATACCTGCTCGGAGGAAAGGGGTTTCATCTACCTGCGGAAAAAAGCCGGCCGGCCAAATTAATGATTTAGTGTCAGTTCCGATATCCGGGGTAGCGGGGTTCTCCTTCTCTTTTTTTTTTATCGTCATCTCGATCGACCCTTCCTCCCCTCCCTTTTCCTCCCCTGTACGCTTCTCGATGTCTTTTGCAAACGGGGATCGCGTAACTGCGTTTTTTTTCACAACGGTTTTTTTCTCCCCAGGCGAGGGAAGACATCCTGAGAGAGGAAGGAGAGAGGAAGGATCTCTTCCTTGGGAAAACCCTTCCGCCAAGCGGATCGGAACGAGAGTAAAAGAAGGATCGCAGGGTCGCAGGACTTGCCGCCAGGCATCAGGATTTACGAGGCATCCACTTGGATATTGGTAGGAGAAGATGAAGAGACAGGAACGATGTTATTCGGACTGAATGGAGAAGGCCATTTTCGATAATTTGTTGATCGAGAGCAATGACGAAAGCGGTTAGACGATCAGGATGCTCGTAGGGTCGTGTGAAGTTTTACGTCTTCATCTTGTATCTAGATACATTTAGCGAGATTGCAATTTCTGACTACTAGATAAAAGATTTTTACTACCGTCGCGCGAGAAGGTATGATTTTATGGCTTCGAGTCTTTGATTATACGCACTATTTAGATCTAAGAGAATATCATAAAAAAGTTATTGCGTGTAACACATTTAGATGAATTTTTTCTCTGAACCATCTTGATAATTATATTCTTACAAAATTACGATATTGTGAACAAATAGAAATAATTTTTACGATAACTTGTATCTTAAATTTTCGCTGTTTCGCTGATATTGAAAAACAAAAAAATAAACATTTTTTTTTAACATAATAAACAACTTTAACATAGAGAGCATAGACTTTTAAATTCTACGAAAATTTAAGAGTAGATTTTTTTTTTTAGCATAACAACGTTAATGAATCCTAAAAGAGATAGAGCAATAATTTTTTTAGAAACATTTGCATGGAGAGTATTCATATCACTTTAAATTCGAGATGCCTAACTTAACTCCATCATGATTATTTCACACTGATCGTCGCCGATAGATAGAATATACGTGTGGTTCACCCGTAAATAACTCGAAAATGGCGACTTGGCGATGTACCTTTACGGGGGTTATTCGGAGTTTACAGTTCGGGGATGGAGTCGCCGTTACCTCGGATACATATATATATATACATGTATATACATATATATATACGCGCCACGGGGAAAGTCTTCGCGTCGACGTCCCGCGGGATCTGTCTCCGGCCGATCCTGTTCAAAAATTGAAGGACGGCAAGACCGAAAACTGCATCCGACGGCTGACCAGGGCCGTCCCTGAGGATTCCCCGGAGGCGGGGACGTCACATCGAAATTCGAAATTTAAATTCAAATACACACACGACGTGTTCTCTCTTTCTTTTTGTCTGGTCTCTGCCCCCCCTCCCTCCCTGTGAAATTGGAAATACATCGTTTTGATCTACAGCGAGGTTCGCGCTATAGGGAACAAATACACCAATACACGTACGCCTATATATGTAGATGAGATATAAAGAGAGTATTTCCTTGCCTGTTTTTGGTATGATATGAAATTTCTATTTCTGAATGAGAGACAGTACAATTTAGTTACTTTTCAAATAATTGCAAGTATCCATCTGTGTTTTATGTGCGTCATCATTTTTTTGCTAAAGTTCTCGTCTTATATTAAAAAATTATTATTATTATTATTATTATTATTATTATTATTAAGAAAAAATTTTTCTTATTTTCACGTTTACATTACAAGTTTGTCCTACGAGTACGAATAACTGATAATGACGAGACGGTAAGTTCATAATGCTCGATGTTATTATGTTCTAAAGGGAGAAAAGTGTCCTTTCCAGGAGCGTCTTGTCAAGATGTGGACCGAATATATATTTTCAAAGGGGTTCCTACGGTTATCCGCAACGGTAAAAGGTGGATGAGAAGGAGGAGACACTCGCGTATCGATGTATCTGCGAGACCTGATGTAGGTGCGAAAAGAAGGTCGTGTGTATATGTATATAGATCTGCTGGCGCGCGTCGGTAGAAGCTCCATTAGCGTGTTTGCGCTACGGGAGACGGGCTCCTCTAAGTGATGTTTTGTGCCGCACTATTTGAATCGTCCTTTATACCGGGATCGTCCCTCGGACGATGGGAGTGCGGGGACAAGAGACAGGAAGGAAAAAAAAAAAAAATTGAGAGGAGACTCACGCGAAGGTGTTACTATAACGATTCGCCTATTCCTTTCGCTTTGGCTCTCTCTCGTTATTTCTTTGGTGAGAAACCGTGTTATTCTTGAGAAACGCATATTTCTATATTTAGCTCTTTTGTATCAAAATAGATCGAAATCATCGAAATATATTAAAAAAATTAAATTTTATAATAGATAATGTTCTGTTGTAGAATATTTGATTTTACCATGTATTAATTGTATAATTTTAATATAACACATTTTTCTCAATATATTTATTATACGGTATACTGGAATATTTAAAAAAAATTAATGTTTTTTAATAAAAATCACTATTTGTAATGAATTTTTGTGTAAACAAATTTTTTCATTTATTATTTAGCCACAAATTAAACGTTTTTTTCATATATTACTTAAGATTTTTTGAGGAACTATTTAAATTTTAATAAATCCTTGCATTAAACAAATGCTAAATTACTTTTTTAACCACATGATATATTTTTAATGCATGCTCAAAGCAAGATAAGTCGACACGTCGGAAGAAGGCGTTGGCACGTGGTCAAGAGACGTCAAAACTCGTTTCTTAGCCGCTTTTAAGGCACGTTCTAAGGGGTTCTTAAGGGTCTACGGAGGTCAGCATTACTTTTATGTTTCGCTTTCGGGTCAGAAACCAGACGACACACGCCATTGCTACGGAGGAAAGTTGCATGACTAAAGACATGTGTTATTATAGAAATGTTGAGTATTGATTTTCATACTAACTTCAAAAACAAAGTAATGAAAAATTATTTAATAAAAATAATCAAATTAACAAAAATATTGCAAATTAAGAGTTTAACATATATTGTATTATTGTAATATAAATTTATTAATAAATTTTTACATGTAAAAAAATTCTATTATATATTATATTCAAATAATATAATAAATAATCATAAAAGCACAATTTTAAAAATTATTATAAAAATAATTATATATAAGTATTATTATATATAAGTAAAACGGAAATTATATATAAGTATCTGTTTTATCGGGAAAAAGTAACTAAGATTCTTATATTTGACAATCATCACAATCTCCCTTATAACAAATCTTCGACTAATGATAGATTAGAATCCCTTTGAGAGACTTTCACTTGAATCTCTTTCTTGATCTTTTCAAATCCGCCGTTACTTCGTTAATGAACGAATTTTCTCGGAATGGCCATCCACGCCTAAGAACGGCTCAATTCTTTTTTTAGAACAAAGTTCCATTCGAATGCCAGCCATGAGCTTGAGGGAGAAGCGATAATCCGGGCGCGAGGTTACTTTCGGAGGTTACTTTCCGTTATTGGACTCTCATTTTACTAGAGGGTCGGTCGATCCATGCGCTCTCGGGCGTGAATCGAAGACTCCGGCCGGAAATAACGATGGCAGATAATGTGGAGTGTCCCGCTATCTACGGAATCAAATCACCTTAAGGTTACCTCAACACCGGAACCTCTTAGCCTAACAATTTCTATCTTTATCTATCTCCGCCGTTTCTTGAGAATGCCCTGATGCTCGGTAACCGATCGCGAATAGGTCGATCAAGGAATCTCGCCGTCTCATCGTCTCGAGGATGAATCTTCCGGTCCTTTATTTTTCCTACCGAGCTACGACCCCTCGGCTGGCGGGGGTAGTCATGTGAAATTCACCCAGGCTAGGAAAAATTCCGATCCCGACCGCGACATGTTTTGTCATTCCGCGATGCCAACGATGTTGTTATTTAAGAATTTTATGAAACGCTTTTATACATTTTTCATCCGATCAAAGAGTATCTCGAAGATTTTATGGTAAACATATAATGTCAACATGGTTGGTTTAAATATAAAATTAAGAATTTCTGTTTTGATCCTGAACATTATATTAAAAGAAAAAAACATAAGTAAACTTTGTACATGAAGAAATATTTTTCAAAATATTCTTGGAAGAGTGCTTGTTGTTATATTCTTTCGGAGAATCGACAATATCGATTGTATTATCATGATTTCGGAATAGTAGTATTTTTTATGCTCGAAAAAAGCCGCCTCACTTGCTTTATCCACCATTTTATTTCATCCCTCTTCAGTCCGATTTTCCCCGACTACCATCGTACCGATGTAAAAGATTCAGCCTCGCCATTGGCTCGCTGGACCATAGGGTGACCTCACCCTTTGAGTGCTGACCAAGCACAAGCACCCACTGGAATCGCCCTTTATTCGTGCGTATGCGCGAGTGTGTGTGTGTGTGTGTGTGTGTGTGTGTGTGTGTGTGTGTGTGTGTGTGTATGTGTGAGATCGCACGTATCTGAACTCGGCACCCCCAATAGCACACCCTCGACATTTTTTTTCTCCTCGCATATTCTCTCTCTCTCTCTCTCTCTCTCTCTCTCTCTCTCTCTCTCGCTCTCGCTCTCTCTCTCTCTCCTCCCCCCTGTTCCTCTCTTGGTTTCTCGTGTCGCTTACTCGGCGCTTGTTGAATATTGATCAGCGTGGACGACATTTTGCATTGGAAGCAAACGGTCAATTAGTCGAATCGAGAGCTACGCCGGGAAGAGGTGGGTCGTTAATTAGACTCTCGTCAACCGTTGCATCAATATGTTTGATCACGTGTTCGCGCGGGTCAGGAGACTGTGTTGATTTCCGTTCGATCAAACGTCCCGCCGCAATTTCATTTCCGGCAAGGACGCGACAGTTTCGTTCGCGGCAAACGAAATTTCGCGCAGCCACCGGAAAATATATCCTCTTAATTATTTCGTCTGTATTACATCGTACAACGTTTACTCGGACGGCCGCGTGGCAAAGTAAATTAATTAAAGGCATAATTGTCTGAATGCGTATTGCCACAACGAGAATTACGACTAACAAGATTCGATTGTATCTATGAATAACAATTATTTTCCTAACTAATTCATATACCATTTTCTACGTTCTACAGTTGACTGTCATTAATTTCTATACACCACTCTACTGCGCAAGTTTCTACGTCGCACAACACTATTACGAGAATTATAAGAGACGATAATATAATCGTTGCCGTTATGTCGCACTTAGAAGTTACGCTTCGTAAGCCGTCACGGAATAGCTATCGATGACATAGCACTTACCGCGTTCTCTCGACTGAAGGTATCAGGCGACGATTCCGATAAGTAATGCTCACATTTGTAAGAAAATGGATAATAAATATCTAAAGGTACGTCGTGCATGATTCATCGTGAATTTGATAGCACTACATCGCTGTGTGATCCAATCATCCGCGCTTCAACGTCAGATGTGACGATTTAAAATTAGAGCACTTTGAGAGGAAGAATCACTCCGCGATTACAAAGTATCATGAAATTTACATACTGTCGAAATTGTACGCGACGTAAATTCCGTAATTCAAATAAAAATTAATATTTTCCATTGCGAGAAATATTTATGAGAGCACGTTGTGAAATAGCACTTATATACACGTGTCGTTCATAGAACGCGAATCTATTATTAAAGTGAGAATCAGAGCAATCAATGGAGAATCGGTTAATACTGAATGACGTAAGCCCCAAATATGAATTTCGACGAAATGCGCATACAGATTGACACGATGCATTGATTTTGAATGCATCGCCATGCATTGCCACTGTCAAAAATAAACGACTTGAATTTCTGCGAAACGGCGATAAAAAAAAAATCACGCGACAAATCACGCGTCTTATCGAGAGATTTTTGATGGCAAAAGATCGCTTCCTCACGGATCACACGCGATCTCCTCGTGCGTGAGCTCGAAACGTGACTGGGCCCATCGACAAGACCCCGCGCATCTCGCGAGAGGTGTGATAGGACCCGAAAAATCTTACCTGAGGCAATCTCTGTGCTTGGAGAGGGGATCAGGTAGTAAAAGGGTTTCGTGGTAGGACGCCCTATTATGCAACAACTTTTTTTTCTCAACAAATTTTTTTCTCTCTTTTCCTTATGCGCGTGATCCATTCATGGATCGTGAACGCACGTGTGTGTGTGTGTGTGTGTGTGTGTGTGTGTGTGTGTGCGTGCGTGTGTGTGTGCGCGCGCGCGCGCGCGCGTGTGTGTGTGTGTGTGTGTGGTGCGTGCGTATGTATGTGGTGTGTATGTGTGAGAGAGAGGGACTACCTGGGATGCAAATGTTAGACCCGCACGTGGATTCGGATTATTATGTGCGTATGTGCGACTACCTGGAAATGCAAATATGTCGAAGATATGCCATTTGTGTGTATGACAAGAGAATCCTGCGCATGAGAGATTATTTGAATCTAAAATTTGTCATACGTATTTTCGTTTTTATAATGCCGTACCACTTTTATTTTTTATACCATAAAATTATTATTTTACAGATGCGTATGCATGGCAAATTAAATGAAGAGCAAATATCAATCGATTTCTATATTAAGAAAAATTTAATTTAATTTATTTTCACCCCGCTGCGAAGGGTTTATAGACGTACCATTGACGCCATTTATTCGGGCGGGTCGAGTAAAGGGTTGCGAGCAGTTCTCTGTCTCTCTTTCTGTTAGAGCACCAGATGACGCTTTTTCCAATTTCCTGAATGAAAAGCAAAATTGAACCAACGTCGTTTCGTCACCTGGTACTTTTTCTTTTTTCTATTCTCTTTTTTTGAGACAGTCTGTAGCGTTGAAAAATGAACGATCTCTAGGACAGAACATTTGAAAAAAAGGGCCAGTCTTCTTTAATTCTTCCTATTCTCTATTCTTTTGAACAAAATCATTAATTTTCGTCATTACGCAGCTCTATGAAAATAATAGATAAGTAGATGAGTAGAAAGATAAGCCTCATAATCTGCCAAAATCAAACATTAATATTCACAAAATGTAATATATCTGCGATTATATAACAATCTGGTCACAATGAAAAACGCAAATATAATTTTTTATTTAAATTTATAAAAGTGTACGCAAACATTAATTATTACAATTAAATTTATCTGTATTTCATCTACTTTTTTTTTACTTATAAAAAATTCTCGTAAGTACGCTCGATTTTCAAACCGCATTACAAGAGATTTATATTTTATTTGTGGAAGCGTTTATGTACCTGCAGTAACCAACCTGCCCCACAACGTTAAAATCGGAATGCTCGAATCGTCCCCTCGTACCGGATTACGCGCTTTTGAAAAAAAAAGGAAGCGCGAGAGAAAGTGTTGGATGTATAATGGCCTAAGGGTGATTTTGGGCGAAAAAACGTGAAAACCGATACCCGAGGCGGGGAGCGAGAAATTGGCGACAAAGAGCGCAAATAATACGGCTAAAGTAGAGATATCTGATTCGGGATCCACCACAAACACGAAGAATTTTTTTCAACAGGTTCAATCCGATATTAATCGAGCGATCTTTCAAAAACTCATAAAGATACAGGTTGTATATTTATCAAGTATTTATTCAGAGCCCGAGAAAAATTATCGTAAAAGAAAAGAATGTTCTTGATACATAGAATGTTATATTATTTATAAAAAAATTTATAATTTATAAAAAAGAATTAATAAAAAAGATTAAGAATAAAAATATTTATAAAAAAAGAATAATAATAATTTTCGTTTTTATTTGAAGACATTATATATCGCATGTATCCAGAAAAAATTACTGAAGACTATAATGATTTGTGAAGCCATTTCCTACAACATTCTAATAAGCCTTCGTGTGAGATTTCATGCCTAACTCGCAAGTATTTATTCACGTTCGCACATGCATGCGGCGAAGGATAACACGCACCCTTAAATACCCAAAACGCTTTGAATATCTTATCTAGGGTATCTCTAGAACCCTCGAGTCTGGTCGGACGCGTTCAAGAATTATCCGAAATCTCTGGCGCGGTGCGTAAGCGAAAAAGTGTTCTTGTAACCGATCGCAATCTTCGTTGCAGGCGAAAAATCGGTGGATTTCTTTCGGTTGACACGCTTCGAGAGGGACAGCAAAATTGTTTCGAGTGGTATCATGCTATATGTGGCATTTCATGGATCTTTCAAGAGGTAACTCTTAACCACCATTTAAAACGATGAAAATTAAATAAATTAGACGATTATAATTGTCGAGCATGTTATATTTATTTTTCAATATTTACAATAGCTTTTTGGTATTTTAAGTGACAATTCCAATCTGAATTTTGTATAATTATTTGCTATACGCAATTTTTTTATCAATTTTCAATTTTTAATTTTATTTTTACAAAATACTAACTTTTATCTAACTAGTTTTGCCTTTATAATGTAAAAATTTTCACTATAACAAAGTGTAAAAATTACGTTGTATTATTGTTCAAAAAATATGGCTATTGCATTTAAACTTACAATTACCCGATGGTCCGCAATTTCTATTATATTATAATTTTGAATATAAAATTTTCTCCGTGATGAGTATTATTAACATTCGAATACTGTTCTCTAGACAATGTAAGACAGGTTCGTTGGTCAATCGTTGATCAGAGACAGAATATAAACAAAAGAATTCCGATTAAAATGGCTTCCAATGATCCTTGTCAAAAGCCTTTACTTTATCGATCAAGTTGTGGTTTCTTCAAAGCGAACATAGAAAATTGGAGAGAGAGAGAGAGAGAGAGAGAGAGAGAGAGAGAGAGAGAGAGAGAGAGAATGGTCTAGAGAAGAGAACAAGGGATAGTGCAGGGTTGTCGGCTTTAACCGAAATGAAAATGCAGAACCTATCGGCGTTCGCTCGCGTGTTCGACGCAAAATCGATAATGTAGTTCGGCGCATCCCTAATCCTCTTCACCGATTTTTTAACCCCATCTGTCGTTCTTTCGCTGCGCGCATCCCTACGGAGAGCATTGCGTGCGAACCATTCGCGGCAATTCGACCTACTTCTGCGAGGCAAAGGATTGAAAAGCTATAGAGAGGGAGAAAGAGAAAGACGAGAAAGAGAAAAAAAAAAGGATCCCGGGGATAGGGTGTCCCTCTGGCTCGCGCGATCTACCTGGAAAACCGTACCACCCCTTAAGGATAATCCATTAACATAATTTTACATGGAGCGCGATAGAATAAGAGAGGTAGAGGAGAGAGAACGATGCGATGAGTTTTATATCTTGACGCGAGGGAAACATTATATCGACGGATACGCCAGATGCAAAGAAGGACGAACCGAATAAAATAATAGCGGCCCGGGCCCGCTCAGGTATACAGTCTCGGTTAGACCTCGAGCCCGAAAGGGGTTAATTCAAATATTTAAAATTTCTCTCCCACTGATTTTTCGCGTATAACGGCTTCCGTCCCGCTACCCCTTTCATACATCCCAGGCACGGCCCTCCCGGCCGTATACCTGGGACTGGTAACTCTAGCGGGTGCCGATGAAATAGTGGCGCGACAACCCCCGACAACCCCCGAAGATCCGCTCGCTTTGCACTCGACGGCGACAACCTCAAAGGGTTAGCATTATCGTTATGTAACCGAGTCCGAAGTACTGCACTCGTTCGCGAATGCAACGCAATGGCTAACGAGCGGGCTCTTTCTTTTTCTCTCGCAGACGAGCAGCTCGTGAAACCCTGCAACTCGCAAGTTCATCAGCGAGTGTATACGTGCACGACGTGAAAAATCAGACGAATTGATAAAGGTTTATGTGCGGAAATCGATTCTGAAAAAGATATATATATATATATATATATATATATATATATATATATATACATTCTTATGTTTGTAATCATGGAACGATAATGAATGCACTTAGGTCTCTAACAAACTCAATTTGTTAAATTCAATAATTTGGATATTTCATCAATACATATATTTATGTGTACAAATAAAATACTATATTTAGACGTAATCTTAAGTCTGATCTGATGGAAGAATGATTACGCGTAATAATCATGACGATGAAGAATTTAATTCAAGATGAAATTAAAAAAATTTAACAATAATATTTTCTCATGTGTAATAAGAATGGCATTTAACATGGAAAAGATATTTTTCGTACAGCAATTTGTACAAATGAAATAAAATTATGTGTATAACTGCGTAATGTAATAGCATGAAATATCTCACTGTAGTCAGTGAGATAGTATTGCAACGCAACGTACTACGTAACGGAATTCGCCACCAGATATTACACTTTCTGCTACTGTGCGCAACTACGCTTCAGTGAGCTGTAGCAGCCACATTTTCAATTGTACTGACACTTTTTTAAATTTCTTGATATTTGGATTTTTCCAATACGTATAGGTATATTCTGATTACTTGCAAAATTATGCTTCTGATGCTCGTTACAAATAAACTGATAATTTAATTAATTAATTCTTCCCGAAGAAACTCATTTCCCTAAATTTCTACATGTTTAATAACTGAAACACTAAAAATGTTATTTTTAAAAATAACATTATAGTTGCCAATTAAGAAAAAATGTAAAAATTTATTTAAAAAAAGCTTATTTCCGGCCTCTATATATAAATAGATATAAAATGCATTATTAATAAATATGTTAAATGTTAATCTTAAATTATCACTTCTTGATTTAAAACTCTCCGATTTAATTTAACTGATTGAAAAATCTAAAGCAAAGTATCCCGATTTAACTAGTCGGTTTTCTCAGGAAATGCGCGATGGTTAAGCGGATTATTTGTTTCGCGGCAAAATGAGGAGTCAAAACCGTAGCACGACGCTCTTGGTCCTTCTTGATCCTGAGTCTTGATTTACGAGAATCGTGACGGGCCATTTGTCGAGGAGCCCCTCGGACAACGCGATGGGTCCTCCTTATCAGCTCGCGGCAGCGGCCATTTTCAAAAGCGGCTGACTTTCCCACCTCCCCATACAATGTGGAGTCGCACAATCAACCAACCTAATATGAAACGAGGGGATCACAAGCTAAGGAAATGGAAAAAGCTACAGTCTTTATAAGTCCCTCCCGCTTCCGACTCGACCAATGTGAGACTCATTTGTGCGCACAATTTTTATTTCCTCTCTTCGATGTTAAAATTTCCGTTCTTTAAAACTACGCTAAGTTCAACACATTTAAACCACTGCAAGAAAAATATTTAAAAACATAGCAGATCTTCTTTCTCTTTCTCTCTTTGGAATTATTTATGTTTTATAAATTTAAGTAGAGTAAATAGCGGTGTAAATGAAGAAATATTGGTTTCCTAATAATAAATAAAAAAAAAAATAATTAAAAATAATAAGTAGAATTTAATAATCAGCGAAAAATTATTTGAGCAGAATTATTTAACAATTAATAGAAATGACAATTACCAATTTATATTTGCATTGATTTTAGAATAAATGTAGAGATTGCTTAATTTGCATAAGTTATACAAACTAAATAAAATAAATTTTTGTGTTATCAAATTTTCGGGCAAATAAATCTAATATATATCGGCATCTGCACCTGTTTTCACCTGGTTGAAAAATTCAAGATCGTCCTTTGACATGCCACTTTCGGCTCCTCGGGCGGATGCCAAAAGTAGAGCGTCGAAAAAAAGGAACCCTGAAGTCAAAGGTCGCCAAGATACTCGCTTCTTTCTGAAAAGGACTGAATTCGACGCGAAATTAAGCCAACCCGAGCGACCAACTTCCTTTCGTCCACGAGGGAGAACGAAAAAAAGGGCGAGCGAGGAGAAAAGGAGGCAGAATGCGGCGCAAGAGGGCGACGAAGGGATCGATATCGGCAACGGCGGCGACTACATTTTTCAGAACATTGGGTACCTTCGTGGTAAGCCGGTCGTATGTATTCTTATGGACCGCCCTGTTTATGGCGCGCAATTTATTTCGAAATCGAAGGTAATGGCCGCCGGTTTACACCCGGTGGTGTTTCCTCCACCCTCCTGGTCTTCGACCACCCTCGACCGCCCTCGGCCGCCCAAGTCCCGGCCGCGACCACATTAAAATTTCAAACAAATACAAAAATGGCCGAGTCCAACCCGGACATGTATTGCCCTATTTTCTGACATTTTCCCAGCAACAAAAGAAACGAAAGACAACGTTGATAGTATACCGCTTGCTATAGTTTAATCAGTAATGCCACGATTTGTTATATATTCCTAAAAAATTTTTTATTTTTAACAAATCTCTAATCTTAACAAATACATTGAAAAATAGGATACTTTTCCTCTTTCGTTTTACAAAGCTTCTAATTTTAATGAAATAAATGAAAAATAGTCTTTAAATATTGTATCAATGAAATACATCTATATTATACTGGTACTTTTAAAACGCAGTATCGCAAATTACGCTGTTTCTTTATGTTTGCAAATCAAAGATAGGCGAAACAGGCGACAAAACTTTCACTACTCGCAGTGATATCATACACAGCATGGATTTGGAGAGGCTTTGCGGGTCTTTGGAAAATATTTCCCGTACGTTGCAAGGGAAATTTCCGCGTCCAGGTGAGTTCCCGCATCGTTTCCACCCGCCACCATCATAGTTGTTGGGATAAGAGAACCAGAGAAAGAGTGGATGCCTCGAATTTTTTTCCGCGTCGAGAGCACGTCGACGCAACGACAATGACGACGGCTTCTCACGGAATAGAACGCACGGACATATTCGTTCGCGATGAATCATAATACTGGAACATCGTTGAAAATGGATTCCTCCGATATTAAATTCCCTTCGCGATGGATATTCGCCGGTACTCGTGTCGCTGCGCGCACCATCACGCCGCCGTATGATAATTATTTCGCGGAGTCGCGCATGGAAGACTCTTATCAATGATATAAAATGATGACAGTGTGCCTCGAATCCTGCGATCTTTCAATATTTTTACAGCGATAACCATAAAAAATGCTCAAAGAATATCAGAGATACATTAAAGTATATATATATATATATATATATATATATATTTATATATCTATTAAATCTCTTAAAATCCATCTCAGCACAAGAAACGAAATAATGTCGATTAAATCTGCATTTAAAGAAATTGGTTGAGAACAGATGCGATACGGCTTAGGAACGACCATTAAGAACGACCATTAAGATCTTGGTCATGACTCATCCCGAATTCCATCCAGAGATGGACGTGCGTGCGAAGCTCGATCCGCGAGAGAATCGGTCGGGCCGACCCTATCTCGCGCTTTTTAGCCTGGATCATTTTTTGATCGGTCGCCGATGACTTGCCGCCAGCTCACCCTCTCTCTTTCTCGTCCTTTTTCTCGGCGGCCCGGCTCGCACCAAGTCCGCCTCGCGCGTGTTATCGTCAGGGTGGCGAAGGGGATGGACGAGGGACGAGCTTTCTCGCACGGTGTTATCCGAGGGATTTAAGGGACGAACGAAAATTCGGGCTCTCTTCCACGACGACGGGAAGAGACGCGAGCATGGGGCGAGAAGGGGGACGCCTCCAGTCAATTTTTATCATATATCTGAGAGTTTCGTAGGATTGGCTTCTGCCTGACCTATGCCCAATGGGCCGCGCGAATTCTCGCGCTATCGCGCATGGCTATCGTCTCTCCTCGACCGAATCTTCTACCGAATCCCGGATCTCACCGTCGGTTTTCTATCCAGCCAAACCCCCTCCCCCCCCCCCTTCCCATCTCCACGGGAACTTTTTTCATCCCGATCACGTCGAACCGCCACGTCGCCGGAAACGGGGAATCTTACCTCGCAATCGCGAAGTAACGTGAAATTTCGCGTTTTAGGTGCCCACAGACATTTCCGACATTACAAAAAGTACAGAGATATAAACTATCGGTATTATTACCGAAAGCGAGACAGGTTGTAAATGAATAAATCATCGTATTATCGGAAAACATATACAGAGGATATAAATTGAGGATAATCTAGGAGGGAACACTCTAAGAGAAAGAGATTACAGAAAATCGCAGATCCGAATTTATATTTGACTTGTTAATGAGTTCAGAGCAATTCGAGTCATTCCGTATATATATATCGTCCGCTTTCCGGAAAATTTCGTTTGCATTAAATAGTGCAAACCGTTATGTATGTACGTTGATAGCGCGAATGTAAACATAGAAATTATATTTAGCGAATTAGAGAGGGGCATTGCTCGGTCTTGCGCGAGCGACGTGATCGATCGGAAAGCGATATCAAGATTTATCCTAAACTCACGGCTTGCATTACAACGCTGTTGTCGCTGGTATGGCGAGGCTACAACTATTGTAACACCAACGGGCAAGCGGGAAGGGTAAGAGAGAGCGAGAGAGAGAGAGAGGGGGGGGAGGGGAAAGGAGGGAGGGGAAGTTGCATATACCTGGTGTTGTGCTTCCCGCGCGCACACGGACGCACGCACACAACGCGAACCCTAACTTGCAACCGCGGAAAAGGCTTACCCCTTTCCTCCCCGGCGATGGGGTGCCAGTTTTGGGCCAGACTTCGCACGCGGCGCATCAGGTAAGAGGCCTTTGTGTAATCTGATTTCGTTGCCCTCACAGCACTTCACGCCGATCGATACAGATTTCGGCGGCACTTTCCCTCGTTACTGCCTTTCAAGCACGTCATTCGCCTTCTCCTCTCCGCCTCTCCAAAGACGCGTTTCTTCCACGAAGTAGTAGAAGCACCGTTTTAAATTGCGGAATACTTCTGAGATCGAGTGATCAAGTGTCAAATCGATTGCTGTCCCAATTTACACGACGTGGAAAATACGATAAACTTGGAAAAATTGGAAATTTTAACGAAACAAGAATAAGAAAATTCTTCCTTCGTACTACTTTGAGTTTCCGAGATTTCTTTGTGATGCTCTAACGGCCTGTTAGAAAAGTACACATCTTCGTATTACGAACTCGTCTTTTAATATACATTGCTTGTAAAGATCGTCTTTTATAATACTACTATATAACGGCTCTGTAGTGTGTATCGTTGATCAAATCGTTGTGGCAAGTGTGGCGCGAGGATTCGTTGAATTTCCAACGTCTACGATTGGCTTATCCACGTCTTGCCGATGTTCCAACTTCGAGGATATTTGAGAGTGTAGCCGCCGGAGAGAGAGAGAGAGAGAGAGAGAGAGAGAGAGAGAGAGATAGAGAGAGAGGGGGAGGGAGGGAGGGAGAGGGGGGAGGGAGGGAGGGAGAACAGGGAAGGAGGTGGACGGGCGCCCTGGAAGGTTTCCGAACAACCAAAGTCTACGGAATAGTATCGATCTGCTTTGATATATTACTACGAAGGTCCACCCTGCCGCAGCCCCGGCAGGACCTCGAAATATGTTTTTTATGCGCCGCCTTCCTGTGCGGTGGATGTGTGATGCCCACGTCTCGACACGAATACCACCCTCGAGTCGATGCTGAATTTCTTAGTTCGGGATATAACGCCGGCTGGCGAGAAGCATTCGTTTTCCACATAATGTGGTCCTGCTAGTGCCGCAACAAAAGATCCGTGTGCGAGCTGTCGTTTTCCCCCTTTATGAATTCTTTAACCCAGCATGGACCACAAGACGGAACGTGGTTAGCATGAAATCACGTTAATTAAAATTCTCCTTCTCGCATAGATTGTTGATTCTTTTTCTTCAAAGGAAAACACGTTACTTAAAGGGTATAATAAAGATGAATTCTTGTCGCACCTTTGTATTTTTGTAATTATAAATCTGGTCTCTCTCTCTCTCTCTCTCTCTCTCTCTCTCTCTCTCTTTCTCATAAACTTGTGCTACAAACGTGTTAAAGAAAAATCATGAATTGTGTAACGAGTTAAATAACCTGCGCGGTTCTCGTGAATATTTCTCAAAGACATGCCTGTCGTACCAGCAAGAACCAATAACTTGTATAGAAAGTTACGTACGCGAGAATATCAAGACTCTCGTGGAGAGACTCGCGAGTCCGATTTCTACATAACGTCCTAATTTTCCAAGTGGATGAAAACATATGAAAATCTGCGAGGCAAACGAGCAGACGTTAGGGGGCGCCAAGTCAGAGCCAATAAAATTCTCTCTTCTCTCCCCCTTGGCTCGCTCTTATTCCCTTCACCGCCCTTTTACTTCCTGCCAGCCAGGCGCTTTATCCGTTTCTGCCGCGCGAGATCTCGCGGGTGTACGTCTCCACATTTATATGTTCCCTTATCACGCAGCGCGAAAAGAAAAAAAAAATCAGAGATGCGAGAAAAATTTTCAGCAAGCTGCCAGCTTGAAGTTTCGATCGCCGGAACGAATTCGAGCGGATGGATTATTAGGAGTCGACGGACGTATAGATTTCGCGGCTTGTTTGCATTTCAATTGACGGACAGTTGCTCGGAGGAAAACGCTAATCGGTTAGCGAGAGGTCAGGAAAAATAATGAAATTATCGTGAATCAATATGCGGCACGGGGATCCACCTCGTCTTCACGAGGCGAAGTAGCCCCGTTCAACACTGGGTACAGTTGCTCCCAAGACTTCGATCATCTATAAATTTCGTAGGAATATTATTCCGTTGAGCCCTGAACAACACTGACGGAGGGCACGTTGCCTTGATAAGTGTCAATTAAAATTTATAATCGATTAAAACCTATACGTAACGAGGCGATATTTGTTAAACTATAAATATTTCTGAATGAATTGATCTAATGCTGACAACGCTAAGTGATTTATAATGTTTTAGCACTTAGCAATTATAGAAAAAAAGAAAATCGCTATCATTAACAAATGGTTTTAATAGGAAAGATTAACCATTGTGCCAAGTTGGTATGAATATTAAATGGTTAAGTGTGTTTACAAAAATTTCTTAAAGCAAATATTAAATCGAGATGTACATGGAGAAAGTATGACGTATTGCGGGAAAAAGGATAACGCGCGAAGGGAAGAACGGTAACATGCTTCCGTGTAAGGAAACACGTAAAATGACCCTATATTGTTCAGCGGTTGGTGCCCTGGCCCCTTGGACAAACAGAAATATATGTCGGGAAAAGATGTCTTTCCACCCCAGGACTCGAGGCGTTCCTTTTTTTAAACGACGGAACAGTTGCGACCACGAATCGATGGTAACTACGCCGACCGGACTCCAGTACAGTCCGGCAAGAATGCGATGTCGTTTCGCGAATTTGCATTAGCGTACGATGAAATTGGGATGACTCGTCTCGGGGAAAGTGTCCCATCGATACCGATTACTCGAGGACGTCTTTGGTTATCTCCCGTGACAGCTGGTGACGTCAATCTCGAGAGAAATACTCTCGAGAGATCGTTGGGACGAAGAGGTATCTTTTCTCCGCGGGGTGTACCGTGTTAGGATGCGCGGGGTGCTCCGGTCTTTTGCATACATTTTGAAACGTAGAACCTCCACCGCGCCGAATATGCTGGCCCAGCGAGAAAAAAAAAGAGAAAGAAAGAGGAAGAGAGGAAAAAACGAAAGGGAAAACAAAAATACTCGGCTTTCGTTTTTGGTCCAACAAAGAGAGAAAGAGAGAGAGAGAGAGAGGGGGGGGGAGGGGGCGAGGAAACGAGAAACACGAAAAATCAAGAGACGCGCAGAGAATGTACGAAATGTACTGTGTATTAAAATCCCTTTGTCCTTTGAACTCTCAAAATGTAATTTTGTTCCACCGAAAGCTCACCTACGCTCATCATCTTATTTAAAATATGTTAAATTTTGTTAAAAGCTTGTGTCATTAGCTGCAACATTAATAACGTTATGCTAAAAGGATAAACGATTTGTTGTTAAATATTAAATGGTTTCTTTCTACAATATGTACCATATAATTCTTTATTTTAATATTAAATAATTTTAATTTAGTGATGTATAAAAATTGTATCTATTGTAAATTGTATGTATAAAAGTTAGATGCTAAAATATATGAGTTTAAATAAATAAATAAAGAGCTTTCCCTCTTCCCCCCCCCCCCTCGCATTATTGCTTCATGTTATATTATGTATATAATTTTTCTTATTCTTATATTGTAGTCGATATAAATTTCTACAGTAATATGGAAACATTAACTATATTTCTTACAATCTAGAAAAACAACAAAATATTGCTGATATGCAATTTGCTCGCGATACGATATTTGACGGGATAAAATGCGGAGAAGATTCAAAATTATGCAGTTGGGAAAAGGAGTAACAAAGGAGTCCAACGATGTGCCAAGGATTTGTACCGGACTGGCGCGGTGGGTTATTTCAGCGCTATCGGAAAAATGTTATTTACGCAGGACAGCACCAAGCTACAGAAGCTCTGTCCTTATTTACATGTGGTAAGTCTCCTACGGGACCAAATCCCGGGCCGCGCTTGGAACCCTGATAATTCTTCCTTTGATCCCGTTCCCCGTGGGCTCAACCACTCGCCCCTCCTCGCCTTCCTTCCTCCTGACCCTGTCTGCGCCAGAAAACGAGTGAGGACCGCCGGGAGAAGAAAAAAAATAACCGACGGAATACCTGTCGTACTAAAAAAAAAAAAAAAATCGTAGCTCCCCTGCCGGATGAATTGTGATTCCCGTTTCGGCAAAAAGAAGCCGTCATAAAAAATGTCTTGATCGCGGGAGAATGTATTCGCTTGAGAGAGAGTTTATCGATCACTTCACCATGTAAATACTTATATAGGTTATTTATACTGATTGATAATACTAAATAAGCTCTTTGTAATTTCGCGGTTGAAATTTTGTACCGAATTGTACATTTACATTTTGTATAACTGCAACCATCTAATCAAAAACGCGATGACGATTATTATGTTGACAACTATTTGAAAAAGAAATGTTTCAACTATTAGCTATGCAATAGTTTCCCTTCCTCGGGCATAGGAAGACGCGACTGAGAAGCGTAATAGCGAAGTTAGAAATCGATCCGAATTAACTAGCGATTTCATTTCCATCGGCCGTCAAGTCGGCGGTCCGAAATTTCCGGCGAGGGTGTCTCGCCGCCCGTCGACGTTGCCGGGGACGTTGCGGTCACAAACTTTAAGGTCTCTTTAAGTTATCGGTCTTGATCCACGTCTCGGCGCAGTCTCGGGTCACATCTGCTTTAGTAACGGCGAAATCTAACGAAAAGGCACGGGAGAACGACCGATATCATCTCGAGCAAACTAGCGGCAGGACGACCGGCGCACCGCTGGACGGATACGGGGTGTCCTATTATTACGCTGATAACATTGGTAAACACGCCGACGTACGTTCGCATCGATGACGCGGTATCCCGGCGTGACGGTTTCTATCCCGTGACGCGTCTAGCGGGTGACGGGAGGAAATGCCGAACTCTTCTCGAAAACGGACATATCGCGATCTTTCCAGACCGCCGACGAGAAAGTGGAAGCCTCCTCTCCGTTGCTCGATAAAATGCATCGAGAGTCGGGTAAAGATATTACTCCGGACGTTTATGTCGCGCGTGTATGCGTCCTCCACTTCGGAATGGATACTTTTAATATACTTTTTCGTGCTGACGTATATCGCGACAAATATTTCCTACCTGGTTATAGGTCAAAGTAACGGATATAAAAAATTCGCTTCGTCGACGTTAAACGTGGTAAAACAAAGGGATTACAAAGGGAAATAAACGGCGTTTCCAGCCGTTTCGAGCAGAAATTTCGCTATTAATTTTTATGAGCCGATGAAAGTTAAGAACAAAAGGAAACTAACCGCTGTTTTCCTGCGGGCGCAAGAATCAATTACCGTGAGGTTTCAATTTTCCACGCTATTGTGGAACACGTGAGAATAACCGGTACAGTATCCAAGACAGTAAATTCATTCTAATCCCTCATCAGAAATTCCTTTGCCGGATGAGACTGGGCGGTGAATTCCGAGGGCAGGAAATATCTCCGCGGAATCTCCGATATCGAGAGCACACCCGGTACGTAATCTCTCTCTCCTCTCCGGTTAGTTAGCGGATCTCGAGAAGATCCGGGGCCGAGAGCGAGAGAGTATCCTCGCCGGATAGAGTATCCCTCGGGAGGTTTTCGTCCAATCGGCTGACTGGTCAGCTAGGACGAATAGTGGGGGCCGGAGGCCGACCATTGGTCAGTCGAGGGGCGGCCTGGTATTGAGCGAGTCGCTCCGGGGGGTGAAAAAACCGCCCCGAACTGACCTCAAATGTCCTACCCTCGTCTCGTCGGGAAACCCAGCCTAATGTCGTCCCCTACTACCCTTTACTCCGCACGGTTTTGCAGTCCCCCTTCACTGCCCTCTGTTCGTCCCATCGGCTACGTTTACCACTCAAGTACTCAAGTTTTCCCCTTATTACCGCGGCCCCTTATTTTACTTACACGCCGGTACGGCTTTCCTTTGGTTACTTTCCGCGACGAGTGCGATGAGTCGTATAACGTATGGAAATAGTAAGTGTTAAATAATAACCAAATAATACATTGGTTATCGATTGATAAATAATGACTTAATCGTTAGACATAAAAAATTTTTGTACTTAATTGCACGCTTTCTTATTGTTTTTTTGCATTTTTTGCATTTTTTTTCTTCTATATATATATATATAAATGTGTACATAATATATGTATATTGAATTTATATTGCATCTTAGTTTTGTTTACAATAATTTTGTTTATAATAATTTTAGAAATAATTCTAGGCAAATTATTAAAATATGTACAAAATAAAAGAGCGATTTTAAACCGATATGAAAATTTAACGCGACTCTGTTGTGGAGTTAAAAATTCACCTATTAGTACTTATTGATCACGTAGCGATTAAATAAATTTAATCGTAACAGCTGCGCATAAAATCTGAAAACTGTGTTTCTATCCTCGCGATAACTTGCCAAACGTGTTTCGTTTAAACACCTCGAAAAAGGAAACTCCTCATCGCGCCGCAAAGACTTTGTCTCACGAGCGGCGACGTAACGAGCTGCGGTTCCCGATGATGGAATTTTTTAAGAGCGCGTGCACACGGAAGCGCTCGCTTCCTCGGAAAATACGACGGCAGTCTAAACTCGTGCCGCACCGGCTCTAAAGTATATTCAGTCAGTCTAAGTCCAAAGGCTATTTGCATAGGCGATATTATACCTTCGACCCACCCTCACTTCATACACTCTCTTTCTCCCTCGCCCATCCTCGCCGCCGCCACTCTCTCTCCTTCGTCTATCCGCAGAGCGTCCCGATGGCTCTTTCTCTCGACCACCCCTCGGCCACCCCCACCTCTCGCACACCCTGCGCACACCCTCGATTCACCTCGGAACGTCTCGAGATCTCTGGAATTGGATTAGTAGTGGTTCACCCGAGTAAGACTTGGACTATACTCAATTTGAACTAAGATCGCACCACCCGGGAATGGGCGAATTGCTAAATCAGTTTTACGTGATCACCTATTCAGAAAGTTGCCCGCGATCGAACGCGGATCCCGCACCTTCGGAGGTGGACCGGCTAGTAGCGAATTTAACACAACAGCGCGAGGGAACGAAGAGTGCTCGCGTTTCATAGATTAACAGAGATTCCAATTAGATAATGAATCTCAGCGATAATTTCTCGGGATGGAAGTTCGATCGATGCCGAAAATTATTTTCTGCATTTGTTGAATGTTAACTAAATAGAAAAAGGCAATACAAATTAAGTAAACTCTATCGCATTCTAAATAATATTTTTGTTGCAAGAAATGTTTTAGAACTTTTTGCGATTTATTTCATAAAAATAAATCAAACATAACATTTATGTTAATACGTAAAATAAATTATGTTGAATAAGGTATAATTAACATTTGCAGCTTGTAGATATACTATTGTGTGGTTTCTCGTAGTCGGTAAAAGTAAACCCACTTTTTCATTCTGGTACTTCGTCAACTCGCAGTAAACGCTTTTACTCTCGGTTGCGCGCGGCGCTTCATCTCCTTCTCTTTAAGAAGTCTCGAACAAAGATTTTACAAGCATTAGTGATTCGATTAAGAAGCCGTCTCGGGCGCTCGGCTTTAAAGTCTCGCCGTGCGAAACTTTCTTAGAGAAATCGTTACTTAAGTTTCCCGCGTTATGCACTTTCGCTTCTTTTCGAATAGTTCGCAAAGAAATTACTCATGTCCTGAAAATCCGTGCGCTATTAATAATTACCATCAACATCGTACACGCGTTCCATTCTTCAAAATATCAGAGACATTATCATCGTGTAATATACTAGCAATAATGATTATTAATTATCATAAATTTAATTTATTATATTAAAAATAATATGTATACAGTGTTATACCATTTTTAAGTTTTTATATTCCCTTTTTTTATTTTCTATCCGTTCTCGTTTCTTAACCGTCACTTAATTCTCGATGAAATATCATAATCAATTGCGATGACGATGAGTTTAGAACAAATCGTCAAAAACGCACAATTCCCCAGTTTCGAATACTGCCATAATACTGCCGTAAATCTGCCCGACGCACGTCTCCTATGGGGGGAATTACACGTGGTAAGTGGAGGAAAATGCAATGAAAAAAAAATCGAGGGTGAGGAATGACGATCGTTTCCGTCGTGAGATCCAGCGTAAAATGGCCGGTCGTAGGTCGAGGAAAGCGTAAAGAATTCCGAGGCCCCGGTCTAACGCAGTTAATTTGGCGAATGGGGCTGTCCCTCCACCCTGAACATGGCCACTGCCTTCGCATACACGAGCTCTTCCTACATGTAACACGCGCGTACATTTATACGCATACACAGAAACACAAGCGCGCACACACGCATACACACACACACACACACACACACACACACACACACACACACACACACACACACACACACGAGCGCGCTCGCATCGGGTATACCGGGTGATCCTGGCGGAGTCTAATAAAAAGCATCCCCGTGCGCCATGGGATGATGGGGTCAGAAGTCCATTCGGAAAATGGAGGGACCCGCTCGTCCAACTAAATCTACCCGATAACGGATAGCAATTGTCCACCCCAGAAACCCTTCGAAAATTCACCCCGTCCATATCGTATCGATTTAAGACACGAAATTCGCGAGGTCAACCCAAGATGTCGTAATTAAAGACATGTCGTGCAGAAATACTCGTTAAGTTAATAAGAAGATTTTACAGAATTTTCTCTTGTCTCAGTTTCGACGACCAAACCTCTTCTGTCTGTTAGCAAGACGTATGGTAGACGGCTAGTCCTGGCCAGGGTTCGGCTCGACTTCCGACTTTCCCTGCAGAAAACATTGAGTCTGAGGAGTAGCTCTACCTCCTCCTATCTTATTTTCCTCCTTTCTATCCCGGTCCCATCGCAAAGACGCTATAAATTCTGACCATCTCGACCTCCTTCTACCCTAGTCGACGCAGAACACCCCCTTGTCGACGCAGAATAGTGGCCAAAAGTAAAAAGTGTGGACCAATAGCCCCGTTTATAATTCGCGTCCTTCGATAAGGAACAAGTCTTGTCAGCGCTCGCGCGCGTTGAGGAAGATCAAATTAATCGTTCCTGATTAATCATTCATTCGGTCAATTCGTTTTGACCTAGTTGTAGGAAACGGAGTACTCCTTACATTATAAATGATTGTCATGTAGGTCATTTGGATGTATTAAAAACTAAATTTTTAAACATTAAAAAAATACAATTTATATATATATATATATGTTACAAAAATTTTTATATTATAAAAATTTATAAAATAAGGTCTTCCAAACATTTTATTTTTATTTATTATTTTAATCATGGCTGGGATATGATTTTCATACATAAATAACAAAAATATTCAAGCGTCTGTTATATTTTAATTACAAATAATTAAAACTTTCCTATTTTTAAAAGTACATAACATGCAATGCTTTATTTAACTTCAAATTTGACAAAATTTAATAATTTAGTTTAATAAAATTTTATTTTCATAAATTACTTCATATTTTAGTTTTGTAATTGACGAAATAACTTGTAAAAAAATATAAAATAAAAATAAGAGAAATTTAATATGTTTCAATATATCTACTAATATCCTTTCAATATTGTTTTAAAGCCAGAAATGGCAAAATATAAGAATAGATATCAAACTTTGTAAATCAATTATATATCTTTTGCAAATCAATCAGTCATAAATTTAGATATACTCTGCAGCGCAAAATGATTTTACATGTGACGAACTAGTTATTTTTGTATTTTGCTGAGAAACTAATCGACGACGAGTTTTATCCATAAATACTTCGGTTTCGATTCTCTGATTCAATCCCTAATTCACGAGACCATCCAGCAATAATTAACGAGCCTTACAATTATCAGGTCAAAGACCACATCAAAAGCGAACATTAAATGCAAATATGGGATACTGTCTCGTCTGTTTCAACATTAATTATTAAGTCATATTCTGCAATTAAAACTTTTGCATCAAATCAAATACTTAAAAATAAAAACTTAAAATCTATTATGAATTTATATTTTTTTTATTATTTTTTTTATATAAGATAATATTAATACTAGATTATATATTTATATAAAATTAGAAGACATATATTATTTTCTTTATTTTTCGTATTGCTTTTTAATTTTTTTATTGTCTCTTAGTGCTTGCATGAATAATTTAATGTTAATATACTAAATTTATGATATTACATTATTAATTAAAAACCATAAGTTAATAATAATTAGATCACATTAAATATAATTAATATTTACAATGAAAATAATATTTATTTATACACACATTACATACACACACACACACACACACACACGCGCGCGCAAATATTATTTTATTTTTTATATATATATATAAAATATGTTCTGAAAATTAATAAAGCGTGAAAAATCAATAAAGAAAGCGTCAAACCGATAAAAAAATCATGAACAAACCCATTTTGTCGATTCTTCCGGACCGGAAATCTGTGCCTGCTGCAAAACGCCGGCCAATCGAATCTCACAGAGGATTTAACACCCTCCCGAAGACGGAAAAAAGGCAAAATTTCCAATTTGATCGAATCTCCGGTCGCTTGTCCTTTAAACAAATATTATCGCGGACTGTGTTTGATCAATTGAAAGTCCAAAACGACCTCACCTCCTAACTTCCTCCTAACTTATACTTATTCGCTTCAAATTAATGCTTTGATTATTTATAACGTAGACATTATCTTCTCGTAAACAATATTAGTTTCTCAATGAATGATAAAAGACACTTTTATTTTTTGCACACCTAGCGTGATCTCGTGTCGTCTTCTTGAGACAGTAAGTAATCCCGCTTTATTATTCAAGAAGCGATTAAATCTTACATCCACGCGACCTGTACGGGACGACGATCAATATCATTTCTGGCAGAAAATCCTGGAAGAATGGCTGGCAATTTTACGAGTCCGATGCGATCGCGCGCCATTGACGAATCGACACTTCGTTCCTACCCGCTCTCGTTAACGACGAACTACGTAAGACGTAAGACGTAAGACGAACTCCGCTCTGACATTTCGTCGCGTCCTATCGCGACACGCGAGAATCGACGAGGACGGAATAAGAAGAAGTGGGAGCGTGGGATGAAGAAGATCCATCGATGCAGACTTGGCATCTGCGTGAACGACCTTATCGGAAAGACATAAACGCCTGAAATCCCGGCCGTAAATTAGGATCGGCAGAAATCGCCGGACTCTTCCTTTGCCGTTTCTCTCGCCTTGCCGAGATAGTCTAAGTCCGCCGTGTGACGACTGTGTCTGCACGACAATGCGCCGTTATCGAAAAATCAGACACCGAGATGGCTCGAAGAGAGCCGACCGACCATTAAAGAAAATAACAATTTTACGAGATGAAGCAACGTTGCTTGTAGCTGTCAAGGGATTTCAAAGTATCCGGAATCATTTTAAAAGGAAAAGAGAAAATATTATTTTGGAGTAATCGTATTAATAATTATAAATAATAAATTGTTATAATGATGATTATAAGGATTAAATTATATGATGATGTAACTGTATCTAAGTTGAGAATATAAAGATAAATCAAGATAAATAAAGATATCTTTCAATGATTTGATGATAATCGCAAAAATTATTTTGCAAAAGTATTATTTTGCAAAAGTAGCAGCGCGGTAAATTTTTCTTCACAGATCGAGAGAAGAATATTACATGGCCTTTGTAGAAGCACTTCGTGTCCATTGCAGGAGTTAAAAATTTTTATAGTCTCATCGAAGAAAGAGATGAAGACTATCTTCCTATTTTAACGCTGATCCTGACAGCGGCAAAGACTGCAAGATTAATGACGCGGTTTCGACGACCTTTTCGTTCTTACTAACGACTACAACGCCAAGTGCGAAAACGTATCTCCTAGATGTACTACTTCAGGAGCTAGATGTATTATCGTCATTATATATAATATAGCAAATGATGAATAACTTGATAATTTCAACATTTTTGTAATATAAAATAATAGAGAATATATATGTACTTTAATTTTATTATTATATTTTTCTTATTATTTTTTTTTCCATTTTTCTTATTATGCGCACGTCGTGACGCATTCGCTAAATTTTTAGATGGATGTTTCCTCGGTTTCAAAAACATCTCGTAAAGCATACATACAGCTTGTACAGCACTTATATGCGTATTATGTGTAGGGACTACTACAGGACTTAAGAATTTTTTACGATCGCGCGAGGGAGGGTGTAGGGAAGCGGATCGACGACGATCTTTCTTATGATGGTTGCGGCGACGAGGAAAAGAGCTAGGTTTGATGACGAGGTGAAGGGGCGAAGGGAAATGATGGCAGAGAGTCTATGCCGTAACAAGGGTGGCACGATTTCAAGAATGCGGAGCACGTTCTCAACCAATGCCGGCAGCCAGGCAGTAAAACAAATACGCCCTCCCTATATACGGGGTGTCCCGGTAATACCACGCGCGCGTCTATGACCCTCCCCCCCCTCCCTCCCTCCCGCCCCTATCACGGAGGAAGAGTGCTGCGGAATAAAGTCGACCTCGTTACCGATACGAATGGAGGTAATGTGCTGTGTAGGTAGCAAGACCCTTTCATGGCCTCCTGTGGCAAACAGGTTCTCGCAACCGAAGCTGAAATTAACTCAACAACGGAAGTTTCCTATATTCTTTCTCTTATGTTTTAACGGCCTCTATTTGGCATACGTCTCTCATTAAATTAATCATCGTATCAAATTTGGGCATTCTTCAAAACTTTGTTCGCCAATAGATATAATCTTTCACGCTAAGAGAAATTTCTTATTTATTAATTGATGAATTCACAACATAAATTTAATATACATTCACATGGCTAAGTATAAGAATCGTATATACTATTATCATTATAAATTAAATAATCGTGTAAATCGAAAGATAGAAAGATACACACTTTCGTTGCAATTAATCAACCTTAATTAAAGGGATTTATAATAGGATACTTTATGTTCTATAATGTTTCATGACTGCTACTGTTCATTCACACGGAAAATAAAAATACCGATAACGGACCGCTGCGGGTTGATAATGCGGCAAATACCGATTACAGGCCGAAGGTACACAGCGTGCAATTATTTCGACTCCCACGTCAGATATGCGTTCCCTTCGACCGAATCACACGGTCGCCAGTGAAGCGAACTGCCAGCATGAGGAGAAGAGCATGAAACGGCCGATAAAGGCGTACAATAGCTGGTACGAGCGCGGAAACGCAAATGTCCTCTTTCAGAAGCGTCCTCTTTAGAGGACAGGGAGTGATGGACAGGTGAAAGAAGTGGCCAATGTGGGCTGGTTTCGCCGTCTCATGTGACACACACGTCATCGGTCTTTGTTTTCGTGTCCTTTTGATTGAGCACTGCACTGTTCTTTGTGCCCCCCCCTCAACAGGGAGTACAATTCCTTTTATCGTATTCTTTATTTAACGCCCGATGACGGTGCTCTCTTCGAAAAATATAATAAAACAAAATTCTGCGATGACGAGTGCTATTAATACGTAGACTAAAGATTGACGGTCTCGCTAGTAATTTCCGTTTTAAAATTACAAATTTGTTCAAGTTATTATTAATTAATTCATTCATTCGAAATGTAAAAGCGTTTTAACATTATTATTAATTTTGTGAGCAAATAAAATTTATTGTCATTAAATATAATTTATATTTTAAAACGCAATTATAATTTAAGTAATACAGTCATGATACGATACAATATTCCGTAAAAAGTTATTTTAATTAAATATGATTTAATTTAATTAAATTGGATTTATGTCATTTTTAAGTTAACAATTTATTTAATTAGGTATTTATATATATATATATATATATATATATTTTTTTTACTCTTTATATTTTTATATGTTAAAACGAAGAAGTTAAATTCACGCATGGCTGAATCAATTATTTCCCGGCAGTTTTCCGTTACTGTAAATAAGAAATTTTCTCATTCCGCGCTAGCGGATCTAAACATTCCACCTGCTCTACATTTCTGATGCGCGGTGGAAGATCGTGATCCCGTTTATTCAGTGGGAACCTGTTACCCACTCTCGTATTTGGAGCTCGTTGCTTTTCTTGAGAGCCTGATCTCTGATCTCCGCTCGCCAGATCGCACGTGGACGACACGGAGCCGCTGAACTGGGGAGCCCGAACTATGGACCAGTTTCCACATGATACAGATCACGAGCCGTTTTTCCCGGGACAGGATGTGCTCCGTGGCCGCCTGTTCGGCGAAACCTGTTCATTCGCGTGGCGAGAGGTCCTGTTTCAGGTTATTCTGGCTCATCATCGCGGGCTCGTGCCCGCTTAGAAAACTGGTCCATTCGACGAGGGATGCTGCCCCCGGAACAATGACCACTGTCCACTCGAACGTACACAAACAACCGGGCCACAAAACGCACCCAGTTAGCCTTTGACTCTTATTTTCTGATTCTGTGCGGTCAGTTGCAGACAAAAAACTGGTCCATTCAAAAGGGAGATGCTACCGCTCTTTCTTCCTTCCGTCACTTACTAGCTAATAAATGCGCAACCGCAAAGAATGCGTCTAGTTGGCCTTTGACTTTTAGCCCGAGGACTTTTAGGCGAGGTTTGATTCTTTTTACTTTAAATTTTAAATCCATTGTTAATTTAAATAAAAATAAATATAACCAAACTAACTTTTAAACAAAAAATAATTAATTTTTATTTTTATAAAAATTTTATAAAAATATAATTGTTGTTTCATAATTTAAAAGATCTTGATTGTTTTTATGCAATATGTAAAACTCTCATTTTTACGGCAATTAAGTTAAATATTAAATTAATTATTGATAACAATTTTTGATATTCGTAATCGCGGGCTACTTAAATATTTATTTCACTAACATCATTCTTTGTGATATTTGTAGATACATTATTGTGTCTATCGTGATAATTTTCTTCTTATTAAAAAATGTAAATAAAAATAAAATTTAGTTTTTATTATTTATTTATTTCTTCATTTATATCAAACATATATACATTTCAAGCTCGTGCCCGTGGGTTTACTAAGCCCAAATGACTGTGCGGATCATCCCTGCCGGAAAGTGGCAAAATCGATTTTATGTGCGGCTTGACTGCCCTCTAACAAAAAGCAGGGAGACAAGTAGTAGAATGGATAACACAGAAAACTATCATTGCGATATTAGGCAAACTCTATAAATAAGAATATTTATCATTCTTTAAGTTTTTAATTAATTGTATTTTAATTAATTGTATATTGCTTTAAAAGCTTGCTTATTGAAAGTATTGCTTATTAAAAGTTACAAAAGCGTAGGACATAATCGAATAAAGCAATAATATAGACTGCGAAAGAGAGAGACGACTTATCCGCCGGAAGAATCAAGAAGAAAATCTCTAATATTCGCTGTTGAATATATAGAAAGTTTCAAATCGATTGATGATAAAATTAAATTAAATTTAATAATCTAATTTAAGTTAAATGACGAATAAAGAAATTATAACTATCAGATGTCATGTTATAATAAAATTATTATATTTGTCGAAGTATGAGAAAATTGAAATATTGGATATTCAATATTTCGCTTAGAAGGGACCGATAAGGTATTTGTTGCCTTTTCGTTCCTAAGCAACCCTTTGTCTTACGTATACGTAACTTACCGCATAAGAACACGTACCGCAGCAAAGGAGACAAGTGACATGCACTTCTAAAATCACCAGCACTGTTGAAAACTAGCTATTTTTTTTCACACATTTTGAAATGTACGGATCTCACCGAATGTGCAACGTTTCACGGATCACCGACCAAGAGCAAGTCAAATTACAAAAGATCAAAGAACTGACAAGCATTTTAAAGGTGTCATCATTCATAGTAAAGTAAACGATTAGATAAAAGATAAATGAAAAATATGATATATGAAAGAATGAAACGATAAAAGGAGTGAACTTTACTTTTTCTGTTATTTTTGAAACGACCATTCTAAACGAGATTTCGTTTGATTTATTGCTCAGGACACGGACAAGAACCTCACCATATGCGAAGAAATATTGGCGACTTATGTAAAGAAACGATTAAAGGTATGCGTACAATAATTGATTTTTTTCTATATGAATTTATTTCATTTTAATACTTCCATCTTTTATATGTGAGTGATCGATTGCTGTCGTCTTACAATTGATGCACGACTATAACTAATTGGCACCACAAATATGAAATGTCCGTAATATTTATAATTATTACGAAATCTAAAATTATATAAAATAAATAATGAATCTTATTTATATCTTGTACACGTTGCTTGCTCCAATATATTCACATATAAATATAATTCAACAAACATTATGAACTATCATAATAGTCATAAAACAAAAAAATGTTACATTCGAAAATTATTAAACGCTGGAAAAAGGTGCCAAAAATCAGAAAACAAGATGCGTATTATTTTAGCGAGTACTTTTTCAGCCGCATACTTAAAAAATCTCGAAATTTACCACCCCTTGTACCAACCCCCCTGCCAACCACCATACGATAACGGCCAGCTCGGATACCCGTAGCCGTAGCTGCTCAATCCGCCCAATCGATACCTGAGAAATCGAACATATAAATCAACTGTCAACGCCAAATTGCTGTCTCGAGATTTTTACATTCGCACCGCTGACAAGATATTTATCTGTACTATTTACCACGGCAACACGGGAGAGTAGCTGGTGCGTACGTAGGGCACCTGGGAAAGCAAACTGTAGCTTCTCTTCCCTAGCTTTTTTTCTCCTACGACTTCCTGAACGCTTGGTTGAGCTTGAAGAACAGTAGTCACTGGCGAGGATACGTCATTGCCGTCGGCTGTTCTTTCGGCAACGAGACGACGACTCTCGTCTCCCGAAACCAAAATGATCAACGATACTAAAAACTAGAATAATTGAAAACTAGAATAATTTAGACAATATGTATGACAATATAAATACAAATCACCATTAGCAAGCAATCTGTGTGAGATGTATCAATTGATTATTTTGTTAGTTAAAACGTATTACAACGTTAGTATATAACAAATATATAATAATAATAATAATAATATAAAATGAACATTTTAAATAAAAAGGTTAGTTAATTGTCAAATTTTGTAATTTTATTTTAAAGGCTTGTTACGTACGTAAACAAGCCTTTAAAATTAATTAAATAACGCAGCATTTTTTGACAAATATAATCTATAATAAAACATTTTCCATATATTTATTTTTCCATCTGAAATTAAGTGTATCTCTAAAATATCTAAATTCTATTCATATTTTTACTTGAAGAAATGATCCACTTGAAGGCACTTTTTTCAAAACAAAATATAAAAACGTAATATAAATTGACGATGGTGGAAGAATGGTGTTATTTTGCATACAAATTACTGATAAAAATTCACTAACTTTATACTTCAACCGTATTCTACCGTGAATACATGAATTAAGCAGCTTACCAGCAGCTTCATGCTTAAGAATGCGTACGCACTAACTGATAGGTGCTCAAGGGATTAACACTTCTTTTATACTGGATTTCTCATACAAGGTGGTTCGCTAAATTTATGGTGAATTCTAGATCCATCGGTATGCGTGCACGTACAACTAGCATCCCGACTAACAACTCTGCGGAACCACTCCCATCTAAAGAATCGTTAAACGACATAACGATTACACGAAAGAGTATTGCGATCTGTCTCTACGGTCAGTCTTCAAACTGAGAATACGATGCGTATATATATAATAAATGAGAAATTAGAATTTATTATTTTGCTGTTTTGTTTGATGAAAAAAACATTATTATGAGAAACATTTAATAAAGTTATAGAATAAAATTAGACAGATTATAAATTAAATACGATATTGAAAGGAAGAGAATGTCTTCTTAATTATTGTGTAAGAAGTAAAAATGTTCTGCTTTCACGCGACAGCAAAGAATCAAGCAAAAATGTTGACAAGTTGCCATTATATTGTGATTGTTCACTTTCGCGAGACAGTCTATAAAAGAATACATACGCAGAAAAAAATTATCACAAAATTTAAGATTTTTAGGAAAATTTAAAGGTATTTTAGACTCTTAAACTTGTTTAATACTATTTTATAAAAGGAAAATAATCTTCTTCTTATCATTGAGAATTTTTATTAAATTTATGATAACTGATATCCGTTATAGAAAGAATTTTTTTAAATAACTATTTTTCTTATCTAAATTAGTAATAAATAAAATTAATTAAAATCTATTATGCTTTATAAGAAAATGCAAGTATGTAATTTGTTTAATATGTATTGAAAAAAATTAATACGCAATAAACATTGGA
This sequence comes from Pogonomyrmex barbatus, assembly GCF_055798465.1. Taxonomy (NCBI): domain Eukaryota; kingdom Metazoa; phylum Arthropoda; class Insecta; order Hymenoptera; family Formicidae; genus Pogonomyrmex; species Pogonomyrmex barbatus. Next base: position 1,351,895 of record NW_028297116.1, on the reverse strand, counting down.
AAAGCAGTATCTATTACGATATTTCCGACGTGATATCTCTTTTAATGAATCGATTTTCTAATTAATTAGAAAATGCGCTGCTATGTAGTAAGATTACAATAAAATATCGTGAAATCTCTGCTTTATATGCAACGTTGGTCCTCGTGACCGGTATTAATCGATTTCATTCAGCAACACACAGCTGCACATATATTTTCGCTACATTGCCACATTGACGTTTATGAAAATTAAGTTCTCAGTTTCTTATTCAGCATTTCACGCTTTTAAGAATCAAACGTCGCCAAATGAGATAAAGCAACTGCGAACTGTTCGCATTTGCCGTTCAATCAAAGCGTAACAGCGCCGTTCACGTTTGCGTCTTCCATCGAGCACACCGAACCCATCCAAAGTCACGTAATATCGAGCACGCTAAGAACGCACATTACGCAATTGCGAGCCCTTCCTTAAACGCGCGACGCGAGTTTTTTTTTATTCCCATCTCTCCCTCGCGAATTGTCACGTCCTAGGCGGTTTTGTCGATGCCAGGCTAGGAAACGACGACTTTCTCTGGAATCGGAGAACAGGTTGTGTATGTTCCTGTCTACTTACGAAAGCCTAAGATAGGAAATGTCCGTAACGTAATGTGTTGTCGTCTTCGCGGCCGACTACGTCGACTGTACGCGACAAACGATACCTCGAATTGATATTTACTGTCATCAACCTTTCACAATATCGCAGTAAATTCCCATCTTTCTATTGTCACACAGTCGACCGTAATCGCAGACTTTTTTTATAGGAAACATGTGAACGCACACATGTGTATATCTTATGTAACGCTGCTATATTTAAAATATTTACATTTAAATAAATTCTTTATATCTTAAAGTTTAAATTTTTCAAAAATTTTCCTTTGGATAGATACATTAATATCATAATTAATTAATACGGATAATTAATACTAAGAATAGAATTAAGATTATAATAAGAATTTTTTGAAACTTCGTCTCTTTTTTCCAAGTAGATTGTGCTATATTTACATTTAATTATTGTGTCTAAAAAGTACCTCATTTTTTTCAAAATGCAACATTTTTTAAAATTTATGTAAAAAATATGTTTTTTTAAAATAAAGAACATACATATATACATACATAAATTATATGTATGCATTGACAAATAAAAATAAATTTTTAATTTATCGGAATTAATATCTTTATCGATTATTCTATAGTTAATTTATGTATCTGGGTGAATAACTATATACTATTGTTTCTAATAAATCTAATTCTTGTTCAGATTTTAAAATTATAAGGTTATCGACCTTATAAGAAAGTGTTATGGAAACAATTATTTTATTTTACATTAATAGTTCTCGAACGGAACAAATAGAACTATTTTTGCATTTATTAGACAAGCTATCGTAAGTTAAGAATCTGAGATGTCGGTAGCAAACACAAATTAATTTTACGCTTGTATACGCACCGGTGAATCCCCTTTCACTTAGGAAGTTAATAAAAAAAAAAAATGCACAAACGCAAGCATGCACGACAAGTTTGTCATAATTTTAATAGCTGAATCAGTTATCTTAAGTTTTTTTCTAATGCATTACGTCAAAATTTTTTTTTATTTTTATGTACCAAATAAATCTTTCATCTATAAAATTAAAAATACCACATGAAATACTAATAGCAAATAACCGACTTCTTCATAAGGAACTAAAAATAAAAATTCCTTTCTTTCGCTTTGTATTTCGCTATTCTCGGAATAGCAATTATATTATTAGGTAATTCGCTTCGTCCGTTTTTTATTTTTAAACAAAACCTAATTGCATGGAAAGTCCAGTACAAGTCCAACAAGTGGTTTTATACTTCTTTCGGAAATAATGGGAAATAATTGCAACAGATGTATCATTCGGGAACGGACAATTAAACCAAGAGAAGAGAATTTATCCCCGTCGGAGTCGCATGAGCGCGTTTAAATCTTTTTGCATTCTTTTTCTTCATCGAGTGACACCAACTTAAGCGATTCCTCCCCGCTCGTACCCCCGCGCGCGCATTGCGTCGTGCCGCTTCAGTTGTCGCAAATCAACGAGTGGGCCCATGCAATTCAAGAGAAACTCGACATTTCTTTCCGATATTATGCAAAAATTTATCCCCGCCCGTCAAATCATTGTTTAATGACAGCTACGCCACCGCAATCCGGCCGGCAGTCCTCGTGGAGTTCTGGGACACGAAGGTTTCGCGCGATTCGGCAGTGCTGTTGCAATAATCTTTCCCACGGCCGAATTTTTAACTATTTTTCAATTTCAGCTTATTATCACTCATCTATAATGAAAACGATATGACAGTGGTTTGTGATATAAGATAAGATAAGATAAGATAGGCGCTATGAGATATAAATAGCATGCGTGAATTGTTCGGGTACAATAAGGACAAATTTTGAAAGAAACTCCTCTCTCGTTCAATCCGCGCGAAAATAAAGTGCCTTAATTTGACTGTGACTCGGCGCGTAGTTTGATGTCCAATGTGCGATATGCGATTGTTTCCGAACATCAACTAGATCTCTTCCAAGATGGAACTGTATAAACGAATTTGTGCTATTTTATGTTTATTATGCGTCGCGCGTGCGTCCGAGGAGCCGCCGAGGAAAATTACCGGGTTCAATGAGGGTCCTTTGGCGTACGTTGATCTTTCGAGAATCCAAATTCAGAAAGCCGATGGACAATTCGACGAACAATTCACGGATAAGTCTCGCGACAAGAGAGCTCTTGGCCTTCTTCTATCAGGTCTGGCTCAGATCTTTGGATACACGGTGACTCCGATTCAATTCGCCTCGTTGCCAAACCCGAGTACCGCGAGACCCGCCGCAGTCGCCAATTCGTCCATGATGGGTAATGTCACGAAACAACAAGCCGCGTCGTCTCGGCCTGCTGCGAATACCACTGTGCCGAGACGACAAGAAACTATCAGGTTTACTGGTGTATTGAATTTCGGCAATAATTCGGACATTCTAGGACACCTCCGGCAATACGAGCAAATGTTTCACGGTTCTCGAAATAGTACGATGATGCCCATGATGACGACGTCGCGACCCAAGCCAGCTCCGATGCCAATACCTCCTGCCAAACTTTCGATAGATCCAGGAACGAACACGCAAACGAAGCCGCCTCTGTTGGCACCGTTCTTCGTCAAGATTCCCCTGCCGATCGCACCCGAGCTTCTGCCAGCTGTGCCTATCGAGGATCTCGGGTTATCCTATCCGAATCCAGTTTCCATTGCAAGTGGTTCAAAGGAGGAGACGGAAACTCCGGTTCGGAAAGAGCAAGAGACAGTATACAGGAGTAACGAGGATACAGAGCGATACACGGTGGAAGATAAAGATATTTACGATGAGAAGGACGTAAAGAAACCGATGGATAAGTATACCCATCAGTTATACGTCGATGACCCAAGGTGGAAGAAGCAACAAGAAGAGAGAACCAACGAACTGCTACGCAAGCAGGAAGAACGCGTCGAGAAGCTAAAGCAGCAGGAGAAGGAGAGGAATTGCAACAAGACACCTCATCACAGTGAAGAAGAAAGAAACGAGAGATACCGAAACCGTGAAGAGGAAATCGATAATCGAAATCGAGACTACGTTCCTAAACATGAGACAGAAGAAAGAAGACCAGTGTATATTAAAAACGATGATGAAGTTGAAGGCTCCGCGGAAAGATCCAGAGAACATGTCGATCATACGAATCTCTCAAACGAGCCCTCAAAGCGGCCACCAAAAAAAGAGGAAATTGAAGATTATCCGAGTTACGACGATGATTCTAACAAGCAGTTTAACGGATACAAACAAGAGAATTTGAGAGAACCTGAAAATTTCGACAAGTACGTAGAAGTGTACAATCAGCAGTTGCCAATCGGCGATTATTTCCACGAGGGCAATCCCGAAGTGCTTCGCGACAGCTACGGCGAGGTATTGGACAATAAAAAACTTAAGGACGACAGAATTGCCGGTTATATAAGCATGTTTAAGCAACCGTACGTTCCAGCTGATCCGTACGACTCGCAGAGAGCTCACCCTGAAGACGCGTCGAGAGAAGAGACTGAAAAGGAGACATCTGCCGAGGATGGTTACGACGAGCATTTAGTTAGATTACAGAAGCTCAGGGAGGAGTACGCCTTACCGGAGAATAAATATGAAGAGTATGACATAAATGACGAGGGTGAAGCGGACCGAGACGACAGAGAGAGCGAGCGGATCCAGAACCGCACGTCGGTAAGATCGGGAAGACCTAAAACGGGTCGTTTTCGTGGCGAGAAGGAGAATAGTCGGACGAGAACGCCAACTGGATCAAACGGAAACGAAGCTACGAACGGACTTCGAACGCGCGATGACGATGCCGCGAGATCGGAGAAGACACGGGAAGAGGTGAATTTTGCGAGATATGTGCCTCTGGTTGTGCCCATCCGCTATATCGACGTCAACGACAAACTCCAGCAAGCGACTACGCGACAACTGAACTATAAGAAGGCAGATAAATCAACGGACAGCCGGTTCAGCGAGGATAATGTCGATCCGCAAACAGCGATCTCCAAAGAGAAGCTGACTCCGCTGATCGGTTTGCCCGAAAGACCACGACAATTGCACGAAGGCGAGCACAAGGAGTTGCAGATATGGCCGCCGCCTTTTGACTACGCCTACGACAACACGGAACCAGCTAAGACTATCGTTCCGCCAAATCTACAGGATGGAATCTATGCTCCGAATTATTATCAATATGTTGTTAAAAATATTGCTACGCAAGACGCGAAAGATAAGTCTTCGGAACAGCCCTCCGGATATGTCGTGGTCGTTGGTAATCCGACATATCCATATCGATATCCCTACAATATATATTATTTCTCCAACGAAGCTGTTGGAAATTCACAGAATCAAGTTCCTCACGCGAACGCCGAGGTTACGCATCCGCGAGACCAAGTCTACGTTGCTCGACAAAGCGCCAATCGACAATTTGTCCAAGTGAAACCTAATCTCACTGAATATAATCTGAATGAGACCGCAAAGAGTCCTCACGGCTATTACCAGCCTCAAGAGGTCCCAACGAATGTTCTCGATCGTTACAGGTACACTTTAGGAGAACGCACTCATCAAGCTGGAGAACTGGTCGATAATATTGACATAAGAACTCAAATTCCTAATACAGAGAACTGGTCGAACAGGATATATCGGCCGCCAGATAACAGAGTCGAGCAATCTCCTCATCGGCCGATCTTCGCACAGCTGCAGAACATTGCGTCTTCGAATGTGCAGAATGTGCAGAGGGGACCGTTGCAAAGACCGCGGCTTCCACAGCTGTTGAGAAGACGAAGGAACGTGCAGCCAGAGGATGGCAGCGAAAATGATGAAGAGGCGGAAGTCGCGCAACCGAAGAACAAGCCGTTTGATGATCCGCAAAGCGCTCACGATTTCTTCGGCTTTAGCAAGGACGATTATAGTTTCGGAAGCGAAAGCAGCGATGCGACGAAAGAGAATGGCAAAACTGCGGGGGAGGAATCGGACGAGTTCGTTTCAGCGGAACCGGTCGCTTATCATCACGATGACGAAAGTACGAAACACATCGATGAAGCGGAAAATGATATGGAGAAAGCCAAAGTCAGGGAGTATCGTAATAAAGTGGCGACCTTGAGAGTGTCGGAGCGGCGGCAATTAAAGCCAAACGGACCGATCCACTACATAGACTTTATACGCAATATTTAACCCTAGTGTTACGAATAATGTTAGAAATAACTTAAGTAAATTGTACGCTGTTGATCCTTCAATTTTGCGTCATTAATAAGGCCCAAATTTTTACGGTACAAAAAATTCGTCACATGCATTCATACAGCATTTATTGCTGGCATGAGTATTTCAAGTTTTATTTTATTTTATTTTAAAAGGTGCATTTCCTTGTTTGAAAATAACGTAAAATGTAATATAGAAGAATAAGAAATATATAATTTAGTATAGTAACAAATTATATTAATAATAATAATAGTAATCTATGTGAAATGAAAGCATACACTCGAATACATGCTAATAAGAATACATTTAAAAAAAATAAAAAAAGATTTTTCAATTCACCATTCTTGACAGATCTGCCTTTTTAATCAAATTGTCACATCCTGCACGCACACGGGTCTATAATTCAAAATCAAATATAAAGTCATTTATATTTAAATAATATAAATCAGAGATCATTATGTATATAATTTATATTATATATCATATGCATGTCTTATATAATAGGAAATAATTAAATTTAATTTTACAAATAATTTTCAAAGTACTCCTCCATGATAAAAATTAAATTTATAACATCTCCATTATAAAAATTAATTATGTAACATAAAATTACTTTTTAATCAAAATTACTTTTTAAGCGAAGTAAAAGTATAGTATGCGTATATATGTTTTACATTAAATATTTACTAAAAACTAATAATAATAATTTAAAATAATTCAAACTTTCTTTAGAAACGATTTCAAGATAAAAAATTATATTTTCCATCACTCAACTTATATTCACATTTCAAAATATTCTTATTTTTAGCATCTGTACCCGTGTGTTTCAGGAGAAAAGAGAGGAGATACAAAGAAGAAATGAGCTAGAAAACAAGATGACCGAGATATTGGAAAATTTGAAAACGCGATTATTGGTTGAATAAATCGAGTTTTAAATATATGTATTATATATCATTTCTACAATTTATGATGTATGTTATATTTCCGTTCTTTGTTATTATGTTTTGCGTGGAAGACCACCAATTTATAAGAATAAAAAAATAAAATAATATTGATATCAGCGTAAAGTGCTTATTAATCAATCAATCCTTTTTAAGAATCGATTCATAATTAATTCCTAAAATCGAACTACCTATGGAACTATATATCGAAAATTGAGATTGAAAAAATTACATATTACAGATTGAATTTTAATTAATCAGAATAAAGCAAGCAAAAAATGAGATTAGAGATTGAATTTAGAGTTTAGAGTTTAATCTATTAAAAAATATTTTAATTTACTTTTAATAATAATAATAACAAATAACTTGATAACTTTTTAGTCATATGACAATAAACACGTAACATTATATATATAATAATTAGAAAATAAAAGAACTTATAATTTATGTTTTGTCAATACAATATAATTATTATATTGTATTATATTGTATACAATATTATTAACAAAGTAACAATCTGATTAATTGTCGAATATGTAATGTCTTAAAGTAATACATTTTTAATAATATTAAATCATAAAATTAACTTAGAATCAATTGAATAACATTTTAACAAATGTAATGCTTAAATTTTTAATTTAAAAGTCTTCAAGTCCCAAAAACAAATAAAAAACAATAAACAAAGCAAAGTTCACAAATTTACGTGACTATGATCGAAATGCAGCATGACAGCTAGCTTTTTTGGATTTTAAATAGACGTACATTAATCGTAAGATTTCTATATCCAAAATACGAGAAATAAACTCAAATCTTGTCACTGATCGACGCATTATCGATCAAGGTTTGCGAACTTTCTGGCAAATTTTCATCGCGGATTATCGCAAAAGCGTAATATCGTATTGGTATTTTTTCGAATTCAAACTTCGATTATCGATCGAGTTTATATTCTCGATCGTATACAGGCAACCAATCAGTATCGAGAAATGCGTTCGTTCGAGAGATTGCAGCGAAGTCACTCGAATTAAATCCGGCCAATGTATTGCCGAAGTCGGTGTGTAACAAATGTTGATTTGATCGTTTTTATTGTAAACCTTAAAAAAAATAGATATAGAATCATCAAGAAATGCGCGCAATTTGCTTACATAGTGTTTCTTAACGTACCTATTATGGAGGAAATTCTTCAGCAATTGGGTGTTGGAATTCGACCTTTAAATGATCCTTTTTTCGTTGATTCTTATAAAGTTTGTAAGGTTTTTCAAAGAAAAGGTGTCACGATTGACGATGAAGAAGAACTCTGTCACGAAGTGTGAGTATCGATGGTATTTCTTTTTTAAAAGCTTTTGACGTAACCTAAAAATCTATCTATTTAGAAAGTCTCACAAGTTTCGAAGTTTCAATCACAGTCATTCAGTATCACATAACCTTTACAGATTGAGGACATTTGAAGTCTTGAAAAAAAAATATGTTTAATAAAGGGCATTCCCAGAGAGATATAGATAAGACAGTGTAATACAGTGAATTGTTTCATCCTTGTTTGCCAAATATTAAGGATGAAATGATTTAATATGTTATACTGCGTCATCTATGTCTTTTAAAAAACACTGAAATATTACATCTTTACAAATACTTCTTTCTTAGAAGATTCAACAAAGAAGACTTTATTAAAGACTTCAAGTATCTGAAATTTAATTTTAATAAAGGAATGGTTGCGTTTGTATCTACTTGATAGAGTAGAGAAAAATAAAATTAGTATCTTATTTCAGTATCAAGGAGTTCTCATGCTACGTACCAGGATGCAAGAACACTTTTCAAACATTACTTGATTATGAAATGCATTATAATAGCTCTCATCGATATGCTTGTACTGAATGTAAAACATCCAGGCCAAATCCACGACTATTAGAGATTCATATTCAAGAAACACATGATGCCTTTTTCAAGGTTTTGTCCGAGAAACAAGCTATGGTATTTATAAGACTTATCTATTTAAGTGAATTAATCTTATTACAAATGTTTTTAATACAAATATTTTTTTAGTATCAATGTTATGATTCTGAATGTAACATGAAATTCAACGATCCAATAGAAAGGAAGGACCATTGTATTAAAATACATAAATTTCCAAAGAAATATCGGTTCGATGATACACCACACCATAGCAAGGAAGAGGAATCAAATAAAATGGAACTTGACATTGTTAATAATAAAAAGAAGAAGCCTACTAAGGTATTGTTAAATAAAAATCAGAAAAGCAAGATGTTTATAAAAAATACCACCAGTGCAGAATATAAAAATAATACCAATGTAGAAACTGTTTCATCGACTATTGTCACAAGTACAGTAACACCATTAGCTTTTATTCCTAGACAAGTACAAAAATCCTTTTCGAAGGTACTTACCAATAATCAAAATAAGGAAAGGAATGTTCTTGAATCAGAAACTATGATGGAACTTGTAGATGCATTACCTAATTGACAATTTGTATAGATATTCTATTTTTTAATTTTAATTTAATAACAAAAGAAATATTCCAAACAATTTTTTTGTACAAGAATATTAATTTTACGATATATTTAAAAAATGTTTTATAATATGTATTTAAAATATTCAAGATAATATTTATATTTACATGATAAATAAAAAATTTCTTAGAATATCAAATTATGTAATAATTATAACACACATCTTATATATTTTAATATTATAAAACATTACCATTATTAAAATAATAAAGGAAGTATTTATTCATGTAATATATGTGTGTCATCACACATATATATGAACATGTATATATATATATATATATATATATATATATATATATATATATATATGAGCAATATGTTTACAAAATCTGAATTTTTATTAAACTGATTGAAATTTAATTAGATAAACACATACACAATAATATTTATATTTACATATAAAAATAAGTTATTTTCAATCAATTTATATATTAATTTTATATATTAATTTATATCTAAAATATGCAAATTATTACAAAAGAATATAATCCTTTACATTTTCTGTTAATATTATCCACAATATTTTTAATGTCTCATTTCATTTTTGTCTTCATTTCGATCGATTTATTATCAATTTATTATTCATTCAGTCAAGTCAATAATGTTAATTACAAAGTATATTTACATCATCGCATAAGTCTTCATTCACAGTTTTAACTTTACACTCAGCTTATATTTTCTAACATCACACGGTTATACGGAGTTTACATGTGATTATTTATAAATATAGTCTAAGTTATTATCAAAAAATTATTTAAACATATTTATCCAAGAAAGTAATCCAGTAAATGTATCAAAAATTTTTTTTTCATAAATTGTGAATATTTTTATGACATGATATATATATATATATATATACACATATGCATATATGTATATACGTGTGTGCATATATATATATATATATAGCATATATTATATACATATATTATACATATACATATATAGCAATATATATAGTATATAATATAGTTTGTGCATATGTATAGTATATAAGTTTTGAAATTTCAATCGCAGCCATTCGATGTTAAATAATTTTTATAGAATGAAGATACATAAAGTCTCAAAAAAAATTACGTTTAATAAAGGATGTTTACCAGGAAGACGTAGATGAGACTGATTATATGTATAATATAGTAACACACTATATAAATATATATATGTACAAACTATATATTATATACTGAATGTATTACATAAATATTTCAAATATATATAAATTATATTTATAGTAAACATATAAATATTTTTTGCAATTAGAAAATTTATATACCACGAGAACTCTTCGTTATTTTATCATACGTTATTATCACATAATGATTCACAATTTATCAAATTAGCCTAATGGTTGTAGAGCGAATGAACCATCTGAACATACTTAGCTAATAAAGTTTTGAGCTCTCGATTCTCCTGTTCAAGGAAAGCCGCTCGAATTGCAAGTTCGTCTTCTTTTAATTTTCGAGCATCTCTGGAACGTTTGGCTGCTTCATTATTTTTTTTTCTTCTTTCCCAATATGCAGCGTCCTTCTCGTCGACGGTGCTAGTAGGCAGTCCAGGACTGCTGGACACTCGGCGCATTCTAGGATTTGATGTGCTTTTGTTCTTTCTAACTTTCTCGAGCACCTTTGCCCGAAACTTTACATATTCCTTATTCGAGTCTTGGGTGGAAAGGAGATCCTTCGGATAGGCTTTAAAAGGTCTCGATGCCTTTTTCACCATGTCCAATGTTGGCAATATCGTATTCGTAGATGTTGATGATGGCAGTATCATATTCGTAGATGTTGACGATGGCAATATCACATTCGTAGACGTTGGAAATTCTATTGGCATTGTTCCCGGGGTTTGTCCGTTAATCTCATTTTTCGGAATAGTCTGCGCTGTATCCGTATATGGTAGATGGATTGCCGGAGTTGTTACTATCGTTTGAGCTCTATTTAGATGTGACGGCAACATTATGCCTGATGAACATTTAAATAATGTCTCAATATAGTTAAAGCACTCGATATCTTCAGGGGACGATACAGCTTTTGTCTGTGCTTTTGACGAGTCCAACTCGGAATATTGGGACGATACGGCGATATTTTCGATAGGTCTACTATCCAAATCATTTGGTTCTACACATCGCTTTTTGCTTCCATAAGAGCGTGATGATAAATCAATGGCTATTTCTTGATTTGCATTATCAGTCGGATTTTTTTGTGATAAATCTAGAATCGAGTCTGGGTCTGAGTATTTATTATCCGTTTCCTCAAGAATGAAATAAGGACTTTGATTATTTTGCGTATAATTATTTGTGGTATTCTCCATCTTCATTTGCAGCTATCTGCAATAAGAGTACAATATAATTTTATAATTGAGAAAATCAACGTAAAAAATGCAAAAATATCCATTATTAGTGTATAATTTATCAAATCTTTTTGAGATAAAATCCCAATCCATTTCATAATTCAGATTCAATCAATTCAGTTATTAACGCAATTTTTCAGTTGCAACGAAATTTTGTTTTTTAAAATAAAAAATAATTAAATATTGCATCAAACTGACAAATTCTTCATATTATTTTTCAAAATAATGCGACATTAAAATAATACAACATATAATAATAAAATATAAAATAGCTCAAATTATCAATTCAGATTTAAAGTTTTAAAATTTCTACTTTGAATCGTTCGAAAATTTTGACAAATTTTTTTGAACTGCTTGCTTTTAGCTGCAATGAAAATCAATAAATGCGTTAAGTAACTTTATTAATCGCAATACATTCATTACGCAACCATTCACCATTCGATTTCACATGTACACGCTACCTGCTAAATTTACCGCTTAGAGACCACGTGCATGTCACGCGTATTGTTGATATATTTTCACTCAATTTATGCCTTCTTCTCGAGCTAATCAGTAATTGAAGATCGCTTAAGAAGAAGACGTAGTGAAGACTTATGGAAAGAACTTATACAAAATAAATTAAATTAATCACAATTAATGTGCGCGCTGCATATCAACTTAGACATCAATGACTGATTTGAACTCATTAAATACATGTCTTAGAATTATTCATGCAATGTAAAAATAATAGAACATAACATATATATATATATATATAAATATATGAGATATATATGATTACTTAAAAATGTACACAATATCAAGTGATAATAAGATAGCGTGTAATCGTAAAAAATAAAGATCATAATAAAGACTCAGACGAACTATTCAGTGTCAAGTAAATTTAGAAATTTATAAGAATAATAATTTCTTTTCTCATACGTCTCGAAATAAATAACTAAACTTAATTTGAATTTAGAACATTTTGTTGATGGTTTAATATGTTAAAAAATATTTTATTTTATTATAGAACAATTTAAAGCTATTGAGAAAATTTATGCGCAAAATGTCAAGATCATTTTTTACTTTTTTTAAATGTATCGATGAGTGAATTTGATATATAACAATGATGATATATAATATGTTTGTAATCACGCGAGAATTTTGAAAATTTTAAAAATCCAAATTTTTAAAAAAGTAGAAATATCGCTAACATCCGATGGAATTCTATCATACAATTTGTAAATACGCTTACCTAATAATCCAAGGTTACACCGAAACCACTGGTAGCACAACACTGTCGGCGATAATACTGTCGTTTATTATATTCGATTATTATTACGCTCGCGATTACTTTCTTACGTACTTATGTCATAAAATGAAGAAAGTCAAAAGAGATATTGGCGTTTCACGCACTTGTACACGACGTTGACTGAGTGAAACCCTAAATTTGACTAGACGATGTCCAAATTGAAAACGCTTTAGATCCCACCCTTAAGGCCCTAGCCGATGGAGGCGTTTTTCTTAGGAAAAGTAGTGGGGTAACCCTATAATCTGTTGGTCAGAAATACCGAAATGGGCACGTGCCCATCGAATAGTCAATCATTTTCAAAATTGTTGAAGCAATTCGATGACATCGAGATGAGGTCATTGAAACGTTCACATAACTTTTTGTTATCATATATTTTATATTATTGCTCAATATTTTTTTTTTTACCTAATTTATTTTCATTTAGGAGATTTAGGGAGAGAAAGAGAGATATTTATATTCCGAGATATAATACGTATAACGAAACAGTAATGCACAGAAAGTTATTATCATTATTATATTGATATCACTGATTACGATAGATGCAATCCTTATCGGTTACAATTGACTACAGGGATTATGAAACGTGATATTGATGAATTGTTCCCACAAGACATTGAAAAAAGGATATAACAAGTCCATTAAGATTGCTGCCGACTTATTATAACTAAATTGATGACATCAGAAGGGAGAAAATACAAATTTTTGCCAAATATTAAAATGAAAATATTTTTCAATAAAATAAACAGTTTGCACTCGATAAAATGGATTTGTAAAATATACCAAAAGCTTTTCTCTTGCTTCGATAATTAATAGATAAAAATAAATAATAAATAATAGAATATTAAAAATGGTATTAAAAAATTGCAAATAATAAAATAAAACAAGTGCACTTAAAAGTAGCTTTACAACATGAAAATAGCATTGAGCATATAAGAACATTAAAAATATTTTTAATGTTTAAATTATAAATCTAGTGTTCTTTTAAAATGAACAAATACATTTTTTTCTTCAGCATGATTTACGTAAAATATAATTGAAATCTTGTATAGTTATATCAAAGGTTTTTTTGAAATATGAAATATTGAAATAGTTCTTTTTCAAAAGAAATATGTGAATTTTGAAATGTTGTTTTCCAAAAGAGCAATAAAAATATATATCTAACAACTGACTAAATGAATTCTGTTTTGATTTTATTCTAAACTACAAATTAATCAAAAATTATCAGATAAAATTAGATATAGATTTTTCATAGACAATTTTTTCTTGTGTTACAATAATAAAAGTTATAGAATTTATTTATAGTATATGAAATTTATTATAAACTAGACATCAATATACATCGCTAATATTATTTCCATGTCAGAATTTTATATTATTTTATGTAAGCTATTCCGTGAATTGCAATTTTAAAACGATGTAAAAATTTGCAGAAAAATAACATACTTCTTTACAATAACGTGCCTACAATTACGTTATACGAACACAATTGTTTCTTGAAAGTAACTATGATTTTTAAATATTGAATTATTATATATGTTCAGAAACATGAACATTATCGCTTTGGCTTGTGAATGAGAAAACCCCGCTCTATTCTAAAAAAATATATATCTGAATCTCTGTCTCTTCTAAAATCAGAATCACAGAAAAGAATAAATCTTATCTATTTTCACAAAAAAAAATCTTATATTTTAAAGTCGATTATCGATTATATCAATAGGAGCAACTATTTTGCAGCAATTATAAACGTTAAAACAGTAAATGAGAGTGAAAAAAATTGCAAACCGGTAAAAACTTTAGATTCAGAACGTATTCACATGCCACATGCCATTTCTTTATGGAAAACAATTGTATTTTCGAAGCCATACGTTGGTAAAGGCATTTTTTAACACATCCACTTGGACTTGTGCTATTCGCTGTTCTTGCATTTAATTATTAAAAAAGGGGACTGACAGAAGTACAATAAAATCGAAATGAAAATTGTCAACGCGAAGGAGCAGTTATTCCCGATACAGGACGATGCCTCATTATGTCGGTGTCTCGCGATCACGCCAAATTTAGTCGTCCGTTCCGGGTCCCGATTGAACCTTGTCATTCCATAGAAAAGCACCCCCAGTGCTCAATTCACTGCACCGCCTCCTTTCTTGTGTATACAAATTTTTGCTCTTTTGGCTGCATAACCCACATTTCTATGGTGGTGTCCGCGAGACCCGTCGCAACCCGTTATTTGCGATTTTTCCCGTGATCGCCTGGTCCCGGCGACCGATGAATGCATTATTTGCATCTGTCGCACGCTCACAGATACACAACAGGCACATCTTAACGGTATCGGATCGACCGCAACCCCATCACTTTCCTCGAAATGTCTGGATTAGCGGATTGTGAATAGCCAGATGCACCGTTGACACTGATAGTTTCTTTGAAAGTTCACTTTACAAGTGGTAGAACCATAAAGCAAGAACGGACATCTAAAATGAACATCATATTTTCTTGAGCCCTTCAACGCTAACAACGCTGAACGAATAAAGTTATATAATATATTTATAAATTTATGAAATCCCGTTCAATTAAAAATTTTTTATTTTCTATGAAGAATTTTAATTTTTCTCAAGAGAATTCACTAATTTTTCAATAATTTTTAAATATCGTATCCACAATTGCACCGGCAATTATCCTAGGGTTTGTGCATATGGGACATACACCATAATTTTCTGTATCGGATAAAGCAAGCTTTTTTTTTTTTTTTCAATAAAATTGCATTTAAACAATAATTTGAAAATAAACATTCAAACAAGTTGTATAAATGAAAAGTGCCTATTATCAGATATCATTTCTTTGTTTCTCTTAAAATTTCACAAATATGCGTGATGTAAAATAGTATATATATATATACATATGTATATTTTCAAAAAAAATGATGACGATATTGTATCACCATATACACGCCTATGTGCAAAATTAAATCAGTCGTTAACATTGAGAGATATTAATTTTATAAATGAAATATATTAATTTTGTTACATATATGTAATATGTAATACGTACACACACACACGCACAATAATGAAGTACAGCTGTACACACATATGGCATAAAGAGAAATACGTCTCCCTTACGGGAAGAAAATGCCAACTCTGACAATTCTGGCATATTATCAACTTTTTCAAAGCTGTATTTTTCAAAGATCGCATGGTATCCGGTTACTAAGCCGAGCGGCAAAGAGTTAAGACACGATCGTACAACAGCACGAAAAGTGTTTGCTCGCCATTTGTTTGAGAGGCTTTTGAGAGCACCGTTGGTCATTTGACGACTCAAGTATTGTAAACTTTCTTTCGATTTTGTTACCGTTGTTGAATCAGCTCGACGACCGTACCAGAAGATTCTTTGTGCGCACCCATGCTTGAAACATTTTCACCAGAATTTTAATTTAAACACGTCCTCGGAGATAAAATGCCTCTACTTATGCAAAGTTTCGATCGCTTAGTGATTCACGTCAATAAATGTTTACTGAGACAAGAGATCGAGGCAATTAAAATGATGGCTTTATATTATTATCTATCACATTAAGAACACTATTAAGAAATTAACTAGAATTGCTAGAATTGCGTCATATAATGATGTTGCAAGCGAGATTTTCTATTTCATAGCCTTCTGAATAGTCTATTATGACGTATATTTAGGCTATTATAATCTTTATTTTTAATGATGTACATTTCTGACTCTATTCTTCTTATCGAAAGTCATTAAGAATGTTTATTTTTGATAATATACGCAAATAATATTCAAAATATATTTATTCTAGTCTTTATCAAAATTTTCTTCTGATATTTGATTTTTTTTACTTTCTTATCATTATCTATACAGATTGTCAAATAAACCTCCCTAATAATGATTTTATAGTTCTAATTTGGAATTTTAATATCTGTATTAAAATATATAAGATAACCATTATTTTTAATAAGTATTATGTATTATTTTATCTGAAGATGTATATGCTAAAGTCAATTTAAATATATGTCATGAATTAGAAATATCTAGATATTAGAAATATCTACATCAAACAAATATCCTAATGAAATATATCCTAATTAGAATGGATGCAGCTATTTTCTTTTCGATCACATGATCCAATTTAAGAATAGTCATCTAATGAAAACTCTAAATTTTTTTATTATATTACAGATTTTCTTTATTATAAAAATGATAAAAAATAAATGCTATACAATCTTTGTTAATAATCGACAAGTCGACCGTCATCCTGTGTTTGTTCTAGATAGGATACAGTTTCAGTATCAAAGGAAAGAAAATTAGACGTTCAAAAGAAAAAGTGGTATAAAAGTATACTAAGTTGATAAATAAATCCACGGAACTTTTGTGTCAAAAAACAGAAAATTTTACATATACGCATATAGATAAATCATAAATTTTCGCTATTGTTAGCATAGTTTGAAAGGCATATCATTTTTTACATTTATTTTTTAGAAATTTTATAGAAATAAGCATATTCATACAATTTCTCTGTGATTTGACATGCAACCTTGAAAAGAGACTCAAGTAAAATGATTAATGATGTAAAATATGAAAAATAACAGATCTATGATGTTTTTTTGAAGCTGAGAATTCTTGTGTAATTTTGTAATGCTGAATACAAATTTGACCTTAAAGAAATTGCCATGTCAGGTTTTTTGAAATAAATGAGGTAAAAAGTCCATTTATCTTGATATGGTATGATAGACAATTCTATGTCAGATTTATATTCGGCATACTTATGTAGCAAATCACCTATACCACTGTCAAATAACATTCTTAATTTTGCAAGTCTGTGCAATTAATGTTCGTTAACAGAAAAATGTTTCCAACATCAAATCGAAGTTATATCTCTAACTGATGTAAATTAAAATAAAATAAAAATTGAAAATATGAAGATCTTTAACAATTATTTTTATGATCCTATAGTCTTAAAAGTTTCATTAGTAATTTAATAAATTTCTGAATAAATATCAAATAATTTCTGAGCAAATATCAACAATGCGATGATATAAACGACTGTATTTTTACACAAAATAAAAGGAACATATATCACGAAAGTTTAATAAAACATTATGTATACAAATGCCTCGTGGCGCTAGCTAGCTTCCCCTAAGATAGCAACTCTTGGAATAAATATATTCCATAATAGGTTCTCATTCACACATCTAATTGAAAATATCTAAATAAAAAAAAAAAAAAAAAAAGAAAACAAAGAACGAAAAATCATACTTGCAAATTTTCTAAATAATTTCAGTATTTAATATTTATATATATAAAAAGATCTATATTTACAACATTAGAGAGAATTACTTTATCTTTAATAATGTAAGCTCAACTGGACAGGAAAAATGTAATTTTAAATCGTTTTATACATACGCGAAAAAATTTATGCAAAGACATTTCTTTGTTTACAAATTCAAATTCAGGTTGAGAGCCGGCCTCCAAATCCAAATATCGAGATATTGGTCAGCATGTCATATGGTCGCTAGCCAGTGGCCGCGTGGGCGAGTAAAGATTGCAGATGCGCCAGACCAACCCTCCATAATAATATCGAAAGGGTAGGCTGTGTCACAATCCTTTTTGCTTTGTATTGGAGAATACAGAGAACACACCGTTACAATGAGGACCATGCGAACCAGGTAACGGTAAATGCACGGTAGAATTCTAAAAGTGTGTCAAAAGACCGTCAGAACCTTCCCAGAACTAATCTCGAAAACGTGACGTCCCGAAAATTACTTTCCATTCGCGCAGGCATTACTTTGATCGATTATGCGAAATAGAAATAGAAATGTATCGATCGTTGCGATCTCAATAACATCTTTGATGTTCATTAAAAAATCGTAATAAACGATTTAAAACATTTCTCACAAATACTACCACTTCCTCGATATGATCTTTTTTTATTCCAAAAATACTTTTTATAACAATTTTATTATCAAATACATAAATTATTTCTAAAGTCTAAAATTCCCGATGAGTAGATTAATAAAGATCATTTCTTCATTATATTTTTATCAGGAATACATATCCACATTACATTTGATGATGTTATAACGAGTTATTTTTAGGAATAAGGAGATGTGGATTTTTAAGAAATGAATTATTATTTTATCAATAGAGCTGTACATAATTAACCAAGTATACACAATAATGACAGTTGCTTTTTTTTTACAGAAATTTCATCAATTCAGACTAGCATTGATGACAGTTAAAAATTATAAATTATTCGCGCTTAGATACATGCGGCAAATCGTATTTACCACGCACGCATTTTATTTTAACGCCAGGTGTATCTCGCAGACGTCCATTCCTGCAGAGGACGATATTGTGTTCCTGCAGGTTGTGGCCAATTCCTGAAACAATACAATACAATCTAAATTATCTAAACAATTTCAGTTTCTTCTGGTGACTAATTTCTCACGAGTAACTCGAATGTAGTATTGCAAATCTGAAATAGCAAGCATGAATTACAAATCTTACCGGGCACATACGCTGTCATTTCTTTGCCATTTGATAATCTCACAACGACGCACTTTCGATTCGCGGAATTGGGCTTCTTTGGTTTTTTGATGATAGTTTTCAAGATTACACCCTTCAAAAACGGCGCACCATCCAAAGGATTCTTCGAAGGTTTGCGCTTTTTGTATGGCCCACCTCTCCTGTGCATTTGCATTAACGAGCTTGCGAATCTGATCTGTGCCAATCCTGCGTCAATATCAATAATTATGCGGTCATTCGCGTAAATAGAATTGTCATCGGTTATATATATGTATGGCTATATAAAAAAAGTATGCAACTTTTATACAATTTTCTATACACTTTTAATTTTAAATACCAATTAATGGGTTTTAATCGTTTGTTTCACGAAATAAATTTCTACAATTTTGAAACTACTATTCAAAGGAACACCACCTGTTAGTAATATCATTACGATACATCATTAGGATATTCTAACCGAAGAAGTAATGTAGACAAAAAATGCATTCTAATGAAATGTATTCAAGATTGTTATGATGATGAACCCGAAAAAATTTGTGGTAGACAGTCCAATAAGATAACTATTGTAAATAGTTCTTGCGAACCCAAAAAAGGAAAGAAAGAAACCTTCTTATGGTTAGCAAATAGGGATGATAATCATATTTTAAAAAAATTTACTTTGCTCAAATATAGAAGAATCGTTGAATAATACTGAAAAGTCAATTATATTGTATCATCAGATAGTAACTCTTCAAATATGCTTTTTTTTTTTGCATTTTCGTTATTTCGATATGTATTGTAATAAAATTATTTGAGATTCATAAATATTCTATAACACAATCTTTAAAAATTTAATCTATATCATTTTCAAAATTCATATAACTCGTAAAAAAAAATATATACATCAAAACTTATCAAAACTTTAAATTTTATATATAGAGAGTATAACAAATCTGATAGTTCAGTTTTTGATCATAAATATATTTCGAAATATATTTAGGTATTTTATAATTATATTAAATTTTTTACTTTTCCATATTTTTTTGTCATGCGATAAATTAATTATTTGATTTTGGTACGCAACATTGATATATGTTTGACAAACGTTTGATCTCTTTCGAAAGAAAGGATGTATGTAATATGACAAACTTACGCAAAACTGTTTCAAAAAAGCTAGAACGAGAATCGAATAACAAGTATGCAGTCGGCAAAAAAGATACTCGACAAGAAAGTTACAAAAGTGATCAGTCACGAGTCTTCGTAATAAATGAAATAAATGATGTGACAATTTTTAAAGCTGCCTGCTGAATTTGTGACATTGTGTGACCATCTAAAGTATACCGAAGGAAAGTATCATTGTTGATCATTTTGAAATGACCGCTGTCCATCAATACGACAGATGTGGGAAAGCACCTAGCTAATCCTGGCCAAGCCTTCACTAAGAACCGAACAAAAGGAACGAAAGGCAAACCCTTCATTCCATAGATGCGCAAGATTACATTGCGAAAATCTTTCATATTGCATCTTAAGAATCACGTGATTCTTTGCTTTTTCTTTTCTAAAAATTTTTCCAAAACTTTCTGACCGTTGACATTGGACAGAACTGTTTCGTATCGAAACAGTAATGCGAAAGCGGCTCGAGTATATCAGCAATTTTGTTTTCTTCTCAAACGTAATAAATAAGTAGAAACCATAATTTTTTAATTATGGTTAATTATTTATTAATATATTATTTATTAATTAATTATTTATTAATAATATAATATATAATAATTTCAACTTTACGATACAGCGTTACATACTTAAAAATTACATCTCATTAAGAGATGTTTCTAATTTGTACAAATATTCTTCTCTTTTCTCTCTCTCTCACTAAAATTCAACTAATAGAGAGCGAGAGAGAGAGAGAGAGAGAGAGAGAGAGAGCCATTTTTCTCTTTTTCTATTCTTATTTATTTCTCTCTTTTTTAGATTCGATACCTGAAGAATTAGCGATTTTCAAATGCTCTGTCTAGTATTATAGTCGAGGATTACCTTTAAATCCATAACATATAGAACTTGAACAATAAAATAACGTCATAAGAACTTAAGCAGTAAAATTGCCTAAGAAGAGTGATCTGTTAGATAAATTCCTCGACCGTAAGAAGAATGACTGAATGTGATTGGTCAATTTTTTTGCTGTAGAAGTTTTTCGCTACAACCCTTCTTTTGGTCATTCACTGCGGCGCGGCGAGTTATTAGGTGTGAGGGCTGTATCCCTTTTCATCCTGCGAAAATGTTGAATTGGGGGGGGAGGGTTATTGACCTGTGTTGTCCCTTAGCATTACCATTTCTCAATTCCGTATTATCGTTACTGTCACGAAGATTATATTTTAAATCGTTTAGATTCGTTTGTCTATCTGTGCTAAAGTTTGTCTGTCATTCATCATGGTCATTCAAAGAAAAAAAGAGCCACTGTTATCTCGATGATATAATTTAGAATATAGCTTTAGATCAGAAGTGAGAAAATATATGATGAGAAATTCTAGTAAAATAAATTACAACTATTTTTCATTCTTTACGCAATGCAAATTTTTTTCTTACAAAGTAATCCGATAGATCTCCAGTCAAAAACAAGATCAAAAACAAGAATATTCAATTTCAGATTATTAATTAAAATTATTTATTGATTACCGGAGCAAAAGTGAATTTTCGGTATATCTTGCAAATCTATTCTATAGATTGCAAACATTATTTTATTTTAAAAATATTTCCATTTTAACATATTTTGCAAGAATTTTTATATCGTAATTCAAGATAGCTATAAATATAAACCAGAAAGGAGCTTTTTAAAGAGCTTTTTTCTTTTCTTCATACTTAAAATCATATTCACATTTCAAATCATATATGTCGTAATATTTGAGATAGAACAGAGAGAATAATTAAAAAACAATAAATTAATATGTCAAATTGATATATCAAACTAATTTTAATTTCATTTAATATCCGAGATTCTAAAGCATATGAAAATGAGATAAACTCAGCGGTATTGTGACTTGAATTTTTAATAAAAAATTAATTTTTTTTAATTATAATTTACGATTCTGTTTTTACTTCTTTGTGCATTTACAATATTTTTTTTTTCTGCGAAATTTATAATATAAGATATTTAATATGAAATAATTCAATAGCCCGAATCACAGAAGTGAAAGCAAGTGAAAAACATTAAAAATAAAAATATTCGTATAATACAAAACGCACATATATAAGAAAATTCTGTGCGGAATTATTAAGTTAACGAAATGCGTGGGATCTCTAATTCTGATAAGGCATCTGTGAACGCTCTTACGGACGTTCTCGTGAATGAATCTTCATGGATGGGTGTTCTCTTTGGAGACGCGAGAAAAGGGAGGAAAGGGCGAAAATACAATATACGAGAATCCCACATTATAACTGGTCAACCGCAAATGGACACGTCACACCCTTCAATCCCCTTGTGTGCGACTTTCGTAGTGACCACACCATCTTTACGTAGCGCGAGCCCTTCCTTTCTTGCAAAGTGACCGCATCCCCGATTTCGAGATCTGTATGACATCAAAGAGGTGAGGACTGCGAGTATTTTCGTGGCGGAAAAATGTCACAAAAATTCAGCCGCTTTCCTTCAAAATTCCGAACCATTTCTTTTGCAGAATCCAGATTCGAGTAGTAAATCGCAAAAAGGATACATATCGACAAACGTTTACAGATGATTCAGAGAGATTCGGCTCTAGTTTATAAGAAATGCGATGCTTCTAACATTTCACACGATATAAATAGGTCACTTATGATTATATCTCGATCTTTTATTTTTAAAAAATATATCCTATACATCCTTTGTATAGAAATCAAAATATTTTCATTTACGTCTAATTTCGTGCTTTTCATATAATTTAAAGATATATGAATTTAATTTAATAATAAAATCATTAAATAATCATAATATCTATATCTATCTCTTAAATATTTATATATCATTAACAGTTATTAAATAAAAAAATTAAATAAATTTTTATCATGTAATTATTTCATTATTTCGTAATAGCTTTAATAATTAAACATAATAATAGTCAAAAATTGAATTTTTATAAAAAAGGATACCGCAAAAATATCATTCAGAAATAAAAAAAAAACATATATAAAACATATATAAAATAAATATTTCGTTCAGAGTAAGATTGTTAACAAACTCTTTAAAATTCAAAAAAATTGTTTCCTTTTGTATTCTTTTCTCATTCTATCTTATTATGGAAATTTATATTTCTCTCGATATTAGCACTCGGATGGCCACTCATTGATCTTTGTCGCCTATCGTCAGACAACAGAGTTTTTCACCTTTCATCGGCATTTTAGAGAATCATTCATAACTGTAGAAGTAAATATACTTATTGAGAAAAATATTATAATTATCGTTATTATCCATGTCAAGAGATCAGCATATATTTTCTTCATTGTTCCAAGACTTCTCAGAATACTTTATAAATATGATATAAATTATTAAAAATTAAATAGCTGATTTAAGTTCTCAATTGAAATTAAATAAAATTAATTATTTTGAACAACATTTGTGAATGTATATTATTTATAAACATAGCGTTTATATTGTTATATAAATATATAATAAATCCAATTTCATTTATTAATCTATACTAAAATGCTTTTTGCTATTTTAGATTAACTAAAATAAGGATGCATTCACATTAAAATATGAATTAAAAATCAGAATACAAAATTTATTTCAATCAATCAGACTTGCTGTTATAACAGCTGTCATTTTATTCTATTGCAATATTCTGCTTTTCTATTTCTAATAAAGAAGGCATGGAAGATCTCTAAAGATATTACCTAACTCACCCTTTGTAAAATGATGAAACGAATATAAAAGAGAAACTACAGAATAACTGAAATGTAAAGGTAGATATTAAAAAGCAAAATCTTTTCAAAATCTCAAAATGTGATGCGACTGATAAATGTTAGCTAACAGGTTACAATTAATTAAAAGTTGCATAATAGCTGTCATATTCTGCTACAATATTCTGTTTTCCTGCCGATTGGCTAATAAATTCTGTTTTCCTATTTCTAATTATGCAAATGGGTTCTAAGGCACAAGGTCTCTAAAGATACCATCCATAAATAATTTGAAAAACAAGAAAAGAGAAACAGTCAAAAGATGAACATTAAAGACAAACAAAATTATATTTATGTAATGCTGATTGATAGGTACTGTCTAGCAATGATATGAGCATATATGAGTAACAATAATAAATCAAAAAGAAATGAACTTATTATTTCTCTCAATATTAAATAGTTTCCAATAGAACTAATAGATCAACTAGAAGTAAATTGACAATTATGAGAAAAATAAATGAATCAATCTACATGAAAAATATTTTCTATGTAAACCGAGAAAACTGTCTCCTATTATAAATAAAAAATTCTACGACTTGTATAGAAACATAAAAATTTTATTACCTTGTAATATTGTACTAACGCTTGTCCTTGTGACATTTAGTATGTTTCCTGTTAATAACGAATACGATTTTAGTTCTTTATTGAATAAAGATGTATTGTGCAAAATTACCTTGGCTGTAGCTATTCTCACAAAGCTTCGTTAGGTTGCAACCTGAAATGAAATAAACGAAATGAACAAACGAAATGATCGAATTATATTCTTTTACAGCTAAAATAATTCATAAGAAACAACATAAATAAAGATAAAAATTTAGAAAAGGATTCATAGAAAACATTTCTTTTATGCAGAAGTTATGTTGTAAAAGTTAGGTTATCAAAAAAACAATAATATTATATCACGATCAATGATCATACCTTGAATTGAGTTTGCTATACAATTTCTCGCTATATTTATAACACTTCTTGCTAGGAAATTCATGATCAATGTAACTAATATGCTTTTCTCACAATAACTTAACCTCGCTAGGTTGTTATTAAGCTATCTTCAATGCGGTATCTTGTGTTGTTTGTTGTCGCCATCTGGCGGAGAGAAGACGACGATCATATGAATCGAAATATATATAAAACAGGAAATTTACTTACCAAATCCAATCGAATTATATTTCATTTTTTCATAATTTTTATTTTTAAATTTAATTTTGGCTTATTTTTTTATACAAAAATATATTTTGTTTATAAAATTTAATAGTTTTTTTTCTATATTATACAGCCTGTTTTAATACTTTTTTTCAAAAACTATAACGTTTTCTAACTAAACGTATATTTCATATTTCCCATTTTAATGTCTCTTTAATTATAAATATGCATATGTATATTAGATATATAAATTAATTTGATGTGTTTAGATTTATTCGTTTTTTATTGTAGCTATTTCTATATGTTATCTTTTCCTCACGTTGGAATTCGAAAGTTTGTCGAAAGGAGAATTAAAATTAAGTAAATAATAAAAATTATTTTGATTATTAATTTCGTAAATCAGGAATTGAATTTTGAAAGAACAATATTAATTATATGTTATATTAATATATTAATATATATTAATTACGCATCCAATAAGTTGCACTTTTGAGATAAATAAAACAGTGATTTTCTAGTGATAAATATATTAGAGGGAAACTTCTTTTTATATTTCGATGTTTGAATTTATATTATTTAAACATCGAAACATAGAAAAGCAACATTGACGCTTTTATCATTCTTTTCTTACGCTACATTTATGTTCCTACTATGCTACATTTACGTATTTCCGTTTTCGTCAAGCTTTCCTCTGACAATCTGACTGAGAGATAAATGACTCTGCATGACGTCTTGGACAAAAGACATCTGGGTCATTCAACTGCAACTGTCAAATAAGCTACTATTTATCTTATTCGTTCTATTTAAAATTTTGAAGAAATAAAAGTAATTATTGCCACGACCTTTTCACTGTTATTTTAGGATAAAAATAACAATTGTGAAAATAAGGCGAATAAAATTGTAAAATTGTTCTCAGTTTAAAGATCGTTTTACAGTGGATGGCTATAATTACTCTTAATAACAAACAGCTATATGTATTGATTAATAAATTAATTAATACATTTTTAATTGTAAATAAACTAGAATAGAGAAATGCAATTTTTTAAATTAATTGGACCGCACATAAATTAATTAAATAAATTAAAACTAAAAAGCTATAAATTTTAACAAATATTAAATACATCTTATTTTATAATATGTGATTTATTAAAAATGTTTTATGAGCTCTAGTTTTATATAAGGAATTTTAAATACATGAAAAGTTTGAATTCTAAAATGTATTTTCAGACTTATTATTGTTTATTCAAAAAATATATCGACACAATATTAATAAACATCCGTCGGATAGAAAAATATGCCTCTCAAAGAATTAAAAGAAATTAGATATTAAAAGTGCAAGAAAATAATAAAATATAATGGAAATGTATTTTATAAATATTACAAACAGCTCAAAAAAACAAGAAGAAAGGAAATATAAAAATATATTTGCGGATATAAACATTTTCGTAAAAGAAGCCATCTAATATGATAATTATATTTGGAATCTTTCCAGAAGAAGAACTGTTTAACTCCATTTTTTATAAATTTTTCAATTTTATAAAAAAATATCGTAGCACATGATTAAATGATCTGTAACTTGATCAATTTTCTCTACTTTTTATTTTATAAAAATCGATTGTTTTAACTTCCGAGATAAATATTCGTGCAATAAACAGTTCTCCCTCACGCATAAGGACGGACGCATAAGAAAAGGCACTGCGGATTATTACAAAATATCAAGATTTATTTAAAAGTCGCACAAAATATAAAACTCGGGGACCAATGTTTCGGGGAAGGGATAAAGTCAGACAGACAAAAACCGAAGGGGGGAGGGGGAGGGGGAGAGGGGGGGGAGGGGCGGGATGGAGGGGGAGGTCACCTCGACATTTCGCGACATGTCGAGTGTACGACCGGGCAAATCTTCACCGCTCGCATCTTCACCACCCGTTGCCGGCGTAGCTGGCGGCGAGACCGCGGCGGTATCCCAATCCTGCGCCGTATCCGTATCCAAGTCCTCCGTATCCTGCCAGGCTGGAGCCGCCGTATCCCAGACCGCCGGCGTAACCGACGCGGTACGACGACGAGTACAGAGGCGCGCTGTATCCGTGGGACACAATCGCGGGTGCTATCGGCGCGCCGTAGCCGTGGGACACAATCGGCGCGCTGTAGCCGTAGGTGGCGGCGGGTGCGGCGGCGATGCCGTAACCCGCGGAGTAGGTCGCGCCGCCGATGTAACCCTGCCCGTAACCTGAAAAAAAATCGGAAAGGGCGTCTCGCGTGAGACCTCTCTCTCTCTCTCTCTCTCTCTCTGCGAATCCATCGAAAAAATGGAATTCTGGATTCTGTCCGCGCGGGAGGCGGCGGTGATGCAAGGAAAAAAAAAAATACCTGCATAACCCGATCCCACGACGGCGTTTCCTAATCCTGCGTATCCGCCATATCCCAAACCCACTACGCCTCGTTTGTCCTGTTTTTTCTCTACCTCTGCCTTTTCCTCGCCGTAAATGGGCATTGCCAGACTGAGGATCGCTAATACAAGCTGCAATGTGTCGACTCAAGTATTTTTATAACGTAACGCTAAATACGTGTGTATATCGTAGCGGTTTATTTTCCCGGCGAATAATCGGTGAATCACTCGTAATTTAAATTTGCGAGAAGAAAATATATTTTTATTTTTATTTATCATGTGTCATATTGAATTTTAAAAAAAAAAAAAAAAAAAAAAAAAACAGAAGTATACGAGACATGTGTCACACTTAAAAATCGTTTCCAGAATCTTCTACAATGAGAATTTTTATGCCACATGTTGTAAGAAATTTACAAGTTGCACCATGTGAATGCACCATGTGTTGAAGATGGGGTTATTCGCAGGGCGGACAAACTCCGCAAACTATTCTTCGGGAAATGAGTCATGAAGTTAGAAAAATATATCCCGCCTAAATGTAACACAATGATTTTATTCAATTCGGGGAAGGATATAAGATTACTCACTAGAGCGTTCATGGTGGCGATAATGATGCGGCGATGCAGAGATCACTACTGAAACTGATGTGGACCTCACGAGACACATCCCCTTTTATACCGGTGGAGGCTTTTCTCACAGCATTGCATCTTACCGAGACGAATATTACATATGTGTATATGTATATATGGCACATCTACCATAATATCCCGCTCACTTATACACATTTACACGCACGTAAATAGAGATGTAAGAGCAGTTAGCGGCGCGATAGTACACGACGAACAAGAAGGTAAAGGTACGCGTGGCTAATACGCCTTTCTAAAACGATTTTTCTAGTGTGACTCTCGTCACGAAAAATTCTTTGTTAGACCGCGTGATCGATTTGTGTCGGTGGGAATTAAAAATCGAGCAATCAATCCCTCGAAAGAAGAACTTCGTTATCACTCTTCATGAAACTCCGTTTGGACGAACTCCGTTTAGTCCAAGAATCCACGATGCGGAATTATCAGATTTCTTCTATTAATTTCGTTACATTGAATTGGAAACGTTGAGAATTTGAAAAAAATGGAGGAAATCAATCAGGTAATTTGATTATCGATAAATCTCTTACTTTTTTCATTTGTCATTTGAATTTTCTTACTGAAAATAGAACAGAAATTTTCGTATAAAGTCATTTCTATTAAAATTACACTTAATCTTGTCCATTTTTCCAAACTAAAAAGAAGTTATAGATAAATCTCGTATTTTTAAAGTAATTATTTCATAAGCGCTTAATCCAATCTTTTTATTTTATTCGTTTATTTATGGATGAGATCACAATTTGAATTGGACAATGAGTTACTCAACTCAGACTTACTTAACTTAAACTCGAACCGAATTCGATATAAATAATCCCCCTGAATATCGCATGACATCTATATCTTGCAGATATTAAATATATTCATATACTGCATATGTAGATTCTAAGAATATGGAAGAATATCGCAAAATAGATTACAATATTTTCTTCATATTCGAATATTACATACATATATTACATACATATTCGAGGTATAATACATTATGCAATCAGTATCGAGTGTGCTCGAGTATTTTCTCCATATTAAGATTAGAACATTAGAATTAGAATACTAGAATAGAACACGCAACGAAACATGAGAATATTTTTTGGAGTTTGAATGCATAAAAAAATAACATTAATAAAAATGACTCAATGAAAGATGGAAATATAATAATAGAAAAATTATTATTCTTATTTTTTTTTATATCATTTTCAAGCTTTTTCAAAATTATTAAAGTTTTTTTCTTAAATAGAATTATATATTTATTTAATGTTTAGATTAAAGAAGATTTTAAAATAAATTCAACGATATGAATATGATTTAAATGTTATTTATTTAAATTAAAAATATATAATAAGTATATAACAAAATATATAACAAATATATAACAAGATATCTAACATGATACATTTAGAAAATGTAAAAGAACATGTAAAAAATTTTTAATATAAATGATATTTTGTAGTATTGAATTTTATCTATTATTATTCCCTTCATGTGATTCATAGTAAAAGGTATTCAAAGTATTGTCCACAAGCCACGATTGATCTTCAAAAAACTCTGAAAGACCGTCATATTCTTTGACTAATGCTATAATAATAAAATAGTGAAAAATGAAGTTGCGAATGTTTTCGTATTGTAATATTGTTTAAGCATATTTAGTGAAAAGTCTTTTGTAAATATTGTTCTAGTACCTCTCGCAATCAATTTATTCTCGTAGTATTTTTGCAAGAAATCTTGAAAGAAGTTGAATTAGAAAAATGTGAGAAATGTTAAGACTATATTCAATAACATCATTAGTGTTTATTGTTATCAAACTTCTTAATATTATTTTTAAGGTATTATGCGCTGAACAATAATCCTTTTGGGATTAAAATGATTGATGTATAAAATGTGATTTCTTTTCTTTGTAATGCTAGCAATATACCTGAAAAATCGTTTGCTAAACTAAGATTTTTGTTAATAATGTTAAATTTTGAATAATGCGGTTGTGAACTGTTCTGCAGTAAACATTAATCTCTATAAACTTTTATTATTTTTAATCAGTGTAGTATTGTCAATAGATCAATAATGGTAACCTTTTAAATTTATTTAATATAATTAAATATTTAAAATAATTTTATTGGTAAAAATCATATTACCAATAATGATAAACACAAGTATAAAAATTAGCACTATATATTTTTTGATGCGAGATAGATATGATAGGGATGAAAGCTATGATTATGAAATATTTGCAAAATATTTTTTTTATTAACTTAACTTTCGTTAATTTCAATTTAAAGCTGTCATGTAGTTTTACATTCACAGCTAGAATTCCAATTTTTTTATTATTTTTACATACATTGTTTTCTGGCAAATTCGTTTCTTCCAATAATTGTTGCGAGTATCTTTAAATACTTTTATTACATTACGAAACATAAAAAGTGAATGTTGTTCACAAACAAGAAATTTTTGATTATACAAGCGATGTGTCCGTCTCACTGTTCACTTTCACCATAAGTAAATATCGCATAAAAGATTTCTTCTTTTGAAAATTGCATTGTAATATACATAATGCTTACTTAATATGCAACTGATTTTTCTTGATTAAAAATCAGAAACTGATTTTCTCGAAACTTGTAGTATAATTTTTATTACTTATTTCTGAAGTTGAGTGTGAATTCATATGTTTATATGAAGGAACAATAGATTGATTGATGGTTTTAAAAATTTATTATGACCAATCAATACGTGTTGTTTAGGAAATATTAAAATTCTTTTTAATATAGATATTTAAAAAATATATAGTTCTATTATTAAGAAAAAGCTAATGAGCTTGAAAGCTCAAAAATGATCATGACCATTAATTCTTTTATTAGTATATTTCTATCTTTACATTAACTAATATTTAATAATAGCATCTTTTCACATATATATTTAAATGCAACGAAAATATCTCGATATTTTGTTTTAAACGTCCCATCTTGTATATTATATAGCAAGTATATTTGAGAAATAAATATAAAAAAATGTACGTATAGATATATTTATTTCAATTACAGAAAACTTGAACAAATAAATATTTATAATATTTTTACATATAATATAAAGTGAACTTTAAGTGTATTTATATATTTATATTTTCTAAATGTTCTTAGAATTACATCCTGCTATTACAGATATTATACAAATATAAATGTAATTTTATTGTAATACAATTATTTAAATACGCATTGTACCGCCTATCAGGATTGCTCAATTTGACCCCTTGATATGATATATACAACATACTTTTTCTGCGCATCTTAAGTTTCATATGTGGCGAAACTTTCACTGTCGCACGGCCCTGTGACGGTTTTCGGTTGCAGTGTTACGTAAAAACGTGAAGATATTTTTCCGTCCAGTTCACCTCTTGCAGTTCCTTTCTGTGGCGACCTATCATATGTCTCGCGACTGACGAAATAAGAAAAAGAGAGGGAACAAAACGGACAAAAAGAATAACAATATAAATAAAAAAAAAAAACGTCTCGTGATGTAAAATCCAAAATTAATATTTGCCGTTTTTAATCTCCAAAAATGGCAATGAAAATAATATGAATAATATTTAAATGGCCTCCATCAACTTGTCATAATTTTATCAAAATATATACGACAATAATACTTTTTTTTGGTAACTTAATGATGAAATAAAGGATTAATTGCTAAACGACGCCATATATCAATGTCTGCTGCAAGCGTTATCTTCCTGTTACCTTCGACGCCACTCGGGATAATCGCCGTTTTACAAATGGTCTGCCATGAACTCGATTCGACAGCAGGCCGTTATTAAATTAGCAGAAAAATTCTCGTTAATCATGGGAAAGAGGGCAGGAGATACACCCTCGAGCCTTCGAAAGGGCCCTGAGTCCGGTGAGGTCTTACGTCAGCGATAGTAGACTCAGCGGTATCGGCGCACGTCGCGCGATAAAGCACGTCATATCGTTAATTTTCTGCGGAGGAAGGGAGAAAGGTTGTATATCGTATCAAAGGTCACACGTGAACAACTGTTGCATAAACCAATGCGCAATGAGAGGGTTGCGCGAGGCACACCCCGTTTGACCAACGCAAGCCAAACGGAAAAAAAAATCGCGAACAATCAGTTTGATACATGATACCGGATGTAGGTGCTAGATGCTAGATCGCTAAAAGTTTCAGACAGTATTTATTTATATTTTGTTCCTCCCTCTTATTTTGCTTTCCGTTTCTTTACATTGCGTTCCTAATCTTTTAATCGCTATCGATTCATTAATTTCTCGTTATCCTAATAAATGTTTTATTTTACAAGTGCGCGCGTCTCTTCGTGATCGATAAGGATCTACAAGTGCCAGGAGTGCGAAACGTACTAAAATTTCATTACCAAAGAGTAGTGAATTTTTGAATGTTTTTATTCGACAAATAAAGAATGAATACTTTATTTTCTGTAAAAGTCCCGAAAGTTTTTTTATCTTTAATTCTGCTCAATTTATAATTTTTTTAATACGTAATAGTTGTGGATGGTTAATACGTGCATCATGATTCGCGCATGAAAAGGGTAAAAACAGAGATTTTCTTAGAGAATACAAGAATTTAATATTAATAAAAAGTGGCGTAAAACTGAAACTTCTCTTAACAAGCACACGATTCGAGGCAATAAAATAAAACGTACGGCCGAACGGCTGTTTCAGTTTCCGCTTTGCAGATTCTTATTGCGAAATGCGCTCATAATACTGATCGCACGAATACCGATAATGTGAAAACAGTCGGGAACAGTATAAGTGCGATGGTTGATAGTAGTATATCAATGAATTTTATTACTATCCGTAAAATACTTGTGTAAAATTAGATTTAATTAACGGATATAAAACGGCACACATGGTCAGATAGTACAAAATACGGAATTTTTCATTCAGCAAAATTAATCGAGTGATTTATTCACTATTGTGCTAATGTGCGTAATTGACGCAATCTTCTGGCCTTCTGATGTTCAGATTGCGATATAACAAGTTAACAACCAAATTGCAAATTCTCTTTAAACTTTCCTTGAAAAATTATCTTATTGTTTTGCATTATATTTTATTAATTACATTCAATTCTTATCAAATTTTTATTTTTGAAATTATTAATTATTAATAAATATTATATTAAATATAATTATTAATTAATAAATATATTAATAATTATATTAATTAATAATTATGTTAAATATAATTATATATTGTAATAATAAAAATGATAAAACATAGCAATATATTAGACTGAAAAATTTAAGAGAATAATATAAAAAAACTTACAAATAATTTATATATTAAGATATAATTATTATATTATCAAAAAAGATGAAGCATTAATAAAATTTTTAAAATAACTTATAACTTATTGTATTAAATATTTATAAAAAAAAAATAGTTTCTTAATTGATTAATTAGTATTTAAATATATTTAATATAACAGATGAATAAAATTATTATTATTGAACGATTCTATTAAAATTTATCTTTATAAAAACTTTAAAAGATTTCTATATTTATAAGAATAAATTAAATATAAAATTAGGATAATTTCTCAAAATGAAAATACGAAAATTGAGATTTCATATCAAATGTTGGTAACAAAACAATATAGAAAATTCACACTAGATGGCAATAGGAATCTGTTATCGACGGAAGGGGGGATATCACGTGTACATAACCTCTTTCATTGGTTTTTATTACAATCGTGAAGATTGGCTGTGAATGCATTATTTTGTATAATTAATAAATTAAACTGAATTAATTTTAACAGCTTTCCTTATATATTATTGCTATTTATAGCTATTTAATTTTCTTATAGATAAATCATGTTATAGTGCATAATATTAGCAAAGGATAAAAGAAATACAAGCTTTTTGCCGGTAAGAGTTTTACTTAGATTTTATTGTAATTAAGAGATAACTCTGTATTTATATAAAATACTTTAATAAAATATCACACTGTTATCTCCCTACAAAATTATACACAATATATTATGGATATATTTCTCTATATTTATTTATTTTTATTTGTGTATAATTTTTTATATTTATGTAAATAATTTTAGTTTTTGTTTGAAACAATTTTTTGTAAAACAATGATTTATAGATAATTCAGTATAGTCAAATTTGATAGTTTATTTTATGGATATACATATATATAATTTTTAATTTATTCAACATAAATTTAAAAGAAAAACATGATATTATTAATTATATGTATACTTATAACATATTTAATTATTTATTAATATAGATCACTGAAATTAAGTATATGTAAAGTACAGACTATAACCTGCAAAACTACAATTATGTTGATTACTTCCAAATATGTTCTATATATATCTTTTAATGTACAAAGTATGCGCCAACCATTTATTAAAAGGCATATCTCAAGAGCTGATAGAATCAAAAAGTTAATGAGAGATTCTAAATCACTATTTGGTCCATTAATCGAAACAAAAAAGCAAAGAAAAAAGAAACAAAAGTTAGAAGAAAAAAAGAAGATAGTCCATCAAGAATCAAGTATGGAAGATACAGAAGATGCAGAATTGTTATGGGTTAAAAAATACTCTAACAACAAACTCCAAAGACTAATTGTGACTACAAAGTTGCAAAATAAACAAGTAAATGATAAAGATCAGAAGTCTCTAAAGAGATTTAGTAAGACGGAAATTAAAAATTCAACTCGACAAGATACAAAAAATCTTATTTATTCTGAATCGAATCATAATACTGAAAAAACAGATCTTGGATTTATTAATACAACTTCTAATTTGTCAGTAGTCACAAAAGATAACTGCAATCAAAAAACTGCATCGTCACTTAATTCAAATAGATCTGACGACATAGCTAGAAAATATGATAGACCTAACTGTGAGACATTGCCAGACATTATTGTAAAGAATTTGTTATCTTTTCCAATTATGAGCAGCAAAAAAGAGTTTATAGAATCAACAAATTCTTCTATAGAATCAACAAAAATATTATCTATATCTGGGAGAGATGATTCAGAAACGATAAGATTTCCCAGTGTAACAAATGTCCTTGCGCAAACCATGTCATCAGAGTCAGAGTTGGCTCTACAAGTATGGAAGCAAAGAATGATAGAAAAGCTCGGAGAAAAAGGATTCACGGCATATCAGAAAGGTACTTAATAAGCTTTTCCATGAAAGAGAAATTTTTATAAGTTTAATAAACAAATTTATTTGTGTTCCTGATACAGTATTATTAGAAGAGGGAAAGTTACTGCATTCATGCATAGCTGAAAGCTTGCTTGGAAAAGAATGTGAGATTCCTCCGAGAATTGAACCTGCTTTTAAGAGCGTTCAATATATATTGAAAGATATATGCTATGTGAAAGCAATCGAAACGCATGTGGCTCACACGAAATTATGTTACAAAGGTGTAGTCGACTGTATAGCTCGTTATAGGTAAAACAGAGAGTTTGCTTTGCCATCCGAAGGAAACTTTATTTCTAAATTAGCAAGAGCAGAGGTCACTATCTGTTCCTTAAATATTTTTATATTTCATAATTTAAAAAAGATATAATTTATATTTTATATAAAATAAATACATAATATATAATTTTTAATCAGATGTGAAGAGTAAAATAATTTTGTACTAAAGTACTTAACTAAGGCTCTTGTATTGATACTTTCTTGCATATTTGTAATTTACTTGCTACATGAAAACTTTACATTTTAAAATTTTATAAGTGATTGAAATTATTATCTTTTTTGAAACTCGTAAATGTGAGATATAAATTTTTAATATAAAGAAGGAATAAAACAAAAGCTTATGTTTATATATCGATATATAATTTATTTTCTAATAGTAATCTAATAATAAGTAATAGTAATCTAATAATAAGTAATAGTAATCTAATAATAGTAATAATCTAATAATATAATTTTCTAAAGTTTTTAATTGAAATAATTCCACAAGTATTAATAACATTATTAGATTATTTTGGCTATAGTCTGTTAAATTATTTATTGTTCCTACAATATATCCAAGAATTATTCATGCTTCATTAAATGGTCTTATTTACTGTTCTAATTCACATTTATAGAAATAGAGTTTCCTTACATTCATTAGATAGTGTGTGTGTGTGTGTGGGGGGGGAGGGAGGAGGAGTGCACGCGTGTGCGTGCGTGCGTGCATGTGGCGCGCGTCCACACACACTTTGTACATGTAGGATAATTTTAAACTTTTTTTAAACTTTTTTTTTTATCTGCTGATTCTTTTTCAGTAATAAAGTTTAAAGTTATTCTACAAATATTCAGTATGATCTTATACACATTACATAAATCTACAGGGACCATAATTATGTAATTGATTGGAAAAATTCAGACAGACAGAAATTGAACTTGAAGTACACATACGACGCACCTGTACAACTCGCCGCATACATCGGAGCTATCAATGCTTCGAATCTATATCCCTTTGAGGTAAATGTTTTATTTAAAAAAATCTTTTAAAGCAATTTTTTTTTTAAAGCAATAACAAAAAGATTTGTATTTCATCATGTAGAAATTAATTCACCGCTTTTAAATTTATTATTTATTCGCTATAATTTTCTCACCATACATTACACATTTAATAAAAACACTTGCTATTATATTCTCTAAAAGTATAATTGAATAAGGATAGTCACTTTCTTGAAATGGTTGTATTTCTTGATTTCTTAAAGATAAAACGCGGATTACTCGTAATTGTGTACACAAATGGCGCACCAGCAACAGTGCACGATGTGTCCGATGATACTCTGCAGCAATACTGGACAGCGTGGCTGCGCCGTCTGCAACAGTACTATGTTAAACAACGAGAAGCGACGACAGCGAGGGCATTCACACACCAATAAAGTATTAATATACCGAGACGCGTCGCGTACATTCATTAAAACTTCGTCACACAAAGCCAATTAAATCCTTATCCGTCAGCCACAGATAATTCCCGACAGGAGTCGGCGGGACAAGTTTTTAATTCCATCCTTTGCGCGTCAGAAGTTGCAATAATCTATAGTCTTCGGGGAGTAGTTGGGAAAGCCCTTTCTGAGTCCGGAGGAAACCAGAGGACGTAGAATACAGCAAGAGAGGGAAACCGCGTCGATACGCCGACTTATTAAGCCCTGTGGTGGGCTCGGGCATTTATGATTTATGACAAACCTATGCGCATTTTCCAGGCTGTCGGAGTAACGGTTATTAAGAAAATATGCGACTATTATTGATTATATGATACTGTAATTTGTAAAAGTATATTTACGGCATTAAAGTACTGCAATTTATAAAAGCTGTATTTTTCTAAAGAATTCGAAGAATCGCAGAATCGATGAAGATTAATATTCTCCGATCGGGTTCGGAAATTTTAATAAATAAAGCTTCCAGAGGAAAAATATCGTTTAT
Source organism: Pogonomyrmex barbatus (assembly GCF_055798465.1). Lineage (NCBI taxonomy): Eukaryota > Metazoa > Arthropoda > Insecta > Hymenoptera > Formicidae > Pogonomyrmex > Pogonomyrmex barbatus. Next base: position 1,314,057 of record NW_028297116.1, on the reverse strand, counting down.
TATAAATTAATGGATTTCAAGTAAATATATTAATCTTTATGCTGTCGCTTACTATATCACTCCTATGAAAATTACAAAATGTTCCACTTTAGATTGTAATTTTAGTTGCTTTAGTTTTGTTATTTAATGCCGGGTTGTTTGTCGAGAAGTTATCTCGCTTCCAAAGCAGACTTTTTGATTTCGCAGTCTCGTAGGTGAAGAAAAGTGATAAAAATGTAATGTACGTGGCGTGCAAAACGCGGTCACCATTCCAGTCGTCGAGTTAACATACAGCAATTATAACTTTTCGCCGGTAGAGTAGAAGGCCTGAAGGGGGTTCTATGTTACCGCGGCTCCCTGTTACAGGGCCCTATAAACATCGCGACCAACCCTTCGTGCGCCCTTGGGGATCGTAAACTAATGGTGAAGCGGTGTAGCAGAATTATATCGTTCGTTGTTTCCGCATACCTGAATCACACACACAGACCGGGAATATCCGTTAGGATATCAGATATTACGTATCGCATCCTTTACATCCAAACGATCTGCCATACATGGTAGTATCAGTTTGCGATAATATAGTACGGTATACCATACAATGCATTATTTTGTGTTTTCATATTTTTGTTTTGCCAAAATATAATTACGATTACTGTGTGACAAAGAAAAGTTTTAAAGTTAAAATGAAATTTTTAACAAATCTGAAAAAATATATTATGAATATGAACGCCTAATAAAAAGTTATGTTTGGAATATTAATTCATTATTTTACTCAAATTTTTTTTTTTTAATATATTTATTTGCTCTTGTTTCTTTATTCCTCTAACTTGCCTTCCTATGACAGTCGGCTTTAAAAGCCTTTGCAAGCGGCGTGTTATTTTACATCAAAGAATTCTTTCATTAATATGCAAAGCAGCAGTTATTGATGAGTTTGTCTTTTAAGAGGCAGATGATATGAAAACTAATATCGCAGCAAGTTTATTAAAGAATTAATAAACAGAAAAATAATAATGCAGCAATGTCATAAATCTGCTTTTTTATATTGCTTCTATAATAATTAAAAAAAATTCCTTGAAGAAAAAAGTTTATTATAAAAATATATTAATATTCTATTCGATACATTCATGTTAATAAGAAAGTGTTTAAAAAATTCTATAAAATAAGTTTCAGGCAATTGTTGAAAGAAGTTCAGCGATGACACGATTATGGGATAATCGCAAAGTCACGTTGCGATAAAACTGCCATCACGGACTCAATACGAGCGCCGTTATGATGCATTTCTTTCATATCTGGCCTGAAGCAAATCAAAAGAGCGGGGACCCACAATCCGTTTTATGTAATGTAAGACAACATTGCAAAGTGATATTTAGTGCAGGGGCGCGGAGATTATCCGCCGAGAATTCCGTCGTTCCGTCTCCCTGCATCCTGCTGGCATTCTGGAGCAAAGACACAATCATATTTCCGGATTAGACATTTAGCGCGCGCCCAGCCCCAGATGACTCTAAATCTCCCGGCTAATCCCCGCTAATCCTCCCGTAACAGCGGCATATTTTCATCGGCCGGGTCCACCCTCTTTGAGCGCGAAGAGTTATGAAAACGATAACTTTAACTCGCCGGACGAGCTCTCGCTCCCTCCCACTCCCACTCCCGGTCTCATTCTACCCCCTCGGACACGAGCCTGGAGAAAACTCGAGAAAATGTGCCGCGAGAACTATTGAGCTCGCAATTTATCGGAGACCTCCGAGCGAGATGCCCTCCGAGCGATTTCTTATATCGCCCGTCTTTAATGCAGCGACGAATAGCAGCGGATTTTTATTAAGTCCACTCAACGATCCGATAAACCCCAGCAATTTTTCATTCTACTAAAATAAATATTGCGCGAAAGTTTTCAAAAATTACGTTTAACTATTACATTCTCTGTTTCGAGATACGTTTAAAAAAATACAGAAAAATTACAGATACACTAAATCCGAAACGTGATTTCGGCAAAGATGTATTTTGATAAAAAAAAATATTTAACATGATAATTCACACATGAGTCCGTGCAATTAATGACTTTTTTCCATAAGTTTATAATGTCAAAAAAAGAGAGAAAAGTATTATAATATTTGTAAAAAGATACATTGCCCAAAATATATTTAAAAAATGCAGCGTACATTTGAAGAGATTTTTATTTTTTTTTTTTTTTTAAGATTTATAGATATGCGGTGTTTTTTCCTGGAATTGTAAAACGCTCCCAATCAAAGCAGACGGTGCAATCGGGAGCAATCGCGAAATTGTTCTCCACGATAGAACCGTATATTTCTCCTATTAATAACCGGTCGAGTAGGAAAACTTCTCGGGGACGCGTAACAGTCCCCGAGAGCGTGAGCGCGTCTGCAAAGGATCGCGATGGCTCGGCTAAAGTCATCAACTGGGCAAACTGGAACACGTCCGAAATTACGAAGTTTTCATCGTCCTGCCAACGCGGAGAAACGCTCCCGACGTCAATATCCTTCAAGTTCTTCGGAACACCGGCGAGCATCCGCGTCGCCGCTTTTCCGCCGACTAGCCGCGGCGAGCGCTTCCAACGGCGAAAAGTTTATAAATACGAGGGAGGGGGGGGGTTCGACGCTCCGAGGGAAAATCGACGAGCATCGATGAAGACCTGAAGACCGATGATAGAGGCAGAGGAGCTCTCGTTGCCCGAATTAATCCTCCTCGGGTGCGCGGCGCGGCGCGGCCTCGTCGTGCCGATGAATTATCGATCGTTGCCTACAACGCGCAACAACGGTCACGCTACATTTGCCTTCCAATAATAATTAATAATCAAGCGAAGCGAAGCGCGCCAGGGCCAACCTACAAAGGACCGGATTACACGCGAGACGGAAAACGACCACGTTGGCCAGAGCCGCGGTCTGAGCATTTATAGGATGCACCCCGCGCGACTTTACGCCGTAACTTCGGGGGACCCGACTCTTGCGACAGATAGATCGATGAGTAACTGTTTACTTCGAGTAAAGAGTTTACTTACGGAGTAATCTACGCGTTCCTTTTCTTCCGCTAGCCTGCAAAATAATGTGAGATTTAATTTTCGCAGGTAAGTAAATATGATGTATATTTATCCGGCCTTTCGTTACTATTCGATCACAACAATGATTGAAACAATGATTTATAATCGCGGTGTCAGCCGCGATCATCTTTTAACTTTGGAAGATGTATTTATTTTATGGATAAAAAGTTCCCTCCGTGCGGTTAAAATTAAATATTATAAAATAAAGTTTTTTTTTTTTTTTCACGCTGTCAGCCGTACTACAACAAGAACAACTCGCTGCTTTTACAAAATGATCGTCGTTTCGTTAAACACTCCGCCGTCCAGCTTATGCACTTATACCGTACATTTCCAACGTGGTTTCTCTTCGGGGACCTTGCTCAGGTGCACACCTGCGGCCAATTAGTGAGCGCGCATTAAAAGCGAATTCAAACCCTGCGTCCTGGGTGAACGTCGTGTAATTGTGTTCCGTTATTGTTGGCTCGTCCAAAACGCGTGTGCGTAATAATGCGGCAGATCTTGCCGAGATCAATAAGGCACAAACGGATAAAACGTTCACGGAACGTAACGGAAGGAGTCTGTTAGGTTGCGTCACCGCGTGGTGACTGCTCTTAATGAAATTAGTTTCGTTTAATATAGCTACGATAATTTACGAAGCGAAGCCTTGAAGTCTTTCCATATATTCAATATATATATTTATAAAAAGAAATATTCTTTAATCTGTGTGATCAAAGATATATATATATATATATATATATATATATATATATAAAGATATATATATATATATATATAAAAGATGCCCAATCTTAACATATTAACAATATTAAAACATTACTTTGAATGCTTTAGGATTAATTAACAATTCTTAAAAAATTAAAAGACATACGATGTCATACTCATATTTAAAAATTTAATTTAAAAAAAAAAAAATAAAAGTTCATTGTGGATTCTGCTTAAAAAACAACGAGTCCATTTTTGCGAAATATTTTCAGGATGCGATAAAAAAAAAAGCAACGTTATTTTTCCTGTTGTTTTTTTTTTTTATGATCTAGACGCTGTACTTTAGTGCAAAAAAAAGCGCCGATTAAATCGAACGGGAAAGAGAAAGAGAGAGAGAGAGATAGAGATCGGGATGTAAGTAGTTTTTCTCTGTGTCGTCGAATTCGCATACCGTAGTGCTTTCGCAGCCGGCTGGCTCGTATTGCACAACTCTCGCTTATACCCGGTGTGTTCGTCGTTGCGCAATACGTCATCGAGCCGCTCGCGAGCAATTTCACAGGGTGCTATATCTCACTGGGGGAAAACTCCCAGGCACGGGAGCTGTATATTGCGAAATCGGCGAGAGATCTGCCGCAAGTCTGAAAATATAACTCCGACTGCAGTGGGAGGAGATATCGTATTCTCTCGGCTCCTCGATGCTCCTATTTCTCGGATTCGCGCGCCGGATTTCGGTTCCAAAACAAATCGCGAGAAATCGAGTTGTCTTTCGCGAACAGTTCCAGATGCAGCAAAATGAATTTTCTGTCAGCGATCGTCTCGCATATAATTATTTGCCATAACTTTTCAACCTTCAACGTTAACTTTCCCCTGGCAACTAAAAACTTAGATTAAATTTCTGTTGAAATTATATATTGAAATATTCAGTTGAAATTAATTTAATTTCCGTCCTTCCTTGATCGATTTAAACTTCTAAATCATTAATCTCCTTTTAACTTCTTTTAATCTATTTAAATATTCTTAGCATTTCAATGTAAGGTTCCAAAAAGAAACCTTAATCTTTATTCAAAAAAAAGTCTATTTGCAAAATTCCAAGGACAAAGCAACCGCTATTATCAGCTGCTTTTGAACGTCTTATCTGTCGTAAACTATCTATGATAAATCCAAGACATTTTTTTCTATGTCTTTAACTCAATAAATTTAAGCGGTCCGAGGGATGGTGCGAGTTTACGAGACGCTTGAAAAATTTTCAATTTTCTTCGGGTTTTTCTCTCAACTGCGCTCGCAAGCGTAACATAAAATGCAACTCTAAAATCCGAGTTATGCATCCGTATTACACGCGCAATAGAACGTCGCCGAATATTCTTCGGGTTTTAAAAAAAATGACATAATTGTACGACGAGAGGGAGGCTCAATTTCCCGAAAGATAAACCAAGGGAAGCTTCGAAAGTCACGACTACGGATTTTCAAGAGCGACGTTTCTGTTGGATAAATTTCCGCATTTTTCAGGCTTCTCTTCGAGTTGTCATTGAAAAGAACCGGGTTTGGCGGGGTTTCTTTGTCGACAAGTTATGGCCGATGGCGGCACTTAGTCTTCTCGCGAAAGAAAAATTCTGGGGGAAGTCGGCGTCGCACTGCACCAACATCGCGAACTGCAACGCCGGAAGTGCATTACTTAATTAAACTTTAGCCGCGAAGTTATGCTGCTCGTAAAAAAGAGCCGCGGTATTTTCTGGGTATAGAAATCACCAGATTGCTCGAAGGAAGATTAAGAGCAGCGAGTCTGAGTTTGGCGGATTTTTCTCCCCCTTCCTTATTTTCTTTTTTTTTTTTTTTTTTTTTTTTTAAGCACATAGTTAAACAAACCGGATCAACGAGATTTTTTACCTACGAGAGTTATTTGCGCGGGGACAATTCTCGACGAGTTCTCGATTATCGATTAGCGTCTTCGAAAGGTCAAAGGATGCATATCGCAAAGCACGATTGCGTTAGTAAATGTAACTTTGTATAAAGGTGTACGAAACGTTGTACGTTCAACGTCCAAAAAATTATTATTTTATTGTAACAATATGAAATTTCTTTTATGGGAGCACAAATGAAAAGATAAAATCACGATGCAAATTTAATAATTTTTTGTATCGTAATACCTCTTTGTATGTTATTCATTGACATAGAAAACATTCATAAATAAAATTTATGAAAGATGAATAAAAGATGATAAATTATTTTTCAAACTTTGTCGCAGTAGAAAAACATCAAATCATCTTTTGTGCTATTTACACCATGAATCTTTGTGAAAATTTCTTGCTGTGAATAGCGAAGACGAATCACAACAGATGAATAATGTTATTTTTTTCGGAAAACCCAGGGGAGAATCATTAAATCCTTGTTGTTCAATCTTAAATGTTATTTGTTTGACAAAAAAAAAAAAAGAAAAGGATCCAGTCTTTCTTTCACACGTCGAGAAAAGGAAATCGGTCGCGAATGCGAGACGAAATGCAGTTTGTAGCAGTGCGGTCGTTTTCCGTCACTCAGAATTGATGTTCCTCGGGCCGAGTTCCATGCCGTGTCGATCGGTATGCCCGAGGAACCGAACGGAATTCCACAAGCGGCTTGGGGGACGGTAGTAGTTCGAGTGCGTCCGCAATTCCGCGGAAGAGGAGACGCGCGCGACGAAAGAGAAAAGAAGCGGGGAAAACGCTCGATTTCACAGCCATTGGCTCGAGAAAATGCGACTATACGAGGTAGTCACGTGCGCTGGAACGTGCATACGCGCGGTCGGTGGGTAGTCGCTGCAGAAGTACCCCGTTACGTGTGCAAGGACGTAGCGAATACACGGACACGTATGTAGAGTGCTAGATAGAATGACTCTCGCGATTTTCGCACGTCAATGTGTGCGTGCTATGTGCGAGTGCATCGCGGGATGAACGCTCGCATACATTCTTCCTCCCGTGGATTTCGTGATACAGTTGCACGCTTCGCGCCAGAAGAAAGGGAGATTTTTGTTTGCGACGAATGCGATCCCACGAAGATTTTCATTAAATTTGGAAAATTATTCTTTTTCGACTATCCTTTTATTTTCACACATAAGTTCTCTCGTGACTTTCAATTTAATATATATATATATATATATATATATATATATTTATATATATATTTTTTTAATATATATAAGTATATATATATATATATATATATAAAGCGCTGTCAGTTTTGATTTGTCATCATAGTCGACAACAATTAGCAACATTGGTGTTGGTGGTGATGGTACTTCTGATTTTTTCTTATAAATATATATACATATATGCATGGAGGAAAAAGAAGGGAGAGACAATCAGGTACATGGAAAGGTAAGGGGGGGAAGGGATGGAAGAAGGGATGCGAAACAGTTGAAAAGAGGTGGATACAGTAAGATTTTCTAAAAATGGGAGTTAGGATGAGACACGTGGAAGGGATACGTAGATGCGCTGTTTAAGGAATCGAAAGAGACAGAAAGAGACAGAGGAGGAAGGGCAAAGAAAATTAGGCAAAAATTGGATTGGAGGAAATGCGAGACAAACAGGTGGAAGGAGATACATAGAAAATGATGTATCCTTCCTAAAAATTAGAATAATGGTGGGGTAAATGTGTAGGAGGGATGAAGGTATATAAAGCGCTGTCGTGGTCAGTTTTAATTTGTCATCACCACCAACAACAGTGGCGATGAACAACACTGGTGTTGGTGATGATGATATAAATACTCCTCAGAGCACTTGATACAAAGTGCAGTATCAAGTCAAATGATATGCGAGAATACGTATATTAAAAACAAAAAAATATCGAAAAGGAAATTTTGAATATGAAAATTATGTTCGCAAAAACCGCAAAAACAGAGGAAATTCAGTTCCTAGGAAAAAATCTTAACTTAATAGAGATATATGAGAATTTTGATAAATTCTAAATTTGAATAATCCTTTGATTGCTGTAAACGCATAAATGCGCCCGGTGTAAATTGTAACTTAGAAGTGTATTGTCTAAGTTGTGGTCATTCATAGCATATTTTCGCTATGCTATTGAAGCACGACTTTTCATAGATGGAATGATAGATATTCCATAAAGCAATAACATAAAGCAATAACATAATATTGATTCTGATTATAATTTAGAAAATATCTCATTTACATATTTTATACATTCACTATTTTACCTTAATGGCACGTTTGATAAACTTATAACTAATTTTTAAATAAGTTTTTTGCAATTTTTGTACAACATAAAAAAATGTTATTATTAAACTCAATGTTAATATTTCAGAAACATCAAAGAATTGTAATTTTCTATTACCTTGTATTCTACTCTTAATTCATCATTCTCAGATGGATTTTTTATTCTAATAACATCTTTATATAAAATCATCTCTTTTGTTGCTTTTGTGAAATTCTAAATTGAAGTAAAAAACAATATTATATTTATAACGTAAAGGAAAAATTATCATGTATATTTCACAAAGAAAAAAAAAATATATATATATATATATATATATATATATATATATATATTCCATATCTATCCTTTTCATTCTTTCATTAGGGAAGAAATTATGGAAAGATGAGATAAAGATGAACATAGAAAGATGGCGAGAAAGAATAGGAAAGATTGGAAGAAAGTAAGAGACAAATAGATGATGGAACGAAATAGACAGAGTGATGTGAAAATTTCTTTTCTACAAATCGGAGTGCGGAGTAAGATATTTAGAAGGAGCGAGCGAGAAGAAGGTATGGAAGAAAAAGAGATAGTCAGGTATATGGAAAGGCAAGGGGGGAAGGGATGGAAGAAGAGATGCGAAACAGTTGAAAAGAGATGGATACAGTAAGATTTTCTAAAAATGGGAGTTAGGATGAGACACGTGGAAGGGATACGTAGATGCGCTGTTTAAGGAATCGAAAGAGACAGAAAGAGACAGAGGAGGAAGGGCAAAGAAAATTAGGCAAAAATTGGATTGGAGGAAATGCGAGACAAACAGGTGGAAGGAGATGCATAGAAAATGATGTATCCTTCCTAAAAATTAGAATAATGGTGGGGTAAATGTGTAGGAGGGATGAAGGTATATAAAGCGCTGTCGTGGTCAGTTTTAATTTGTCATCACCACCAACAACAGTGGCGATGAACAACACTGGTGTTGGTGATGATGATATAAATACTCCTCAGAGCACTTGATACAAAGTGCAGTATCAAGTCAAATGATATGCGAGAATACGTATATTAAAAACAAAAAAATATCGAAAAGGAAATTTTGAATATGAAAATTATGTTCGCAAAAACCGCAAAAACAGAGGAAATTCAGTTCCTAGGAAAAAATCTTAACTTAATAGAGATATATGAGAATTTTGATAAATTCTAAATTTGAATAATCCTTTGATTGCTGTAAACGCATAAATGCGCCCGGTATAAATTGTAACTTAGAAGTGTATTGTCTAAGTTGTGGTCATTTATAGCATATTTTCGCTATGCTATTGAAGCACGACTTTTCATAGCTGGAATGATAGATATTCCAAAGCAATAACATAATATTGATTCTGATTATAATTTAGAAAATATCTCATTTACATATTTTATACATTCACTATTTTACCTTAATGGCATGTTTGATTAACTTATAACTAATTTTTAAATAAGTTTTTTTGCAATTTTTGTACAAGATAAAAAAATTTTATTATTAAACTCAATGTTAATATTTCAGAAACATCAAAGAATTGTAATTTTCTATTATCTTGTATTCTACTCTTAATTCACTCATCATTCTCAGATGGATTTTTTATTCATATAACATCTTCATATAAAATCATCTCTTCTGTTGCCTTTGTGAAATTTTAAATTCAGGTAAAAAACAATATTATATTTATAACGTAAAGGAAAAATTATCATGTATGTCACAAAGAAAAAAAATATATATATATTTTCATGTCTACCCTTTTCATTCTTCCATTAGAGAAAAAATTATGGAAAGATGAGATAAAGATGAACATAGAAAGATGGCGAAAAAGAATAGGAAAGATTGAAAGAAAGTAAGAGACAAATAGATAATGGAACGAAATAGACAGAGTGATGTAAAAATTTCTTTTCTAGAAATCGGAGTGCGGAGTAAAATATTTAGGAGGAGCGAGCGAGAAGAAGGTATGGGAGAAAAAGAGACAGTTAGATACATGGACCGGCAAGGGGGGAAGGGATGGAAGAAGGAATGCGAAACAGTTGAAAAGAGATGGATACAGTAAGATTTTCTAAAAATGGGAGTTAGGATGAGACACGTGGAAGGGATACGTAGATGCGCTGTTTAAGGAATCGAAAGAGACAGTAACAAAGGAAAGAGGGCAAAGAAAATTAGGCAAAAATTGATTTGGAGGAAATGCGAGAGTGCATACACACACACACACACACACACACACACACACACACACACACACACACACACACACACACATACACATTTATAAGAAAAAATTAGGAGTATTTATATCATCATCAACACCAATGTTGCTGGTCGTCACTGTGGTTATGACAAATTAGAACTGACCACGACAGCGCTTTATATAAACAATGTTATATAAATATAATATTGTTTTTTACCTTGATTTAAAATTTCATAAAGGCAACAGAAGAGATGATTTTATATGAAGATGTTATATGAATAAAAAATCCGTCTGAGAATGATAAATTAAAAGTAGAATACAAGATAGTATAAAATTACAATTCTTTGATGTTTCTGAAATATTAACATTGAGTTTAATAATAAAATATTTTTATGTTGTACAAAAATTGCAAAAAACTTATTTAAAAATTAGTTATATAAGTTAATCAAACATGCCATTAAAGTAAAATAGTGAATGTATAAAATATGTGAATGAGATATTTTCTAAATTATAATCAGAATTAATATTATCTTATTGCTTTGGAATATCTACCATTCCTTCTATGAAAAGTCGTGCTTCAATAGCATAGCGAAAATATGAAATTTCATATCAAATTTAGAATTTATTAAAATTCTTATACATCTCTATTAAGTTAAGATTTTTTCTTAGGAACTGAATTTCCTCTGCTTTTGCGGATTTTGCGAACATAATTTTCATATTCAAAATTTCCTTTTCGATATTTTTTTGTTTTTAATATACGTATTCTCGCATATCATTTGACTTGATACTGCACTTTGTATCAAGTGCTCTGAGGAGTATTTATATCATCATCACCAACACCAGTGTTGTTCATCGCCACTGTTGTTGGTGGTGATGACAAATTAAAACTGACCACGACAGCGCTTTATATACCTTCATCCCTCCTACACATTTACCCCACCATTATTCTAATTTTTAGGAAGGATACATCGTTCTCTCTGCATATCTCCTTCCACCTGTTTGTCTCGCATTTCCTTCAATCCAATTTTTGCCTAATTTTCTTTGCCCTTCCTCCTCTGTCTCTTTCTGTCTCTTTCGATTCCTTAAACAGCGCATCTACGTATCCCTTCCACGTGTCTCATCCTAACTCCCATTTTTAGAAAATCTGTATCCATCTCTTTTCAACTGTTTCGCATCTCTTCTTCCATCCCTTCCCCCCTTGCCTTTCCATGTACCTGACTATCCCTTTTTCTTACATACCTTCTTCTCGCTCGCTCCTTCTAAATATCTTACTCCGCACTCCGATTTATAGAAAAGAAATTTTCACATCACTCTGTCTATTTCGTTCCATTATCTATTTGTCTCTTACTTTCTTCCAATCTTTCTTATTCTTTCTCGCCATCTTTCTATGTTCATCTTTATCTCATCTTTCCATAATTTTTTCCCTAATGAAAGAATGAAAAGGGTAGATATGGAAATATATATACATATATATTTTTTTTTCTTTGTGAAATATACATGATAATTTTTCCTTTACGTTATAAATATAATATTATTTTTTACTTCGATTTAAAATTTCACAAAGTCAAGAAAAGAGATGATTTTATATAAAGATGTTTTTGAATAAAAAATCCGTCTGAATATCTATCATTATAGAATATCTATCATTAGAATATCTATCATTCCATCTATGAAAAGTCGTGCTTCAATAGCGAAAATATGAATGACCACAACTTAGACAATACACTTCTAGGTTACAATTTACACCGGGCGCATTTATGCGTCTACAGCAATCAAAGGATTATTCAAATTTAGAATTTATCAAAATTCTCATATATCTCTATTAAGTTAAGATTTTTTCCTAGGAACTGAATTTTCTCTGTTTTTGCGGTTTTTGCGAACATAATATTCAAAATTTCCTTTTCGATATTTTTTTGTTTTTAATATACGTATTCTCGCATATCATTTGACTTGATACTGCACTTTGTATCAAGTGCTCTGAGGAGTATTTACAACATCATCACCAACAACAATGTTGCTCATCGCCACTGTTGTTGGTGGTGATGACAAATTAAAACTGACTACGACAGCGCTTTATATACCTTCATCCCTCCTACACATTTACCCCACCATTATTCTAATTTTTAGGAAGGATACATCATTTTCTATGCATATCTCCTTCCACCTGTTTGTCTCGTTTCCTCCAATCCAATTTTTACCTATTTTTCTTTGCCCTTCCTCCTCTGTCTCTTTCTGTCTCTTTCGATTCCTTAAACAGCGCATCTACGTATCCCTTCCACGTGTCTCATCCTAACTCCCATTTTTAGAAAATCTGTATCCATCTCTTTTCAACTGTTTCGCATCTCTTCTTCCATCCCTTCTCCCCTTGCCTTTTCATGTACCTGACTGTCCCTTTTTCTCCCATACCTTCTTCTCCCTCCTCCTAAATATCTTACTCCGCATTCCGATTTATAGAAAAGAAATTTTCACATCACTCTGTCTATTTCGTTCCATTATCTATTTGTCTCTTACTTCCTTCCAATCTTTCCTATTCTTTCTCGCCATCTTTCTATGTTCATCTTTATCTCATCTTTCCATAATTTCTTCCCTAATGAAAGAATGAAAAGGGTAGATATGGAAATATATATATAAATATATATATATATATATTTTTTTTTTCTTTGTAACATACATGATAATTTTTCCTTTACATTATAAATATAATATTGTTTTTTACCTCAATTTAAAATTTCACAAGGGCAAGAGAAGAGATGATTTTATATGAAGATGTTATATGAATAAAAAATTCATCTGAGAATGATGAGTGAATTAAGAGTAGAATACAAGATAATAGAAAATTACAATTCTTTGATGTTTCTGAAATATTAACATTGAGTTTAATAATAAAATTTTTTTATGTTGTACAAAAATTGCAAAAAACTTATTTAAAAATTAGTTATATAAGTTAATCAAACATGCCATTAAAGTAAAATAGTGAATATATAAAATATGTGAATGAGATATTTTCTAAATTATAATCAGAATCAATATTATCTTATTGCTTTAGAATATCTACCATTTTATCTATGAAAAGTCGTGCTTCAATAGCATAGCGAAAATATGCTATGAAAGACCGCAACTTAGACAGTACGCTTCTGGGCTACTTTACACCGGATGCATTTATGCGTTTACAGCAATTACAGAATTATTCAAATTTAGAATTTATTAAAATTCTTATACATCTCTATTAAGTTAAGATTTTTTCCTAGGAACTGAATTTCCTCTGCTTTTGCGGCTTTTGCGAACATAATTTTCATATTCAAAATTTCCTTTTCGATATTTTTTTGTTTTTAATGTACGTATTCTCGCATATCATTTGACTTGATACTGCACTTTGTATCAAGTGCTCTGAGAAGTATTTACAACATCATCACCAACAACAATGTTGCTCATCGCCACTGTTGTTGGTGGTGATGACAAATTAAAACTGACTACGACAGCGCTTTATATACCTTCAACCCTCCTACACATTTCCCCCACCATTATTCTAATTTTTAGGAAGGATACATCACTTTCTATGCATATCTCCTTCCACCTGTTCGTCTCGCATTTCCTCCAATCCAATTTTTACCTAATTTTCTTTGCCCTTCCTCCTCTGTCTCTTTCTGTCTCTTTCGATTCCTTAAACAGCGCATCTACGTATCCCTTCCACGTGTCTCATCCTAACTCCCATTTTTAGAAAATCTTACTGTATCCATCTCTTTTCAACTGTTTCGCATCTCTTCTTCCATCCCTACCCCCCCTTGCCATTCCATGTACCTGACTATCCCTTTTTCTTCCATACCTTCTTCCCGCTCGCTCCTTCTAAATATCTTACTCCGCACTCTGATTTGTAGAAAAGAAATTTTCACACTCTGTCTATTTCATTCCATTATCTATTTGTCTCTTACTTTCTTCCAATCTTTCCTATTCTTTCTCGCCATCTTTCTATGTTCATCTTTGTCTCATCTTTCCATAATTTTTTCTCTAATGGAAGAATAAAAAGGGTAGACATGAAAATATATATATATCTTTTTCTTTGTGACATACATGATAATTTTTCCTTTACGTTATAAATATAATATTGTTTTTTACCTCAATTTAAAATTTCATAAAGGCAAGAGAAGAGATGATTTTATATGAAGATGTATGAGTAAAATATCCATCTGAGAATGATGAGTGAATTAAGAGTAGAATACAAGATAATAGAAAATAGATAATAAAAAATTACAATTCTTTGATGTTTCTGAAATATTAACATTGAGTTTAATAATAAAATTTTTTATGTTGTACAAAAATTGCAAAAAACTTATTTAAAAACTAATTATATAAGTTAATCAAACATGCCATTAAAGTAAAATAGTGAATGTATAAAATATGTGAATGAGATATTTTCTAAATTATAATTAGAATCAATATTATCTTATTGCTTTAGAATATCTATCATTCCATCTATGAAAAGTCGTGCTTCAATAGCATAGCGAAAATATGCTATGAAAGACCGCAACTTAGACAGTACGCTTCTAGGCTACAATTTACACCGGATGCATTTATGCGTTTACAGCAATTACAGAATTATTCAAATTTAGAATTTATTAAAATACTTATACATCTCTATTAAGTTAAGATTTTTTCCTAGGAACTGAATTTCCTCTGCTTTTGCGGCTTTTGCGAACATAATTTTCATATTCAAAATTTCCTTTTCGATATTTTTTTGTTTTTAATATACGTATTCTCGCATATCATTTGACTTGATACTGCACTTTGTATCAAGTGCTCTGAGGAGTATTTACAACATCATCACCAACAACAATGTTGCTCATCGCCACTGTTGTTGGTGGTGATGACAAATTAAAACTGACTACGACAGCGCTTTATATACCTTCATCCCTCCTACACATTTACCCCACCATTATTCTAATTTTTAGGAAGGATACATCATTTTCTATGCATATCTCCTTCCACCTGTTTGTCTCGCATTTCCTCCAATCCAATTTTTACCTATTTTTCTTTGCCCTTCCTCCTCTGTTTCTGTCTCTTTCGATTCCTTAAACAGCATCTACGTATCCCTTCCACGTGTCTCATCCTAACTCCCATTTTTAGAAAATCTTACCGTATCCATCTCTTTTCAACTGTTTCGCATCTCTTCTTCCATCCCTTCTCCCCTTGCCTTTTCATGTACCTGACTGTCCCTTTTTCTCCCATACCTTCTTCTCCCTCCTCCTAAATATCTTACTCCGCATTCCCATTTATAGAAAAGAAATTTTCACGTCACTCTGTCTATTTCGTTCCATTATCTATTTGTCTCTTACTTTCTTCCAATCTTTACTATTCTTTCTCGCCATCTTTCTATGTTCATCTTTTCTCATCTTTCCATAATTTTTTCCTTAAAGAAAAATGAAAAGGGTCGACATAGAAAGAGTGGAAGAAGGACAAGGGAGAGAGAGACGTCACAATATGTTGCTTATTTTGTTAAGGAATTTTATAAAATTTTTAAAATGTATTTCGATATCGGATCAGATTCTGATGAAGGAGAAGCAGGAAATTTTTGTGCACATGAAGACGCGTTTTGGCGCATCCTCCTCATCTGTGACAGGAGTAATGTTGGCATCGGAGGAGAAACACAGGAGAATTGCTTACTAGCCGCGACTTCCTACAGTGGAGAAAGAGGGAAATCTTCCGATACATACGGAGGAGATCAGAGGAAAGCCCGGCAGGTCCGTAATCTGTACACATCTTTCTCCTTTACACAAGCATCATCCCCTTCTTCGTCTTTCCAAAATCGATTTCGGTCGGTGCGGGGCCGCGCCCAGAAAGCTCGACACGGCGAGAGTTCGACTTCGAGCGAGAGGGTATCAAAGGAAGCTTCAACGAGGAAGAGAATGACGGATAAAGGGACGGCAGGAAGAAGAAGAGAGAAACAGAGGAGGAGAGAGAGAGAGAGAGAGAGAGAGAGAGAGAGAGAGAAAGAGAAAGAGAGTTAGCCTCATTTAACTGAGAAAGCTTCCTGCCACGTCGTGCGTGCGATACTGCCGCCCTTCGTCTTGCCCTTTTCGTGTGGTTCCGCCATCTCTCTCCTCTCCCCTTCTATGCCGCAAACCGCTCCAAGTTTCACCTTCAAGCTCCTTCGGGATGTTATAGGCTTCGTCTAGGAGCGGACCTTAAGACCCGGATCTAACTGAAAGTTACTCGGACGGCGAAAATCGTTTCGCGTTTTTCTACGTTTGTTTCTTAATGTTCAGATCGTTTCAGATCTAAAAAATTCTCGAAAGCAAGAGCGACGTAAAATATTTTGCACAATTACACGTCCTGCTTCAAATGCGTGCGCTTTATTTTAAAATCATCTCTGCTCTTGCCTTTGTGAAATTTTAAACCGATGTAAAAAACTATTATATTTATAAAGGAACAATTACCATATATATTTCACAAAGAAACAAAAAATATATATATATATTTTTTTTTTTTAAATAAATTTTAAAATATATATATATTTTTTTAAATAAATTTTAAAATATATATATATTTTATATATATATATTATATATATATATTATATATATATATATATAATTATATATATATATATATATATATATATATATATATATATATGTATATATTTCCACGTCTACCCTTTTCATTCTTTCATTAGGGAAAAAATTATGGAAAGATGAGATAAAGATGAACATAGAAAGATGGCGAGAAAGAATAGGAAAGATTGAATGAAAGTAAGAGACAAATAGATAATGGAAGGAAATAGACAGAGTGATGTGAAAATTTCTTTTCTATAAATCGGAATGCGGAGTAAGATATTTAGGAGGAGTGAGCGAGAAGAAGGTATGGGAGAAAAAGGGACAGTCAGGTACGTTGAAAGGCAAGGGGGGAAGGGATGGAAGAAGAGATGCGAAACAGTTGAAAAGAGATGGATACAGTAAGATTTTCTAAAAATGGGAGTTAGGATGAGACACGTGGAAGGGATACGTAGATGCTGTTTAAGGAATCGAAAGAGACAGAAACAGAGGAGGAAGGGCAAAGAAAATTAGGTAAAAATTGGATTGGAGGAAATGCGAGACGAACAGGTGGAAGGAGATATGCATAGAAAGTGATGTATCCTTCCTAAAAATTAGAATAATGGTGGGGTAAATGTGTAGGAGGGTTGAAGGTATATAAAGCGCTGTCGTAGTCAGTTTTAATTTGTCATCACCACCAACAACAGTGGCGATGAGCAACATTGTTGTTGGTGATGATGTTGTAAATACTCCTCAGAGCACTTGATACAAAGTGCAGTATCAAGTCAAATGATATGCGAGAATACGTATATTAAAAACAAAAAAGTATCTAAAAGGAAATTTTGAATATGAAAATTATGTTCGCAAAAACCGCAAAAACAGTGGAAATTCAGTTCCTAGGAAAAAATCTTAACTTAATAAAAATATATGCGAATTTTGATAAATTCTAAATTTGAATAATCCTTTGATTGCTGTAAACGCATAAATGCGCCCGGTGTAAATTGTAGCCTAGAAGTGTATTTTCTAAGTTGCGATCATTCATAGCATATTTTCGCTATTGAAGCACGACTTTTCATAGGTGGAATATAGGTAGATATTCTAAAGCAATAAGATAATATATTGATTCTGCTTATAATTTAGAAAATATCTCATTCACATATTTTATACATTCACTATTTTACTTTAATGACATGTTTGATTAACTTATAACTAATTTTTAAATAAATTTTTTTGCAATTTTGTACAAGATAAAAAAATGTTATTAATTTCAATGTTAATATTTCAGAAACATCAAGGAATTATAATTTTATACTATCTTGTATTCTGCTTTTAATTCATCGTTGAATCAAACGGATTTTTTATTCATGTAAGATCTTTTGTAATCCAGACTGTAGACACGAACGATCATACAAGATGTTACGTGATTTTTTTGCAATCCAAAGAATTTCGTTAGAAATGTACAGTTTGCTTTATAAAAAAAGGCTCATTAGTCTACGCTAAAGCTATGTTACATAACGAAACGCAAATATGTTGAAATACAGGAGAACACAAGCTGAAAGCTTCGCAAATTACATGCGAGATACAAGGAGAATTTTACATCAGCCATTGTTATTAGTCGTCGTGCGTTTTCTTTTGTACAAAAGAAAAATCTTGAAAGTTGCAAAGGATTTTCTGAAAAATCGATAGACTCTTTTTATTAAATAAGTTATCAACTTTAATGTTGTTCAACCGCGATAACGAAAAGCATGAGATTCTATCTATTACGCTAGGATACACAATGCAGATTACACAAGATATCGCACGCTTCCGGATTTTCTCTAATCTCATATCGAGAGAGTATTCTTTTCGCACAGAAGCACCTTTCTGTTTTCTCTCGAGAATGAGCTTAAGCCCATGATACACAAAACTTTTTGTTTTTTCGCAGGTTATTTCAAGACCTATTCCTATGTTCGTAAGCGAATCAGATATATACTTAGAATTTTTAAAATTATTAAGTTTTTATTAATTTTATATCTCAGTTATTACATAAAATTATAACTTTATTATACGACAAAAATTGTTATTTTTACACAAAATTCCGAAAATTGTCATCAAATTTCGCTGTTTTGCCTAATTTACACTTAAAAACATCCTGCCACACATCACGCACTTTTATTTTTGTATCGAGAAAAATTACATTTGTGTATTCATATAACGAGCGTTGCTCAATGAGTGGTATGTGAATGAGATCGCCCAATTGAATTTTATCCAGGAGGGTTCAGGCCACGTTTGAAGATTAGATTTTAAGCCGGTACTCACATATATCCAGTTATCGAACATTGAATTTTCCTCTTGCGGGGCGGCCGGATTTTTTTTTTCTTTGATGCAGCTTTTTATACTGAAGAGTGCATCATGTGTAATTGCCATCCAGGATTTTGATACAAATAATATTAATTCATGTAAAGTAAAATTGATTATTACTGATATTGATGGTTTCCTTAACCGATTATATTCCTTTTTGATTTGATTGTTTTGCAATTTTTGGAGGCAAATCTGTATTCAATAAAATTAATCAATTAAATAAGACAGACGGAGACAATAAACGTATTTATATCGAAAATTTTTTATAATATTATAATGATTATACTAAAGAAATTTAAGAAAATAAAGAAAATGTAGAAATATATTCTTTTATTCTCCAATTTAAAAGTTATTGACGGCTCGAGATGGATCTTCGATGGATCTTTTTTTGATAAAAAAAAGGGAATAAACTTTATATTAATATAAAAATCTATTGTTAAAATTATCAGGGAAATTATTATTATTCCATAATAAAATAAGTATAACTTATCGCTGACGCGGGATATTCTCACGCGACTATTGACAGGAGAAAAGAAGCTTAATGATACCGCTTCTTATGATCGCCCCTTGGCAGTGTTTCCTTTCAGGAATTTTCCGCGAAACGACAATGCTCGCAGTCTCAACGCAGAAGGGATCAATACCGCGTCACCCAACGAAAGCTTCTTTTATCCCGTATCGGGACACCTTCTCGTCTCCTTCGGTTAGCCGCAAGTGCCGCGTCACCGTCACAGGCTATCCCTAAAAAAAGTCACGTGATCCTTTCCCGTTCGCGCAACGTAACGTTTCACCTTCGGTCTTCCGATTTTAGATATCCCGCTATAGATATATCTATAATTTGATATTCCCCAAATGTCCTGCTTTAAAATTAAACTTATGGTCGTATTCATAGCCAAATGAATTTTCTTGCAAACTAATTCAATTTAAAACCTTGTCTTCGTTGAGTCCCGAGTTTAAGGGAAATTAATTTTTCTTAGCTAACTTCTTCGTAACCATTTTGTAATAATTTTTACGTTCGTATTTGTTAAAGTACTCTTAAATCCGAATTTTAATTAAATTTTAATTTTATTGTTCATTTTAACACGTTGAATGCAAGACCTAATTTTTTTTCTTTATCTACATATTTATGCAAATTTATATTATTAAGGTACAAAAATGTTTTATATATTCATATATACACTTTTTATTTTAGAATATTAAGCTGATATTAAATAAAACTACAAGATTACAAGTTATTATTCACGAGTTTCATTTATCTTTGAATTTAATAACGCCAATGACCGGTGATCAGCATGGCTTCAACATATTAATGGAATATTTTCTAATGAAATTGGTTTCTTTAGGAATGAAAACAGATATTATTTCTCTCGCATAGAACATATATTATTTATTTCAGATATAGCTGAAGTCTAAAATATGTCAATAAAATGTGTCAATTGTGTTTGATTTTTGCAATTTACAAATCTGATCTCACAATGCAAAATTCTTTTTGTAAACTGATATGTGAGTTTTAACTACGAATTTTGATTAAACTTTGTCAATCTCCTCATTGAATTCTCGGGAGAGAACAATACCAATATTTTTAACTATGGCAGACTAGACGTATAGCGCGAGCAAGTCATCTTTAAAAAATGCAAATGTTTCGCGAATACGTGCGAAAATTATATCTGGAATGTTCAATGTGCCAACTGTTCCGAGGGCGAGCTGGGTATTCGCGAAATTCAGAAGTGCACGGAATGGATATAAAAGTAATAAGACATCTCGTTGCGACGGGAATAAAGTATATTCCCGGGAAAAGTGAGAGAAGCGATGTTACGCTCGACTATGATAGCTTTATTTCTAGCCTTTTAGTCTAGCCTTTTTCGTAATTCCGACATTTACACGAATACTTTTTATTTTCTTCTTTGATTTTTATCGATGTAATAGCAAGTCATTTCCCTTTAACCGATCTTATATTACTCTTATTGCTACTTTTTTACTCTCTTAAATGTATAGTAATAAAAAAATATTAGCAAAATTATTGTCTTTTTTTGAATCTTTAAAAGTAGACTTTTCATAAATAAAAATATCAAAGTTGTAAATAAAAACAGTTCAATTTATTATTTAATTAATTTTAAATAATTTTGAATATTTAAAAGTTTGATTTAAATATTAAGCATAATAAAAATATATTGAAACTAGAGTATTAAAAGATAAAAATTTATGCAAGAAAAATTTATTTCAAATTTTTCAAAATTTTTCTGTAAATGAATAAATTTAATTGAGGTAAGCTAGAGATACGGCATACTCTATATATCGCCAATTACATATTAATAAATAAAAAAATTTATATATTCGCTGTTGTGTTGCAATTTGCAAGATAACTCGAGTTTAATAAATGAGCCGATTTAGAAAATATTTCAGAATTCCAAACAGAATTCCTTGAAACCTAAGCAGGTGTTTCCAAGGATTGAAAAAATGAATGAATATTTCGGGAAAGATAGAAATGGAAAAACGGCGAGGGGAAAAAGGATGAACTGAAAGACAATACGAGAGAAACTCGTAAGGAAAGAAAGAGACGGAAAATTATGTATCACTCTTAAAGAATGTGAGGAAAGTTTAGGAGGAGGAGAAGAGGAGGGGGAGAGGAGGGCAGGATTGGAAGAAAGTATGAGTAGGTAAAGAATCAGAGAGGGGCAAAAATAGAAGAAGAAGGGTGAGGAGAATAGATTGGATTGGAAGAAAAAGAAATAGGTAATGGAAGGAGAATAATGCATTCACAAATAACACCAATGCGTCCAGGTATGATTTTAGCCTTGTTTAACTGCACTTTTCCTAAAAATTAGAGTGTGGGGGTAAAATTAGAGTGTGGGAAGGGTGAGACGAAAGGTATATAAAGAGCTGTCATGGCCCTTTTCAGTGTCATCATCATCCTCAACAGCGACGAATGGACAACGCTGATGAGAGTGATGATGATGTAAATACTTCTCAGAACAAAGAATGCATTGAAGAAATGCACTTAATATCAGATATTCAATGTAGTCTGACGCATATATGTTATTTGAGAGTTTTGGTCACACCGAACGTTTTTTCGTTGTTTGGCTCAACGATTTAACGGTTCCTGTTGGCTCATTGTAATCATTTTGAATTATGATGTCAGAAGTGAGAAAATTTATGATGAAAATTTTTGCAAAATCAATTAAAATTAAAACGATAAAATTTCACTCGACAGAATAGACTTGTAAAATATATGATGAACTCTTTTTTCGCTCCATTAATTAATAAGTAACAATATCTCTAAAATCGAATTATGATTTTTTTGATTAGACACGATTTATGTGCTAAGATGTTTCTATGTAGCTTGTAGATGAATATCAAATTATTTCAATTTTAGCCGTACAGAACGCCTTTTCATAGCTCGAAGGCTTAAAGCGTACGCTCTTTGTAGATTTTCATTTTGAATTGGAAACGAGGAGTGATTTCTAATTGTAATGTACAAAGTGTCTCATTTATCTTAGATACGTACGACGCGCCGCTGCTTGAAAGGTAACTCGAATTCGCGAGTTTTATCTCTTTGAGAACACACATTTACCTTATGCAGCAGCCGCATAAATCATGGAAAATATAGTGCACTTAGGTACAGAATCGAGCTCTGAGGCATGACATAATGCATAAGGTGACGTTTCGTCTATGTAAGACTTCCGTTCCAAGTGCCGACGTTCCAAGTCTCCAAGACGCAAAGTTAGCAGCGCGCGTAGTAATCAGTCGGTTGCCGAGGGATCGTTATGAGAAACGTGTCTGGCATGACGTACATCCGCCGGTAATTAAATTGTTGCGCCTACATATCCGTCTACGTAGCCGCTTGCTAACCTGTCGTCGGATTACGCGGGACGTGTCCCATTCTAATTCAGAAACAATCCACGTCGCGCTACCCTAATTCGAGCCTCTGTCGACTTGTTTCGCGAATATCCACCCCCTTTTTAGAGGATACGTATCGATTCGCCTCTACTGCATTTCCTAAATTCCCGTCCAAAAATATATCGCGCAATCGATATATCTCGCGACGCGAACTACGTTTTCATTGTAGTTATTACTTTCGAAGCCGTGGCGCACGAAATGTGCGGATCAAAATATTATATTTTGCGCCGTCAAATAAAAAATTAAACTTTGCCGAGCGCAAACATCAGCAGATTAAACACTGCAACTGACTTTGAAATACGGCGAAATTTAGATATAGCGACAGATATATAGCGGTACATTATTGTTTCGAAAATTGTTAAAATCCACTTTTTGTTAACAATATTGTTGACATAAAAACTCGTATTTGTAGAATTTTTTTTAGTTTCATTTTGTAAAGTAAAAATAGAAAAGATAAGTATATTAAAAGAATCATACATTTTATCCCTTTCTTTATATGGTATTTACATTCTCGCAAGTTATATTTTGATAAGTTTTTATTCTAAATGAAGTAGCAATACTTTCAATTAAAATCTCAAAAGGATGTTGAATTCGTCCGCCGACAGAATGCGATATTTTTCGTATCGACTTTTCTTATATAGTATTTTTCTAAATTTGGAAATCTTTTTCCACAATTAAAGTTTATGCATTAATATGTATCCACCATATGGAATTCAAATATTGCTTTGAGCAGTCTATGTTGCAAGGTAATTATAATACGACACGTGATTTACGATATAAAGCATTCGCCTTGAATTTATATATATATATATATATATATATATATATATATATATATATATATGTTTAAGAAAAGAAGGAAAAATTCGACCCTGTCGATTAATGCCATCTATGATCTTGTTGTATTAAAAAAAATATTTTAATTTAGATCTTTTTTATCGTTTACTACTTTAATATGACGTATCCAGAGCTATCAAGTCGTGTTAATATTTGCTTTACACAAAAATTTTCCAATCTGTACCTATATAAAATTAGTATCGCTAAACTAATAGTAGATAACATAAATAAATAATGTTACATTCTTAGAATTAGGCATAGGTACCTAAAAAATAAAAAGTATATATACAAAAATTTGTTCATACGTATGCATAAACGTGTATGTATGCATGTGAATGTAAAATATTTATATTTTATAGTAGGTATTTATATTTAGATGTGCATAAATGCGCATATGTGTGAACGCTTTCGGAGTTTGCTCGTCCCTTCGGCATTACCTCAAGGACTGCGATTGTATCGTGTGTCGTAGGGCGCACTTCAAGCCTCTCGCGGCTTTTATTGGTCCGCGTCCAAAGGAAACGCGAGATCGATAGAGCCTCTCAATTTTCGTCTCTTTCCCGGAGTGTTTTCGTGGTAGCTGGCGAGAGAGAAAGAAAGCGAAAAGGAGAGAGAGAGAGAGAGAGAGAGAGAGAGAGAGAGAGAGAGAGAGAGAGATATGGAGAGCTGTAATTTGGCATGTTTCAGGATCAGGGGTCAGGTCGTAAAGCACGCCGGGACGTAGCCATAAAATCACTCACAAAACCGCTGGTGCAGCGCGGCGCCATCGTAACGAAGAGTAACCCGACCGCTCACGCTTCATTTCCTCGTTAATTTTATACGCATTCATAGGCACTGACATTTACCCACTTTATAACGCGCGCAGCGTTTAGTATAGTCGCGGATGGTATTACTCGTTTTCTGCCTTATCTAAAATTCGTACGTAACACACGGCCCGTTTTCAAAGCTTGCAAGCTTGCAAGCTCGGTTTTAAACGTTTATAAATTTTAATGAGCAAGCCAATGTATACGCTGATGGCGATATATCGATTTTAGCAACACAAAATTAAGTTAGTCAGCAGGATAAATCAGTCGTTAAAACACTGCGTAAAACAGGAATGAGAGAGGAGTGGAGTATCAGTTTTGGATAAACTAAGAAAATTTCACTCGGTACATGTATAGCATAGTATGAGTGCTGTGTGTAAAGAAAATATAAGAGTTCATCGAGCAGTACGTTTGAGGCGATTTAAATATGTTTTTGTGTGTAAAAAATTGCCGAATCGTTAACTTAGAAATTTTAACTAACTTTTTTTAACAAAAGTTTTAAAACAAACTGTTCCAAACAAAGTTCTGAGAATATTCTAGCAACTATTAGAAACAATTAATTAATTCATTGATTAATTTATAGTTAAATAAATAGCTTTAATTTAACGTTTTCATTAATAATAAATTTATTCCTAATTTTTGATTTATGCATAATGTTCAATATATAAATGCAAAAAATGTTGCAAAGTAAACAAAACAGTATGAGAATCGATGTCTCGGAATTTGTTGTCTCTTCTGTCCAAAAGTGTTCTCTCTTAAGTGTTCCTCACTTTGCTTTGCATCGGTCTCAGAGGTCCAATTAATTCCTGCTCGGGCGTACCATGTCGCCATGGTTTGTTATCCAGCTTCGCTTCGAAACAGGAGGTATCAGAAACAACGGATAGCATTGTTGCCCTGGAATGTCTTGAATTTCGTCAAACAGAACGCACGTCGCGGTGCCGATACCCGGAATTCCTACTGACGGTGATTGCATTATTCCGAGCGCATCCCATCGTACGGCCGCCGCCGCCGGCATGAGCTTTAACCCGATATGCAGCATTCGCAAATATCGGGACGGATCCGTTTACTGCCCGTCTTTATCGGGAAAAGAGAAGATTTCGTGCGCAAAATTATAGTGATACGCATTTATCGCATTTACATATTGCAGCATGAAAATTTTATGAGTAAGCATTTTAATGCAATCCTTGAGAAAAGTTACTAGAAAAGTTTTTTCCCGCATTCAAAAGTATATACGCAACGAAATAAACAAAAGTTGTATAATACTCTGTTTAATTTAATTAAATTAAAAATTATATTAAAAATATTTTAGTATTTCGTTGGGGATGCCGTTTGTCACTATATAGATTAATTATGCAATTAGGGGTAAAACGCAAGTCGAGATGAAAAGTATCGTGTTTTGGGTTTTTTTTAGGGTTAATATCTGTCCCGAGGGACGTTACATCGTGCGAAAAAGGATCGACATCTTGTCGGTGGCATTCCATTAATCACTTGTAGAGCTTACCGCGTGCTTTTTTTGATGTGCACTTTTCCCAAAATATATTCACAGAAACTTTTCGTACAATACATGCTCGTCGTTAATGGAATTTTTTTTATATTTTTTTCAAAAGATATAATAATATTTATTATACGAAATATTAAAAAATTAAATCTAAAGTGTAATAAGAGTGTATACGCGTTTTTTAAATTTTCTTTAAAATCTCAATAAAAATTAAAAAAATTATTAAAGATCAAAAATATTCTATATATTCTGTATATTCCTAATTTTTTTTTTTATTAATTTTAAAAATGCAATAAAAATCTGAAAATAAAATTTAAATTTATAAGTATACATATATTGATTTACATGTCTATATCTTTCATTCAAAATTTAATTTTATTATTGATGAAGAACGGGTCTTAAAATATTTAACTTACAAACTTATGCTTTTCTTTAGCTGAACCGAGATTACCTTATAATCTCACAGTTGTTTCGGCGAAGGGAATGAAGCACAAAAGGCGACAACCCTAAGAATTGTCCTCCGCGAGGAGCGCTCGTGAAACAATAATTAGATTGCCCTGTAGAGGAAATGCGGAAGGAAGGGATGGACTGGTAGGCTTAATTAGGTTGATTGGCCTGCCTATATCTAGAATCGATCCGTAGGACAGTTGAACTAATGCCGTTTTAATCAACCGCCTGGTATGCGAGGCCTTGTTAGGCTACGAATGCCAAAGGAAAGTTTTGTTTCCTTCGACGGGTTCCGTCTATTACTCTGCCCCTAATTTGATGGAATGAATAAGTAAAACTTCTCTCTTTTGTGGTTACTTGAAGCGGATGAAAAAGTTGGCCCTCTTTGTCTCTCAACGTGCTTTTACGAATAATACTGATGATGAGTTGTTATCCGGCTTTTATTTAAATTAACATCAAGTCGAATTAATATTGATTAATTGTAACAAAAAGATATCGGATGAAAATTTACTTGATAATAAAAAATGAGCAATTGGAAAAATACTTTGAACGATTTGTCTACGACAAGCGTTATAACAGAGAGAGAGAGAGAGAGAGAGAGAGAGATATTTTTCCTGATATCGGGATATTCTAATGGCTCCAATGTTTTCCAAAAAAAAAAAAAAATAAATGAAATAGAACATATAATATATAATATCCTATGTTGTAGCGAGTGTGTGTTTTAGAGTATGGGATCACATTCCGCGCGGCTGCGATCAATATTCCAAAGCAGCGGGTACAACGGCGCGGTACTTAATGTAGAACAATGCTCGAGTCTGTCCAAGTAAACTCGGAAACGGAAACCTCCATGAATACGGGAGAGGTGGCAAGAGCGTGGTGATTTTTCTACGACAAAGAGGCAAATCCACCGCACACACTCGCCTCTCCCGTGTGAAATCGATGATACTTTAAGCGATACTCGTAGCCTTGTAACCGAGACATCTGAGACGCAGGCACGATGTTATCGATACGTCTACGTATTACGCCTATATACATATCGGAAGACGCACGGAGGAGACAGGAGACAGAGGGAGGAGGAGGAGGAGGAGGAGGAGGAGGCAGCGGGTTTGAGCATCTAATCCGAGGTTTAACGCGCGCGGATCGCCGGGTTCGAGCCCGCTAATGGAACGCTAAGCCAGCTGAGCCTGGGAGCTAACTTTGTACACCTTATCGAGCAAGGAGGACCTGATCGAAAGCTCTCGTTTACCTCGGCGTCGCGACGCCTTGTTCTCGTCGATCAAACAGGTGTTCGCCTCGGGCAGACATTTACGACGACAAGAATCCGCTTAAGGGATGCGATCTTGCGCGATCGGGGGATGCTTCCTCTCGAGAAAATGTCATTCTTAATTATGAAGTATGCCAACATTGACGGACTAGTTTTGATAATCTAATCGAAGTCGAATAAAAAAAAAAATCAAAGTTTTTATTTCAAAGTCGTCGAGTTTTACGCGTATAATAATGTGCGACGCACGTGAATCTTAAGGCGCGACTGCTAATAAGAAAAAAAAAGTTGATTAAAGGATATGATAAAATAGTGCAAAGTCATTAAGTAATAAAGTTATGATGGTTAATTAGACTAATTGAGGGATAACATACTTATATTCATCTCAGCAATTTGACGATAGATATCACTTTTTAACAAATGTGTTAGTTCTACTTTATCACTAACACATTCGACATTTTCTACAGACTTAAAATGTACACAGTCGAGATCTAATTACCAGGTCTACGAAATTAATTGACAAGCCGTTCTCGAGACATTGAAACTTCAAGCGCCGAGACATTATCGAACAGCACACAACATTATCGAACATCAGCACTCTGCTGATAATAAATCATGCCACGCGAGTATTAGTCGCCTTATTAGACGCATAAGTTTGTCCCTGTGTAATTAAGTCGTAAAGCTATTTCGTGAAGAAGGTGTTTGCCTCCCGGCATCAGGCAGTTACGAAACCATACAGGTGCTACCTGGTGCTGTTTGCCTTTTTGTGGAAAGACGGATAAGATAAGACCACCCACGGTTGGCTGTGCGATCGCAGCCAAGTTTCTGGCATGTCTTCTCCTCATGAATTCACCGTGAAAGAAGCGAAAAACTCTGATCTGCTTCAGGGAATATCAAGAGAGCAGGAAAATCGCGATTCGTGCGATTAGCCTCGCGAAGTTTCGCGAACCACTGAATCCGAATGGCGAAGTTAACACTTTGGGGCCAGTGGCGTAACAGGATCACTGCTCTTTTAGTTTCTATCTCTTTTGTTTAAAATGAGCGAGTGCGATCCGACTTCGGAATCGTTAGGATGAAACTACAAACATTAAGAAATTTAATGAAAAGTAGAGATCGTTTTAATAATAGTATGACCTAGTTACATTATTAAACATCGCGCTTTTCGCGAATAGAATCTTAAAGATGCAAATATTAAGTAGCAGACGTATATATCTTCAATCAAGTTTATCCATTTAAGTTTCGCATCCTCCTTGCTACGCCGCTGATCGCGGCGCTTTTCGCTTCGCGAGCACCTTGTATACTTCGAGGGAGCGTTAAATCGAATCGGACTTAAATCGTGCGTGGAAGCTCGGAAAGCTCGAAAGCACAAGGTCTTGGTTCGGAAGGAGAGAGAAACTCAAGCTCGTACATTTATTTCACAAATTACAGCCACGGATGCGGGCAACGTTCGAGTACACCTGCAGCTAAAGAAAACTTATGGCTTCGATCGAAGTCGTATATCGAGGCAGGAAGTATCGCGGGATAAGTGTCCTCGCTTCGAAGAAAATCCGTTAAGCAACGGGGAAGATATCGGCTGTTTCCTGAAACTACATTTTCTGCACGACAAAGTTAGCTTACGAAGATTGCGTTCTTCGTAAGCCCAAAAGATGTGCCTTAATCGTTAGAAATTGTTTTTTTTTTTTTTAAATAATAATGCATCCATTATGATTAATAATATTATCTCAAAGAATTTTATCAAATTATACAAAATATTATATATTATTATTCTTCATATTATGAAAATTCAATAAAATTTGTATTATTATATTCTAGACATTTTTTATGAAAATTATTTTATATTAAATATATTTACGTAGAGAGAGAGAGTTATATTTACATTCAGTTATTATAATAATCAATAAAATGATAATTACAACAATATCATAATAATCAATTATTTTGAAAAGCACGAATCAAAATATTCTATAAACGTGATTGAAGAATAATTGTATCGATATTAAATTTTGCGCCACGACTAATTTATGACGAAACGAGAAATCAGTCTTATCAAGACATTGGTCGTATTATTTATTAACAAGACAATATTGAGTAGCAATTCAATAGCAAACCTACCAAAGTTTCACGACGTCACTATCTTCTTACCGTGAAAATCCTGTTATCTACTTAGTATGAATAAATTTCAAGCTCTCGTGCTCAGTACAGCGACGTCATTACCATAGAATTTACTAACTATAAAATATGGCTTCCGCTGCCGAGGTTCGTCGTTTTACGTGCTTAACGTGCTCAGATTTTTCCAAAGCGCGCCGTCGCCGAAGATTCTCGGCGAGAGGAAACTTTAAATAGCGAACGGTAGGTCGAGTATCGATTCGTCGCTCAGAATCCTGTCGTGACAACGTCGTAGCTCGACAGAAATAGCGCAAATTACGTAAATCGATTAGGGTAAGCCAATTTTTACCGATCTTTCTTTAAAATTTTATAGAGTAAGAACTTACAGGACAATCCTTGTCATGTTCGAAAATAAAGTGAGATTTATAAATTAATGAGACTCAGACTCCTTTCCGTTCTTTTTTCCCCGTCAAAGAAAGGAAAGGAAACTTTAATTTTATGTTTTGTAGACTAACCTGCGAAGTTATTATTTTCGATAAAACACAGTCGTAATTAAATGTATCTGGAAAAAAATAAAATTGCTGGAAAAAGAAGGAAAATTGTCTTATAAAATATATCCTCGAGACTTTCCTTGGAATATTTTTAGTAGCTCCAAAAAACGTCTTACATATTAAAAAAAAATAGTTAGAAAGTCAAACACATAGTATCTATCTATCACACGGGCATTTTCTGAGATACGCCTCTGGCGTGCGGTGAGTAGCAAGATTACCGAGCTGGACTTAAACACTTTGAAACTAAGGGGGCTCACGTGTCGTCGAAAGTGTCTCGTTCCGGTTCGTTTCTTCCGCGGATGCGTCATCGTGTGACGCAGGAGAAAAGTGAGACGAAGGGGGGGAAGGAGGAGCGAGAAGACGGACGGACGGACGCACGCGTAGCACTTAATTTGTTTCCTAGGGTGTTACGCGATGCAGCCGTTAAGCGAGAATGGGCAGAGGCGATTTATGAGCGTCGAGATTATCCGACGGATAACCGGCAGCGGCCAGATAACCGACGGAATTTCGGCTTCCGTGAGGACAGATCAAATTTATCACCATCGACCTACTTAACTACTACTACGGTGCCGTACTCTCAGGATCAGCGGTTCCATAGGGCGCCCAAGTAAACGAAACTTTTGTAATTGTTCTATCGAACCCCCCCCCCCCCTCCCTCCGTCGCGGTCCCCTCCCCTTTGTCTCTCCCCTTTGTTGTCTTTTGACGATCATCGAAGACATTGTCCCGACTTGGGAGAGGATTGGAGAGGTGAAATTAACGAAGATCAGTCAGGAATATTATCGTCGAACGATGAGGGGATGAATAACAGCACGCGTAACAAATTTTTTTCAACCGCATTTTTCATGAGGTTATAAAAGTACGAATAATAACAGTTACAGGAGATATATATATATATATATATATATATATATATATATATTTGTAGTGCGTACATTCGGCGGGCATATAATTGCGTATATTGATACGCATTTCATTTAAAATTTTACAAATTTTATATATTTATATTACAACTGAATTCGTAAATACTGGATAATAACAATTCAAAATTCTACGTACATTATGCTTATTTAAATGGACAAATAGAACGTGCATGCAACAATGAACATTATTATATGTTAATTTAAAATGTATATATTGCATGATATATTGTAATATGTACGATAATTTTTACAATCAATGTTAATCAACGCAGTGCAGTAAAAATATATATTACCGCAAATGTAAATGTTGCTGTACGTAGCATGAAATCTGAAACAAATATTTTTTATTTTTCGCTTCAATCAATATTTAGAATAAGAATTATGTATAGATATCCTTTATTATTTGGATAACCTGCTTTCACAGAGAATAATGTATTGTCAAAGGTGACATTACGTTTGTAACTTTAAAAGATTTGTATAAATGTACCGCTTCAGACATATTCTCGTCTCTTTGATGCTAATTATACGTGCGAAGAAGGTGCAAGAACGACGTAGCGATGCAATAATAATTCGTCACGAATTATGAAACTGCGTAAATTTTGGGAAGTGCGCGAGTGCAAAATAAATTGCTAATTCCTTAAAATGCCTCACAGAGGCGAATAATTCCGCGTTATTAATGCAAATACGAGCGAACGTGGAGTGGAACCATTCCATTATCATCGCAAAACGTTATAAAATGTTAAAAGCGCGTCGCGGTCTCCATTCTAAAATGTTTGCAAGTTAATTTTTTTTCGCCGGAAAACTGAAAAATCTGTCGTTTTATTTTTCAGGCACATTTAAAAAAAACGTAATCGAGATTAAAAACGCGCGTCTAGTTCGGAGCTCTGATTCACGCAGCGAAACTTTCGTAATTGTTCTATCGATTTCCTTTCCTGTCGTTTTGCTTTCCTACAGCGGCCCTTTCCCTTCCTCGGAAAATAAATGCTCTTGTCGTAGAACCAATCGAACGCGCGCAACTATCTATAAGAATTAAACGGTTAGGCGTGCCCAGAGTAATCCCAGGTAATCATTAAATAAACTGCATAAATGCATTATAATAAAATTTTATTTATTATATATTTTAATATAATTTTATATATTTTTACAATCAACAGATTCGTCGGATCATTATCACGCCGAATACATTGTGCGAAAAACTTGTCAAATTTCCTGTACGGTAAATACAAATCGGAATCTATCAGGAGGACAGTCCAATAAAATATTACTATAACTCAAATTTCATCCCCCCCCCCGTAACGAGACGTTTTTTTTTGTTTATTTTGCCGGTATTTCGTCGATCGCGAAATGAAGCGGGGCATACAAGTTCACGGACGAAATAAGCTCGAGTCGCGAATTTCCAGACAAATCTCTCGCGTACGCGACAACTCTCACGCGACAACGCATCACCGGGTCGTTTTAATAAGGGTATCCAGCCACGTAACAACAGAAGTCAGGGTATACCCGTCGGCTTCGTGTTACTCCCGTTTTATACATATCCGTTGCGCGTACGCAACCGCTATCGCATTACTAAAGCCCCGGCGGGGGCGAGGCAGAGGTGAGGTTTCCTCGCAGCAGCGGTCGCTTTTGGTTAAGCTAAATGCGAGCTAAACTAAATCGCAAGGCAAGCTCAATCAATATCATTTCTTCTCAGTAACAGGGTGTTTACTCAAATCCGAAAGAAAGCACCTCTTGAGAATTCCCCGATTTTCAAGGCAACTTGCCAAAGATGCCAGATAAAATCACGAAGGTATTTTCATTAAATATATTTTAAAAATAAATACATATTTATTGTGCAAAGTCATTAGTATTTTCCATAAAAGTTTTTAAATTATAAAAAAATTAAGAATCGCTCGAGTTTTAACAATCAAATTTGAAACATTTTGAAAAAGATGTAATGATTCCGTAAAATAAACTTTTATATCACAAAATTTTCAAAATATATATATAAATAAAAAATAATATAATGCATTAACCAGCACAAAATTCAATTTTTATAAAACTACTATTAAAATAGATATCCATCTTCATTAAACAAAATTATATTTAATAAAATCATTATTATCTTTAATATGAATATTGAATTACTTATAAAATCAATGCGCTCTGAGAATCGATGGGTTTACTCATCATTAAAATCGTTAAAAATTCAATCGAGAAATTCCTGATTATTATATGTATAATATAATAAAGACAAAATATTAGAAAAAGCAACTTTAAAAAAGTTCCTTGATTTTTAATAAAATTTCCTGAGAATTCCCTAATTTTTCAAGATATAAACAAATTTCTTGAGAATTTCAGATTTTTCAGATAGTAGACATCCTGCATAAATTTTAGATATCAGATCGGATGCAAATCTTGAGATATAAAAAAAATGATCTCACAAAATATATAAATCTAAATTAATTATTTGTGAGACAGATCTTTTCTGTAGAATATTTAAACGGTTAAAATTAGAATAGCGCTGCAGTGTTGAGATAATGTAATATCATGACATTTTTGTATCACATAAGCCTATTACGATTAATAACAGCCAATTTAGCGCTATAAAATCATTCTTCTGATACCATCATCCTAATCGTCCCTAAGTTATAACTTTATGTACGTTTAACAAATGACAGTGTGATACAATATAGCGCGTTGCTCGACTTGTTGGGCGTATATTGCATTATTGTATTTTAGGTCGGTGGATCGCGTCGACGAGAGAAGAGAAACCAAGAGACCAAGGGGAAAGCAGCAGGCGCGTATCACCTTTATACCGCTACTACTCGCGAGTTATTTATTTTTATGGGGGGTTTCCCTCTTACCCCTCTTCCCCCCCCCTCCCCGCCTGCCTCTCGTGCTCTTCCAAAACTTGAGGAACGGACGAGGAGAGGAACGAGTTCGGATAGTCGAGCGAACTCGAGGGAGGGTGTTACGGCCTTCTCTCGTCTCCTGCTCCTGCCGGAGATATCCCTCCGCATCGGGGGAGAGAAACCTCGTGCCCGCTTAATGGCGTTACGGGGTTGCCATGGTTACGGGGAACCCCATGGAACCGACGCCACCGCCGCCGCCGCCGCGCCCAGTGGAAAGCCCATTTATTCTGGAAAAACATTATAAGAACGCGCGCGCGGCACGAGCCGTACCAAGGTCGTTGCTCGCCGGCACTTGCATCCCCGTCTCCAGCGTGCACGCGCTCGTCCTCCACAATGCTGCACAAGAGGAGGATGAGGAGGGCAGGGAGGGGGGGAGGGGTGGGTGTACAATTGGAAGGCTCGCGCGCGTTTTTCGAGGAGACGACGACGGGTTGCGGGAAGGTAAGGCCCTCGGCGTGGTACAGATTGCCGGGCGCGCGGAGAGCGATGAGAAAACCAGCACGTGAAGTCAGAAATCACGAGGTTTCCGCCCTCCCATTGGAGTCTTCCCGCGACTTTCGCAGGAAGGAGGGGGATCGATTCGGTTTATTATCTCGCGTCAGGCGAGAGTATACGCCGACATACGTTTCCTTCACGTTTCCTTGTGCTCCTCTGATTAGCCTCAACGAGGCTTTCCCGCTGCGAAACATCTAAAAAAGGGGTAAACAAGGGGAACAATTAATTGAATGACGCGTAAGGGTAGCGTTGCAAATTGCAAATTATTTTCTGAAAAGGGTTTCGATCTCTCTCTCTCTCTCTCTCTCTCTCTCTCTCTCTCTCTCTCTCTCTCTCTCTCTCTCTCTCTCTCTCTCTCTTTTAATACGTAATTATGGGATAATAGACCATTTAAATAAACGAAATTACGGCGTTTCGAATCAAATGAAGAGATTAATAGAAAGAGGCAATCAGTGTGTTTGCATAAAATTCAGTTGTTTAAAAGGAAGTGTAAATTCCAAACAATAATCGAGTGCAACGATTTATTGCCTTATATCAATATTGTATTATGTTGGGCGAAATTAATACGCTGATTAGCATTTTTCCACTGACGTGATGTGTATGCAAAGGACCCTATCATTCAACCCGGTTTTGATCCAATTTATCACCATACGTCCCCTCCCCCCCTCGTTTCTCTCTCTCCCTCTCTCTCTCTCTCCCTCCCCCCTCTCTCTCTCTCTCTCTCTCTCTCTCTCAGCCAAAAATAGCTCATACAATTTTATTGAACACAAAAGCGAAAGAGGAAGAGAGACAAATAGTCTTCCACGCAGTGCGTCAAAGCGGACGAGACGCATTAATTAAAACAACATAGAATTGCATTGCGTAAACTGACCGCTTCTGTAAATACACACGTCGCGGTATGATACAGTGTATCACGGTGACGATATTACCATCACAAACTGATGAATTGGTAGACATATTAAACGTATTAATAAATCCGCTTACACGCCGCGTTGCGAAATAATAATCCACTGAATAATTCGCGAAATATGCCACCGCAATCGACCATACACGCCTGTTGTCCATATACGAATTTTAGAATCATCCAACATTAGTTTTAATCACAGATTTTCCGATTAATTAATAAACGATTCTTCATTAATCAAAAATATCTCACTTTTTATCTCAAATTGCATGTATTCCTAAATGAGGTGATCCTAATAAATTGAATTTTTGAAAGTAAAACTGTTTTCTATAAATTTTATATACATATTTTATCAGAATTTTATTCAATATTGCAGTTTTATTTCAAAATTAAAGTAGCTATTAAAATGTAATAAAAAGTAATCAGTATAATAAATTTAAATATAAAAATTAAGAATTATTCACCGTAATAACACATTCTGTCTCTCTTTCTCTCTCAATGCAGTAAATTTTTAATTCAAATAGACAATTTAAAATTTACGCTATGGCAATAAGTTCATTAGTTCCGTTACTAATCGACGTGGAACAAAATGACATACATAAATTCTTAATTCGAAAAATTTAATCGTCTCGTTTTTTTTATGTTCGTTTAAATTCTCAACTTCGTGCAATCTCGCGAAACAGCGGACAGCGAAATAGTTCCAGCTCGCGTTAGCGACTGTGGCCAACCGTAAAAACCCTTTGTGGATAACTCGCGCGTCAAAACATCGGACAATTAACTCTCGAGGGGATTTAAAAGCGAGCGCAAGGAACATCGTTCGCGAGAGAGAGGGGACAATGGACATTTCTCGCTTACGTGTCCTATGAGGAGCGAGGGGGGGGAGGGAGAGGGGAGAGGGGGGGGAGAAGCATTTGCCAAGGGAGCTCATGGGTTCCTGGACGACCGCAAGGGAATTACTAAGGATTACATGAAAATTCTATTATCGTCTTAACGTCGCGCCTCATAAACTCTGACGAAATCAAATTGTTGTATCAATCCCTCGTTTCAACGCGATGCGTCCCGCCGGATGCGCCGAATGCACTTCAACCGAGTTGTTGCACGACATGCTTTTATTCGGGTTTGCAGCTGGCAGATCTTGACACGTATCACTATCAGCGTCGATATCAGTTATGGATATACAAACTCGTGGTTTTCCCATGCTATCTGTACGGGCATTTATCAGAAAGAGGGGTCAGAGATAGTGTGGTATCCGGTTTACTTTTTCCTAACCAGGATATGTCAAATGTTCGGCCGTCCAGGTTAATAGATCGTTCTACATTCTGCACCGAGATTTGCGCACTATAGAACTTGGAATTTATCGATACGCTAGCAAGCTTACTATTCTAAAATACGAATTTATATCTCGTTCTAGATAACAGTTCTATTTTGCTATTGAAAATCTAGTTCATGTCCAATATCGACATAAATCTTACGACCTTAATTAGGATAGACGTGTAATTAGTTACGTATATGAAATGTATTCACATTTCATATGGAGGAGCAAAAGCATTTTTCATTTTGCTCGGTGTATCTTTCAAATGAAGTATGTAGTAATTTTTTCGTCGCGTTGTAAAATTATCATTAAATAAAAACAGAGTTTAACGCACATTTAAATATTGTAGAGCTTGAAAACAAATTGGAACGGAATGGCGAAATGCATTCGTCGAGAACAATCAGATTTTACGATGACTAAAATTATAGAAAACTCAATATGCGATCCACTTAACGGATCACGCGTGTGAGAAACGAAAGCGAGCAAATCCCATCCCAGTCCGTTATCCAAAACAACCCCGGCTAAGCGGTCTTAACGTTATGTTTAACGTCGTTGACGCGTATGATGCGCGATCCGATAATGCGAGGCGCGAAACACCGAGCGGATTGCTCGCGCAACTCGCAAAATTGGCGTCACGCAATAAATTGATGACCCAACGTTATTCGTCATGTTGCCGGCACATACGCGACGCCGTGTATCCAGACTTTATAAGGGGTTGCGGTCCAGAGAGGGCGGGCGCGGCCCGGGAGCCCGAGCTCGCCGCAGCCAATTACCCGTACCCTCATTAATCCGATTAATCATGAATTACACAAAAAGTCCGTTATCGGACTTAAAACGAACTGTGTCGTCGCTTCGATAATGAAATCATATACATGCCGGCAACGTGGCAAGTTCAACGTGTCATCGCAACTCGTTCTCGCATACATTCTCTGTATGCCTCATTAGCCTGTCAGAGTGATGTTCTCCTGAAGTGAAGCGAGCGTGAGAGCCCTTAACCCTGAGTGTGTAAACAAGATGTCGAAAATTAGAACTTCAAGCAATGCAGAGAGCAATATCGCACTTTGCAGTGAAATTTGCTTGAATTCAAGAGAGAAGATGATTTTATGAATAAAATCACCATTTGTAAAAAAATCGTTGTACTAATTTTTGTCGTTATTTAAAATCAAACCTTGCGTTAATAATAAATTTCAACATTGGAAGTATCATCGGAACAAAGAGAACTAGATATTAAAAACTCTTTGCTACTGACTATTCAAATAAAATTCTTTTTATTCAGACTAATAATTTAATAACTAATAATTTAAAGGCTATTATTATATAGACAGAAAATTAATAATTTATCGCACATTTATAAAATAAATTAACTATTGTTATTTGTACATCTCATTTGCGATAAATAGATGTGCTTTCTCTTTCGTGATTAATTAAACGTTAAAATAATTATTAGACTGAAAGGTTAATCATTTTAAAAAAGAGAGCCAGCTCGACTCCAGCGTGCGTCCCTGACCTGATCGAGGGGGGTTGTCGCCACGTCATCGTATTTTCCGACAATTACCCTGTGTACGTAGAGACAAATACGCGAGTTCCCCCCCCCCTCTCTCTCTCTCTCTCTCTCTCTCTCTCTCTCTCTCTCTCTTTCATTTCATACGCGTTCTCTCTCACTCGCTCTCAAATTGAACGTGACGATCAGTGCCCAGGGCTAGCAAGTGCGGCGAACGATCGGCGGTGGCTAGTCAGCGTGGGCGGCTCGCCGCAACCAATTACCGCTCTCTCATTAACCCTGTAATAATCGCCGCGCCATTTGCATCTCTCTCGCACTCCCCCGCTTCGAATGCACATCTCGCGCACAACACGTGAGTGTATAATCGTATATGAAAAAGGGCGAACGACGCTCGGGAACGAAATAATCAACGGCAGATGTAACGATGTGCCAGGACCGGATGAAACACAAGAGGCGGTTGCTCAGATCCCCGTTTTTAACGCACCATCGGTCCTGCACCGACTATTATAGTTACAGTTACAGTCCGCAGTCGGCGAAATTTATAGTTTCACAGAAAACA
This sequence comes from Pogonomyrmex barbatus, assembly GCF_055798465.1. Classification (NCBI taxonomy): domain Eukaryota; kingdom Metazoa; phylum Arthropoda; class Insecta; order Hymenoptera; family Formicidae; genus Pogonomyrmex; species Pogonomyrmex barbatus. Next base: position 1,275,097 of record NW_028297116.1, on the reverse strand, counting down.
GACACATACATTTACAAAGCCTGCACTGACTGCAGACTGAGTATGTAAAATAATCGATAACATCGTCTGTATAGTTACGTACATAACGTGTACTTGTAAAAAACCAATTATTTAATCTTTACTACATTTATCTTAAATAATTAATTTTCACTATATATTATTTAATTAATTCTCATTTATATATTAAAAGAAGAATTTTCCAAGGATAATTATCTATTTTTTTCTATCTCAATTTAAGCTTTATCTTAAATTGACATCGAAAATGAGAGAAATTTTTCAAGACTAACTTTCTTCATCACACATATTTGCAAAATGCCTATTTGACTCTTTCTTCGTGTTTTATAAATAAATATGTATAGTGCCGAGTCTGGCCAACGCGATGTATATATACATGCGATGTTTGTACAATAATCGTCAAGGATTGTGAGAGCATACAATTTCATGCGAGTGCAAGTTTCGAGAATTATAAACACGTGAAAATGCATCTTAGGCCGATCCCAGGATTTTCGTTGCCATGAATAAACATGAAGTTTAACATAGCCGACGCTGCCAGCCAATATCAGTCAGTTCTAAACCGTATTAACTAAATTGTCTTTCTCCATTTGTATCATAGCCACAATCTAGAAACAGGATAATAATAGCTAGCATACTACATAACTATATTCATTCGTTAGACAAGATTATGAATAGAACTCACGTTTAAAGGGAGATCTCAAGAACCTATAATATCAAAATTTTAATTAAATATAATAGTATTTCGATTTATTTACGATTTAAAAAACGTATTTTTTATATGCGCTCAATGGTCAGTTTTTTGAGCAGAAAAAGACTACGACGAAGTATTCAAGTGAGATAGTCCAGATGATATACTGATGTTAATTAAGAAAATTAAGCTACTTGATTGCGCTACGAGGTTCTTTCCATCCTTTCTTCTTCTCTCTATCCTTCCTGCTTCTCGTGGCTCATCGTTCTCCTTCCATTTCCTTCTCAATTCACGCACAAAGCAAACTTGACCCTTGCGCACCCCTCGCTAGTACCAATCCTCCTTAATGAGAGCGTGGCTAATTGGTCGAGACTTTATTAACGCCAGAAGCATCGAAATCGGCGACGATATCGAAGAAGTTTCGCGAATGAAGAACGGCGAAACGATTTTACGCGAGTACTCGAATGTTCATTAAATACGACGACTGCTTCTCGTAGCGCAACCCCCGGGAACGATACTCTCGTATTGGAAAAAATCGATCGGGCGTCCCGATGCGATTGCACAGTGAAGTCTCGCAATTTATAAATCTCACGAACGACTTCGCCAAGGAAAATTTACTTTTTATTGTAAATTTATTTTTTGTTTTAGACAAAATAATTTATATCATTATTTGTATGATAATACTTATAACTTACCTATTATATTATCTAATATATATATATATATATATACAATATAATTAAGAAGTACAATTATCTTATAATAATAGTTATATTTTAATAATAATAATTATATTCTATAATAACAGTTATATTCTAAATTAAGACACACGTTATTAAAATTAAGCACGTTGATAATTTATTATTAACGTTTTAATTCTATCTAAATAAGAATGCATTTCTGTTGGAATTTGATTATCTCTCGAACGTCTTCTAGATTATTCTTCAATTGTAAAATAATAAGTGTGGAAAAAAATAATCGCACAAAATTATAAATTGCTCGATATATCTTATGATGTTTCAGTAATTAATGGAGACAAACAAGAGAGAATCTTGAAAAATACAGATTTTTAATATAAATATAAATTATTGTAAATATAAACAAATTTATGTTATTGTACAGCAAACATTAAAATACGGAGTTAATTACGAATTATATATTTATTCAGAGTCGATCCATTCCACACTGTCAATAAATTAGGGTAATAGCTAATTAAGAATTTCCTGTTTTACGATCCAGTAATGTTATGTTAAAATTCGGTATTGCAAATTATTTCTCTGAATATCGAAGATATAATTACCATTATGAAACGGAAATTTCGATTTTATATAGTTCCTTATTTCCCTATTTCTACGTTAATTAAATACATCCAATGAAATGTCTTCTTTAACAAATAGATATCGATGCGATGTATTTTCGAAGTATTGATCATCGAGATTAATCGTAAATAAAACCCTTCTTTCTTATATAAGATAAATTATAAAATAACTATGTGTATCATGTAATATCGCGTATTATTATAACATTTTGCAAAACATATAATATAACGATTATATATCGTACAATTGATTTCTATAACATTGCAATTGATGAAGAATTTAATAATTTATTTCATCAAAAATTGTATAGTATAATCAATTTTGAAATATATAAACGAAATATATAAACGATCTATCTACGATGTCTCTGAGTCGACGGAAATCTTGGATTCTTCTTCGCATATTTTCGGTGTTCTTTTTTCATACCAGCCTGGATCTCTTTATTGCAACTGTTCTCACGACTTAATGTCTGCCTGGTAAAATATTACGTTTTTCGTTATAAGATCTCGCTTATAAGATGCGAACGCGCGATATCGTAAAAAGGAGTGAAATCGCACCAATAACTCCAATTTTAAGCTAAAAAAGTTATGAAATATATAATTTCTAATACGTTAATTAATAAATAACGCAATTCTATAAATGAAATAAACAGGAATATTTTATTTCTTATTTGATGAATTTGTCCAATTAAAATTTTAAATTAAATAAAATAAATTAGGATAATTTATCAAATCTTTAAAAAATTAATTTCAAACAAAAAATGTTTTACAGAATTAATACAGAGAAAAAAAATAGCTCGTTCACATCTCGTAATTGTCATTGTCGTCTGTAGCATGATCGAGAACAGATCGTATAGCTTAATGTATCTCGTATTTTTAAGAATATATATCATAAATATTTACCTGTTCTTATCTTCTGTATCAAATTAATCTCACAAGCAAACAAGCGGAAATATAAAATACATTTATTCAGATTTCAAAAACAAAACGGAAGTAATGTTAGCTTATTTCAACATGTCATCTTACGGCGTTTCCTGAAATAAATATAAATTTATGGTGAAGATCGATGATAAAAATACCAGAAATTCCGCTTGCTCCTTTCTTTCTTCGCAGTAACCCACTTTAGTTTATTTCGACTTTTCCGACGACTTTCGTGTCTCTCAGCCGGATATTGAAATTTTCGTCACATACGCCAAGACATAAGGGTTGCTTATATATATATGGCTGTGCGATAAAGGACGCACTGCTTATTGCGGAACGAAAAGTCATACACTAGGTGGAGATCGTTGTTTTCCCTTTATAGGGTGCGTGCAACTGCAAATGGAATATACATGAGCGGCTAGGCATGCGAGGGGTACCACTCAACAGCTAGCGCTAGCTCACCCATTCCACCACGTGAACCAGGAACCTTTCCAAGGAGATGTGCCCCGAGAGACCATAGGAGTGTATCCCCCCTTTACCGAACATCTCGGGACGACCCTTAATTTTGTAACTTACCATTGGTGTGACAGACTTTTGTCAGTTTCCGATTATTTCTCATGGGAATTTCACGAGAAAACACATTACTTAAGAAAATTTTGAGTCTCTTCCAGTTTCGTGTTTCGGAGTAATTTAAATTAAGATAAACAATTTTTCATAATTGCGCACATAAAAAATAATATCCTTCAAAAGGTTTTTATTTCAAAATTTGAAAAATTATCTTTGCCGTTATATTTCTAGCGTTAAATACACACATAAGAAATATACGTCAAAACGCACGCAGCAAAAATAATTTCTATTTTAGTATTTTCTCTGAGAAAATTATACTTTGCCTGCAATGTTTCTTTAAAGGTATATTGAAATATATATCGCACTTTGTCATGTCGCAGACATGTTTTTATGGCCGTTGCAAAAACATCCTGATGTTCATCGTGCCACAGATCTTTTATGCGTTCCACTCGCTTATACCGCGATGCTGTGCTTTTATTACGAGGGTAGTCTGAAAAATTTTGAGCCTTAACATGAAGATGACATTGATGATTACTCGTCAAAATTCTAGTACTACAATTCTAGTACTACATTCTAGTACTACAATAGTATATGCTTTGAAAGACTTTTGTGAAAATTTCAGCCATTTTGGACGCTCAGTTGTTGTTTGACAGTCATTTGTGTCAGTCGATGTCAGTGTTTTTTGTAAAAATGGAAAAAATTGAATATCGTGTCGTGATTAAATTCTTACATTTGAAAGGCAATACGCTTGCGCAAATTAAAATCGAGTTGGACGCTGTTTACGGGGACTCTGTCCCATCATTTGCCACCGTAAAAGATGGGCAGCTGAATTTAAACGTGGTCGTACCAACTTGGCTGATGATGAGCGTTCGGGACGGCCAAAAACTGCGACCACCGCTGATAACATCGAAAATGTTCACCAAATGATACTGGACGACCGTCGAATCAAGGTTAGAGAGATAGCAGAGGCTATGGGCATATCGAAAGAACGCGTTTGTCATATATCGACTGAAGAATTGGATATGCGCAAGCTATCCGCGCGTTGGATGCCGCGCTTGCTCACTTTGGACCAAAAACGAATTCGAATGAACATTTTCAAGGCCCTGTTGGAGCGGTTCGCGAAACGAGTCAGATTTTTTGCGTCGATTCATAACTGTAGATGAAACTTGGATCCACCACTACACTCCAGAGACAAAAGAACAGTCAAAACAGTGGACTGCAAAGAGTGAACCTGCTCCGAAAAAGGTAAAGACGGTTCAGCTGGGAAGGTAATGGCGACTGTTTTTTGGAATAGTCACGGAATTGTGTGTATCGACTATCTTGAAAAAGGTAAAACAATAACGGGAGCGTATTTACGCATCATTACTTGATAAGCTGAAGGCAGAAATTGCAAAAAAACGGCCGCATTTGAAGAAGAAGAAAGTGTTGTTCCATCAAGACAACGCACCTGCTCACACTTCGGCGGTCACCATGGCCAAAATTCACGAACTGCACTTCGAATTGATTGACCACCCATCGTATTCACCACCATCTGGCCCCCAGCGACTTTTTCCTGTTTCCTAAGCTTAAAGTTTCGCTTGGAGGACAGAGATTTTCATCGAACGAGGAGGTCATCGCATACGTAAACGCCTATTTTGCGGAGCAAGACGCCAACTACTATTTGAAGAGGTTAAAGAGGTTAGAATATCGATGGGAAAAGTGTATCGACTTAAAAGGAGATTATGTTGAAAAATAAAATTATATTTGATCGAAAAAATACTTGTTTCTATGTTAGGCTCAAAACTTTTCAGACTACCCTCGTATGTATCATGCAAAAGCCGAAATTTACCGCGGCACCGGGAGGAGAAAATACCGGGTGACGAAGGTGACGCGGAACTTTCGGTCCCGTCGGAAAGTTTATCGAAACGTCGTTAAGCAGTTAACTCCGACACGGTCGATGGCGTCATTCGTTTTGTTATAACCGACGACGGTGTTCGAGAGCCACGTAAGTGTTTTCCGTGCGATGTTTAGGCTCGAAAAGGCGAAGCCGGTCACGTTCCCGATATCGGAGGCGTCGCCGCATTCGGTACATGCGGCGAACCCCTCCTTTCAGCGGGGCGAGAATTAATAGGTCAATGAACTGACCGAGCAAGTCTTATAAGAAAGACCCACTATGTTCTTCAGTCTACTTTCATAAATTTCAAACTTTTACTTATAAAAACAATAATTATTATTTAGAGGCTTACAACAAAATCTATGTTTTTATTTAATGATTTAATTATCTCGATAGAAAAAATATTTTAAATTTTATATTTTATAAGTTATTGCTTGCGTTATAAGTAAACGAAATAATAATTAATATAAAAAAGTAAAACGTGTGAGATTAGTTTTGATGACTATCCTTAAAAATTTTCTCTAAAAACACTCTTATGTAATCACATACTAAAATATATACTAAAATATTTTTCATGTATTTATATGTATATGTATATGTACTTTTTGTTCTTTCTTTTATTGATTTTTGCAGACCTAGTTTTATTTCTCCTATATTTCTCTCAGCTGATTGAAAATTTGTTATGTCATTAACTTAACATTATTTCAATACAATTGAGATATTGAGCGAACATTTGGAAACTGTCAATTCGGTTCTAAAATTCTCTACATGTCACTTGAAAATTTATGATGAAGAAATGGATGAATAATTTTGTGAGATCTCAAAGCTATCTATTGATAAGGCATCCTAAACTTAGAATACGTCAAAGTTAATAAACTTTCCAGAATAAATACGTCTGTTTCTTTCTCGTGTTATTTTTATCGTAAGTAATCGATAGTTCCATGTATTTCTTCTTGCTTTTGGCAAATACCATTTTCTCTCGACAAATTATAATATCAATTTAAGTATCCACTATATTTAACTTTTTCTTCGGTAAGTTTCAGTAGTGGATATTTTATTCCAGTAAATAGCAAATGCATATATATGGATACTTTAATAATATTCAAGACTTGTATTTCAAATCTCCAAAGTTCTACTAACTTTCAATATTAAAATAACTTTGTAACTATTCATATCTCGGCATTGAACTCGGCTTCATCACTGCCCGTCTTATTTAAGTTGTGTGTTATTTATAAGTTATTACTTGATTTTAGAAATACTCCATTTTATTATTAGAAGACTATAATGAAAAAACGATAATTCTTCAATTTAATACAATCCGTTATTTGCTCAATTGACGAAAGTGGTTCAATATAGCGCTCGAGCGCTCGAATATAGAACTATTCGGTCTATATTTACAGCACAAAATCTATACTGTAAGACAATGAATGCATTTCCAAATTGTTTACATTATATTGTTATAAGTTTATAGGCATCCATATTAATGCCCGCTTACTTGAGGCGCACTATATCTTCACCGCGTGACTCCATCATGCAAACGCATTTCCAAATAATCAACATATTTTGCAAATAATATATATGCTTGACAATGGATTGCACGTCGCTATGATTAATCGTTTCTCTTCAATGCGACCCTTTGCATTTATGAATCGCGACGATGCAAAAGCGTAGGGAGATAGCGCGATCCCTCCAAGTTCTTTATCAATATTCGCGCAAACTACCGTTACGTAAGTCACAGTACATCGGTATTAATATTCGTTTGCCGTCATTCCCTTCATTCTCCCTTTACATCTCCATTCTAATGGCGCTTTTTCTACTTTCTTTTCTCTTATTTTCTTGGAGTATAAAGCGTCGTCCGGTAAATCGTAGCGCCCATTAAATAAGAAATGCGCGCAACTATCCCGACGGTTGCTTTTAAGTTCATGCTTATTAATTAAAATTTATTTCAATTACGTTATTTGATTTATTCCAGTTATAAAATTTTTTTAAATCCTCTTTTCTCCCTATTGTTTTATCAAATACTCCGTGGCCTAAAGATATCTATATCATTCTCACATATCTTCTCACATGGGTCTCTTTGGTATGTAATGGAAACATGATGGTTGACGGTACGGTATGGTACTTCAACTACTACCCGCCTCTCGTAGGTGAAGTTCGACCCCGAAGCCGCAGATTGATGCGTCGAATTATATTTGTCGCCCCGCGCAGCTGCTGTCTAAATTATACGCTACATTTAGCTTCCGTTCCATCCCGCGGACGTCCCTCGATCCCGTCGCGACTGTCCTCCCTCGCTTTTTCGGCTTTGATGTACTCTCAGGATCATGGCAGTCGATGAATTTTATTCCACCTTTGTGGCCGCCGAATCTTCCCGTGCGGATCAATATCGGATTATTCTTAGGCTCTTTTTAACGAGGACTAAAATTATCATTATTAGCGTGCACTTTCGATTGGTCGACAAGAGCCTAAGATACCATAATCGTGACAAGAAAAAAATGTAATAATGTAAACAGTTTTCCTGCAAAAACATATTTATAACGTATATTTATATAATATATTTTTATATATTTGACTATAAAATTTTAATAAAATTTTCTAGAAAAAATATTAATAGAAATTTGACTTTTTTGAGATTTTTATTTCTGTGTAGATGATATCTCATAGATTTTTCAGATGGATCAAGTTGAAGCCGAGAATATCTTCAACTTGAGTCTGACGACGATCTAAAATTTTATTCATCCCATATCTTCCATTATTCAAAACAGAAGTCTCTCAAATCTGGGCAAGAAAGGACGTCGTCTATACAAACATTACCACCATTTTTCCGAAGACGTTTATTCCCGAGTGATTTCGATAAGAGCAAAAAAAGAATACTAAAGGGATCGACCTGATAAAACTTAAGATACTATAGGATTTCACTCGTTGGAAATTCGTTTATCCGCGAGAATTACGTAAAGCTCGATGGAGAAAGATTGTCCTCACAATTCTCATTCTAAAAATTACGACTTACATTTTAAGCGCGGTACTTAATATTATTATTTTTTTTTCCTACGCTACATTTTCATATTTAGATATGTTTAAACATTTTCAATCTTTTTTCCTAAAATAAGTCAAAAATCATTTTTTGTTAAAAAAATTATTAATATTAAGTACAATTATAATTGTCAAGTTTAATACACATTTTGATGAATGTGCGTAATTTCAAATTTAATATTTTCAAACATTTATCGGGGCACAATTATGCTTCACAAAGGTTTTTCCAACCGTTAACCATCATAGACCTTGTTCCATGAACCGTAAGATCTCGGCTTTCTGTATCGCTTCCAATGAATTCAACGCCTACGGCTAGGCGAGCTTGATAACAGCGACAGACAGGTGGTAAACAGGGAAGTAACTGAGGTACTCCCAGTACACAAGAGAAGAGCTCTGCAGGACATTTACGAACAACATTTACGAACTAAACACACCGAGGATATTGAAGATCATCTTTTAGTAGGTCACAAATATGTCAAAAATAATGACATTTGTCTTTATTCCCTCTTTCTAATCCTCAAGCGACAAATTTCTCTCAAAAATTTACGTTAATAAGCATTAAGATTAGTGCAATATAATTAAGTCATAAGAAATGTCATAAGAAATTTGTGAGGTCATATTAAAATGCTAGCTATTAAAACTCAGATCTAATTACAGAATAAGTTAAAATAGAAGAGAATAAATTAAAATTAAATGATTCATTATATATTTATTGGCATATTGATTCGTCCCAGTTAGTTTCGAGATCGATACACTTTATTAAAATTATATTAATCATATATTTTAAGTGTAGTCAGCAAGAATAATGAAAAAAAAAATAATAAACACGTAAATAACGATGACACAGAAAAATTCTTCTATTATAAAATAATAAAAGATTCATGATTCATATACAAAAAACTAATTTTCTAAATAGAGAAAATGACTATGTAAATATCAAATTTCAGATAATTCTTATATAGTTGGTTAAAATAAAAAGCATCGAAGCTAACGTATGACCTAAGCGATGTTTGTCATAAATATTAAAAATTGATTGGTGGTCATAAATAACATTAAAATAATATTAAAAACAACACGGTTTAGCGCTTAGATTCTGCGTTAGTTTCTGTGCTCCTTATAAGCATTTATTTTGAAACTTTGAGTATTGTCGGTTTTTATTTTTTTTTTTATTTTTAAATATTTGTTCAGAAATCGTGTCTAATCCCGTGCGATTTTTCGCATCGCGACGCAGCGCGAAAAAAAAAGAGACATCACCGCCATACGACGTAAGTTGCATAATTCATTGGTTTTCGTCGAAGATGTTGTGTCTCGCGTGATGACGCGATCGCTCGTGCGCATTAAAGTCGATAGCACATGTGGGAGCAGGTGGACTTGTCGATATCGTGTCGACGATGAAGAGACCGTATTAGCGACACGTTGTTCCACGAAGATGCGAGTGACAGCGCCGAGTTGACACGTGTTACACGTGGAACGCGAGCCACGCCGTTCGTATCGAGCCGGTGGTGCGTGCGTGTGTGCGTGCGTGCGTGCGTGCGTGCGTGCGTGCGTGCGTGCGCGGGTGCGTGCGTGTGCGCATGCAGTTTCTCTCGCATTTCCCCACGGATTCCGCACAGGCGGACGACGCGACGCCGCGGCTGCCGTCGGAAAATTCGTCGACCTTTAGCGTAATAACCCGGGGGCCGTCGTTGGGACGGCGACGTCGGCGATCGTTGTTGTCCCCCGGCCGGTTATCCTCTTTATTCGTCGACGTCGGGGCCGTCGTGCCTCTACGTGACTCGCAAGAATGAAAGGCGAGACGACGAGATCGCGCAATAAAAACTCGCGGAAATGCAGAAGGCAGCGACACAATGCGCGCTTTTGTGCGTGCTTCGTTGTACATGTAAGGAGAGATTGCTATGATTCTCGAGAATAACGATAGGTTTGTGACGTTCGAGGAAGCATAAGAATAACAATTTTCAAGATTATTATTTACGTTCGACTGACGTAAATGTCGGTATCGCTTCACGATTCAATTTTCTGTCGTGTGTAATTTAAAATTTGCAATTTTGAATCAACGAAAATAATCAAATTCGATAATATATATATATATATATATATATATATATATATATATATTCTTTTAATTAATACAATTTTAGATAAACGTTTAAGAATATTTACGAATTTACATTGTTGAATTTACATCGCAACTCTTCTCGGTGATATCTCATTGTCACGATGCATTTTATGCATCGCGTATCGGAAATTCGCTAAACCTCTTCGCTACCTCCCGATAGCGGTAGAGTTAATGTTGTCTCGTCTCTCGCATCCCATCTCGTTGAACGCAGCGGCTCGATCGATAAAATTAATCCATTTAGATATTTCAAATGAACCCGGCGGGTGCGCCTGAATGCGCCCCATCCGCCTGCCGGGAGGGGAGGGGGGGGCTCACGGCGCTCCACATCGAGCATACAAATTCGAGTAGCGGCGAGTTTTCAAGTGGTCGATCGCGAAACCGAGGCTCGGGTAGCGCTCGTCCGTCGACCTTCGCGGAATATTGTACGCGGCACACGCCGGGCTCCATGAATTATGCATATTTTCCACGATATGAGTGCCTGAGTGATGGCCCGGCACATAGCTTTGACAGGCTGTAAATTAGAATACCGGAAAACCGGCGGAGGCAACCACGAGCATGCATCGCGATTTCGATCGAAGAAGCAACGAAGGGTGGTACTCGAGTGGTTCTTGGAGAGATGAATACGCCAACTATCTTGTCGACATGTCTTTAGCGTCCCCTTTCCGCGTCAATATCCCAAGACGATAAATAATTTTTTATCTCCTAATTTTATATAAAATTTGTGACGATTTAACGATACATCCTGTTGCTTTTCATGTGAAAAATTGGGTTTGTATGTATAAAAAAATAAATATTAATATCAGTAGAGCAAATTCCAGAATTAATTCGTAATACGTAAAATCCGCGGAGATACTATTTTTTGCTTTATAAAAGTAAATTAAATTTAATTTAATTTAATAAATTTACAAACAAAAATAATGAAAAATGGGATCGAGTTTGAGATAGAAACAATTTCATGTTGTGTCTCCGGTTATTTCCGTTAGGATTAAAACGCGCACTCTCGACTATCGTTAGGTTCCGACGAGAGTGTTGCATCCCGGAATCGTCATGCGGTGCACCAATCCGTCAGCTGCGTCCGTGACATACGTGGGACAAGCATGAAACACATGTATCGGAAAACGGCGGAAGGAAGAATACGTAAAATATGAATGCAACGACTGGCTCGCTTGTGTTTTTCACCCGCGACAAATTGGTGAGATACGTGAATATGGACGTGCCATAGGACACATGTAGTATGCATGTTACGATGTTGGAAACGGACAACTGATCCTCGATCATTTGTTACATTCGAGTTGTGTCAAAGTAAAAGACATGAGAAGTAACATAATATTGAAAGTGAAAGATAAATTTAAAAAAAAAAATGCTTTCGCACTTTTGAATCAAGAATAATTGCATGATTAATATGATGGCGATACCTGAAAACGACTTTGACATTGATTAAAATGATGATATCTCAGAACATTTAACATTGATTTTAATGAGATACTTTTATGCAGATATTGAGGTGTCGACATCATATTTTCGTTATACGGAATTTACTGGAATTCGATTTCGTGCATTCCAGTACATAAAATAAATACGAATATTCGATTCCCATATCATATGCTGTTCTCGTGCAGCTTCATCCGCGTTAAAAAATATATATTGTCTGTACTCTGATAGTTTAGGCGCATACTACGGGTATATAAAATATAAAATTCTGTACAAATTCTATATTCAAAGGTATAACGGTACCGCAATTTATATATGTGTATATATATATATATATATATATATATTGGTGAATTTTGCAGCGATTTTATATTAATGTTGAAATATTTTGATGAAATGACACTAAAATATGAACATAAAAATTTTGGAATAATTTGACAGAATAATTTTATATTTATGTAACTTTGATGTCTTTGAAGCAAGATATTAAAAAATATATAATCGCATATTTTTACTGCATGAGATACGATGTATTCTGCCTTTTTTATCAAATTTTCCACCGTCATTGTTTTTCCACTTCTTTTGTGATGTATTTTTATCATCTCATCGTATTTCGCATGCTGTATTATGCTGTCTTATTCAATATATAAAGAATATACTCATGCAAGTTTTTACAATATTACGTGATACTCTTCACATTTGAGTAAGATAACATGGACGTCACGTGTCGTGGATGTGATGGATATCTACTGTACGTAGAATGCAATAATATGCTAAACTTTTCGTGATACGAGACACGGAAAATTTTAATTAAAGAATTTCTGTAAATTATTTTTTCGAATGCCCTTCAATAAACAAATATATTTTTTACAAATAAAAATTAAATAATTTTAATGAACAATTTTAATTAAAGAATTTCTGTAAATTATTTTTTCGAATGCCCTTCAATAAACAAATATATTTTTTACAAATAAAAATTAAATAATTTTAATGAACAATGAATTTCTATTCTAAAATTTTTAAAACAAATCAATGTACAATGATCACTGTGAAATTATGATTATTTTTTTTCCTTCTTTGTTATTTAAAATTTTATACACAATATTTTATACATAAAGCTTGAACTGACTTTATTATGAGACTTTATTGTCCGTTTTATGATATGATAATGCGTTGAACAAGATTCAGAAAACAACGTTAAAAAGCCATTTAACGTGGCCGTTTAACGTGGCACACATACGCACAATTGTGTATACGATCGCTTTCAATAACAAATAAACACGCGATAACGCGTACGAGCACGAGCGAAGGAGAAAGGACGTATCTCAATGATCGCTATTCCATTATTCAACGAGCACTTGACCCTTTCGGAGCGTTAAAGAGGCGTATTTCCAATTATATACAAAGAGCTACAAAGAGATATTCGGCATATTTTCCGTTTAACTTTAACATCGATCGCAATGCAACGACTGATATCCGTGAACTTTCCAAACGAGTGATTTAAATATTTCCCTGCAAATTATGCGCATACGCGCATCGTTTTATTGAACATGACGTCACGAAAGTTAGAGGTATCCGCGAGAGTTTAAAAAAAAAAAAAAAAAAAAAAGAAAAACGTCGCAGCCGCCCTAATAACAACGTAGACATAACACGGGGACGAACTATATCCCCCCGCCGAATCAATATCTTGGTTGCATCTGTCGAATTTACCCTTTCGCAGGTTGAACGCACCATAATTCCGCTTCGCGATCCACCCATGGTGCTTTTACATCTCCAACCCTCTGCCTCATACCGCCTCTCCGATCCTACTCTCGATCGCCAGACAATAGCATGTAGCATATTGCTGCGCATTATACGAATTATTACGCAGACACGGCATTAAACGCATCGGCCTTGAACAAATATAATAAATATATATATATATATATATACCGGGTGGTCTCGTCGACCTAAGCGCGTACCGCACGGACGCGAACGCTGTTAAACGCGTTCCAGACCTTATGGCATCGATGTTTCCGCTTACGCTACATTTACAGTGACCCCGTCGGCATGAATGCGCTCGCCTGATGCACGTATGCACGTATTTGGGTCGAAAGATATCGGTCTGAAATCTCGTAATGTACGCGCTCGCTTGCGCCCCGGCGGTCGACACATCGAATCGATCGAACGTGCGCCACGCTCCCATTTTCTCGGATCAATCGCGAGAGACATTTGTTGAAAACATTTCCGACGTAACGACGACGTTTATTAAAGTGCAAAGTTCGCTCTAATGCGAAAATACGTACGGGGCGGGGTATACGCGAGGAGCGGCTAAAAATATAGTCGTTACGTGCAGGCCGTAGCGAAAGGTCAGTGGTTTCGTACCCTCCCTCCATTTACGCTTTAACGTGTAGTTAATAAGCATAGCCACTTCGCGGTTTCGCACAATAATTCGATATCCCTCCTCCGTGTAATTTAAAACCCGCTCCCTGCGATCTATAATTTGCGCGTGTTTGCAATAATATAATTCTATAATCCGCCCAACGAACGAACGTTCGTTCAGCGATGCTTGAAAAATCCATGCCGACGTCGAAACGGTGCCATTTGATAGCGCTATAGCGAGGAATGATCCCACAGCTCGACTTGCAAATGTTGCTCCTCCGGTGTAAGCCTTTCGAGCATTCTTTCCAAAGGAAATACGGTAAAAACGCGTCTGTATATCTGTGTGTATATATTTTTTTCAATTTTATAAGACGCTGCGTCGCATTTTTCCATCGCTGCGTCATCCCGGGAGTAGCGAAAGGGTTGTAAATCGCTGTGCGATTTCACCCGTTCACGGCGTGTCGCCCAGAGCAGATCGACCCGATCCGAAAATGCGTAAACGTACTTACAATCTTTATTCGCCTTTTCTCCCCTGGCTACGTCTACCTTCGGGGGATATCCCTTTATGGTAACATCGCCGCGAAACGGGCGAATCGATTCGCTGGCAACGGTGTTGTAAGTTTCAAAGCCAATTCGTCAGACGTGTCTCAGGAAGACGGGACAATGGGTGGCGTCGGCACGAATTCGCGACGTTAACCCAGATCGTTGTCCTTGGAGGTGGTCCAGCCGGCCGGGTCGTCGGTTGCCAGGATACCCGGAGCCGGACTCCTGCGAGAGATCGCCGTAGAAAATACGCGGCGGGTGCTTTTTGCGCCACCCGCTCGGCCCGAAACGGGATTCAAGCCAGCCGAGCTAACCCGGTGTTTTCTCGTAAAAGAGATCGTTGGAGGGTTTTCATGCTTCGTAAAAGGATAAAATGCTACTGCCACTCGTAACGGGAATGAGACAAGAGAGATGGGAGTTTCTAACGAGACAAATTTGTGACGAATTGTTTTTAGATGTATTTAACTTAATCCTTTTAGTTCCTGTTATTTGTCAAGTAATCACGGAGAGAATTTCTTTGTTTGTAATGGAAAAAAAAATGGATCGTAAGTGTAAATATGTATGATATGTATATTTTAAAGAGAGAGAGAGAGAGAGAGAGAGGAGACGAACGAGTCTTTCTCATTCGATGTTGAATATGTACAAAGCAAATGAAAATGTACTTCTTATTCATATTTTTTTAAATATTTGTCATATAATTTTAAAGTGATAACGTAAGTAATTTATTTAATAAGTGCATCATTCTCTCTCTCTCTCTCTCTCTCTCTCTCTCTCTCTCTCTTCTTTCCCCCCCTCTCTCTCTCTAACCGAACTTCTATGCTACTATACTTCTGCACGCATATATGTTATTGCATGCCAAAACAAACTTTTTGCTACGATATGTAATGAGAACTTTGTTAAAATACGTAAATACTTTACATGAATTGCGCTTTTTATTATCTCAGCTCTCATCATGCTCAAAGTGTAAAACTACAATTGTTCAACTACAACACTGTAACGATGAGGATTTCATTGCACTTTGTATGCGTTATTGTGTGGCAAAGTGCTCTTGAGAAATTTCCATCGGGAATTGAGATTTTCCGTATTATTCCGCGTTCCGTCCTGTCCTATTGCATTCATTTGCAAACATTTCTACGAGAGTGAAAGAAAAATGTTTATAAAGCAAATATAAAGTTTCGTCTGTGAGAGTTATGTCTCTTATGGAAAGAGCAGTACACTCTGCATTTAATTCGGAAATGTAAAAACTTTACCAGTTTTTCATCAGGAAATCTTTCATTTTTAATCTTTTGCTATTAGGAAAAGTCTCATATGACAATATAACATAACATTTTTATATGATAATTTTATAACGTCATAATAAACAGATAGATAAATATATAAATTTAAAAGTATAAGATAA
Source organism: Pogonomyrmex barbatus (assembly GCF_055798465.1). NCBI lineage: Eukaryota > Metazoa > Arthropoda > Insecta > Hymenoptera > Formicidae > Pogonomyrmex > Pogonomyrmex barbatus. Next base: position 1,258,835 of record NW_028297116.1, on the reverse strand, counting down.
ATTTTGAAAAGAATATGAAAAGAAGGCTCTTTGTCAGATAAATAAATATATATTAATATAAATCCGACACAAATCATTTATCCGCTTATTTACTTAGTATTTCAATTTATAAAATGGATATTTTCTCTAACCCCTTTTCTTGGCGCATAATATTTAGGTCGTGCATCTTCAGCATTATATTCTTTCGCGAATAGCACTTATGCGTTTATCGGTGTACACACATAGCGCGTAGCAAACTTCTCGAGTAAAAGGGAGATGAAAGGCGCACTTTGTACTTAAGGGAAGGTATATATATCGAGTAAATGAGATATAAATTTCTTCTCCCGTTTCGTCGATCATTTATTCGACGGTTCTCGATCGGTCGCGGATGGAAGAGCACGGGCGAGTGCCCGGGGCGACGTACACTTAAATAAAGGGTCGCCACGTTGCTCGTGGACGTCCTAAATAGATGGGCAATGGGTTCTTGAATTATGAGCGTTCGTATCGAGTCAGCCTAATGCAATTATCTCTTTTAGAGTATATTGGCTCCATTTGTATATTAAAATTGAGTACAGCCGCGCGAATACCCCATTGCCCCTCTATCAGGTACGATTAAATGGACTTTAATTTGAGTAAAAGGTGAACGAAAGAATCTAAGGGAGAAGGAGATGTAGCTACTTTACCGTTAATAGCACGTGCATTATGTATCGTTCGTTAATGTGACAGATGCAATGTTGTGTTTTGAAAAGAAGAATTTTCTTCTGATACATTTCTAAATATATTTGTCAAATTGATTAGCACAGTAGATTTGTCACTAGAAAATTACGAATAATTTAGTATTTATTTCATGTCAATCCATTTCAATCCGTCAATAATTCTTTAAATCAAATTCTGTTATTAATGTCGAGAAATTGAACGGTTAATTTCACTACTGGACAGAGAAATTATTATTGAAGCTCTTAAAAAAAAAAAAAGAGTTTGGTAGCGAAGAAAAAATATAAAATACCGAAAGCGTCAGATTGAATATGTAGAATGTCAAGAATAGTCTGTATCCTACATCGTAACGAGTAAAGAACGAAAAAGTCCGCATTTCGCGGCGCCCGCGGCGTCACGTTGCAAACGTGTTCGCAACTAACATACAAGGAAAAATCCAATTATGACAGCAAAGCATTTAGCAGATAGCTCAACGCAAAATATACCTTCTCATCTTTACCATATTTTTACGACGTTTATACAATATTTTATTTGCCTATACCTTGTCGGATTTCATTCACAAACACGAAATGATATCAATATGGCTTTCGTTGTCTCTGCTCATGCAAACTCCATACTGTTAAATAATTCTGAAAAAAAAAAATATTTCAAGAGAATTGTCTATTTCAGTGCGCGTGAAATATTAAATGGACTTGAAAAGATCACGAAGATACGTAACATTGCGCGAATCAACTAAAATATTTTAGTGAAACATTCATAATCCTACAAAGTAATTGCAAGTATTATATAAAATGCAAGATAAAAAATAAAAAATTGTTTATAACAAAATATTTATTTAATGGTATAGTTTTAATTACGTTTGCTAATTTTTAACAATTCTTATTAAACAATTTTTACAAAATTATCTTTCGTTTTCTTTAAAATTTTCTAATATGTACAAGTATTATGTGTTGTATTACATGTTAAAAATATTTTTACACGGAAATATTTTTTCATCAGATATAAAACCATGCCGGGATCATCGGAAGTAGCGTATGAGCGGCTTTCGCAGTATATCGAAAGCCGCACGTTTTATGGTATCGGGGAACACGCGGGAATACGCGGGGAACCTTCGTCGGGGATTTAGTGAGTTTTTGTACGGCATAGCTATTGATAAGCGCAGCAAGGATATTCTAGAGATGCTTTTGTGCATTTCGTCCAGCCGTAGCCGGTAAAGATAGCGGCTTCGGGTAGTATCCCGGGGCTAAGGGTGAGAGGGATCGCTCGCGGTACAAATTTGAGGACTACGGTAATTCCGCGATACGAGCGGCAACGAGGGTAACGAGCTTCCCACCAGATTATCTGGCCAACGGCGAAGGAGGGCAGAGGATTGTGTTGGCAACGCGTATCCTTCTACATCGCTGGCCGGGGAGGCACGTCGCGGAAAATATCGATCCTCGACTCGGTTGTCCTCCGTGCGGCCTTCTCTCCGCGCGGCGTTTAACAAGCGCATTTCACGTTAGCCCCTTTTAAAAGATCGCACTTCTGACTTCAATGGGCCGTGTAATCGGATTAGGACACCGACACAATGCGCCTGTGCCGTGAATGCGTAACGTTCCGCGTCGATTCCATCTGCCAAGTCTTGCCACATCGGACTGCCATAGAAGTGAGATGCGTATGCCTTGGCTGTCGCATCACTATGTCGCATCTTCGAAGCCCGGGACCCGATACGCGAGAAGATATGAGAACGATGCGAGGGACACGGGATAGAGGGCATAGTATTACAAATCGACACGATCACCGGCGCGCGAGAGATAAGTGTGGTCGGAAGCACAGCTTAGCTTAATTCCCCAAAATGCGATACCCGAATGCAATACAATTGAGTTAAAAATCTTGAAAATCTTTGCAAAATTATTTATAAATTCTAATTATTGCAAAGGGATATTAAATTTTCCATAGCTGATATTATCATATTATCCAATTTGATATAATAATACAATAATTGTACAATAATTAGTCAATTCTCGAGATATTTTCATCAAAATATTGATTTACGCTTTTTGACAATCCAATAATATAAAGGATAGAATGGTCGCATTACGAAATTGTTTGCTTCTAACCGAAAATTTATTGCCGTTTTGTCTCTCCCCCCCCCCCCCCTCCTCTTTCTCTCTTTCTCTCAATTGCGAATAAGCGAGTTAAATTGTGGATACTGAACTAAAGATGTAATACAGGATATAATAGGTTTCGATATGTATTAACATATTTCAAATGCGTAATTACCAATGCTCCAAACGTGCAATTCTCATCGTAATGGATTAAATCAGGCACTGCATTTTATAGTTACATATAAAATTTATTCGTTATTCGTTGAATGTTATCCATCGTCCACGAAATGCACAAACAATCTGTCAATGTCAACTCGTGTGGCGATTATGCCCGTTCGAATGAAACCGTTAATTATCAGTTGCACTCTGCACGCTTCTCAGAACTATACATCAGCATCGGGCCCTTGACGTGTCTCGAGCCAAAGCACGTTACTTCATAACGATAATATTTACTGAATTCAGATCGCAGACTCGAGACTGGTATCGCGAGCGTATTAAATTTGCGATAAACAACCGGGCTTTGCATTGGGAATAACGGGCAGAGCATTTTAAATTTTAGTTATCAACACCGCGAAAATATCCGGTAACAGCCGAGCCTTTACGATATTCTATTACCTTATTTTATTATTTTACATGAGACAAATATATTTGATAAGATATGAGAAATCGAGAAGTTGAGTATAAGAGAGTAGAAAGTAGCTTATTATAAAATAAATAAGAAAATCTTTAATCAAATTAATATTTTTTCAGGAATGTTAAAAATTAATTCTAATATAAGATTTGATCATCTAAAATTAAAAAGGATATATAGAAATTAATATCGTTAAATTTTTAATTAATCAGACCTACGTTACATACTCGTATTGCTATACTATATGCGTAAATATTTTTACACATAGGATTATGTTTTTTTTTGGTTTCGTGAAATTTTAATGTACACATAATTATCTCCTTCAACGTTTAGAAGAAGAAAATATCGTCTATCGTGAAATACCGTTTTGTATTCTGCTTGCTATGCCCTCCCGGTATAACCCAACAAGATGCTGTACAAAATTCAATATAGGGTGTTTACGCCTCTGGAAAATGTGGGCGGTTATTCAAAATGAAACAAACGGGCGAACTCATTTTTAGAAAACTGCGGCAATAAAGCGGTCTCGGCGACTTAAATTATTCAAGCCGTTTCATATTAACCAGCAGCTCGCCTAGTTCTGCTACTTCGAACATTTTCTTTTCATCTGCGAATTACCATAATTTGCCTGACAACGTAATTTTTCGTTTAAACGTTACATAAAGCTTCATGTAAAGCGACGGGTTTTTAATCCACGAGTATATTCCACGAACGGAGCGAGACGTCGCGTCGCGGTCGTGCCACGACTGCGAGAGCCAGCTCGGGGTGCATTGAATAAATGAACGTCTTTTCGTGTCCTATAAGAAATTTCGTAAGGAACCGAGCGAATTTTGCGAGTCCGCTCTCGGTTTTCCGGCTTCGTTTCCCGGGATCGAAGTGCGGTTCGTCAATCGGTAAGTTACGAGCGACGTTCGGGCTTTACGGGCCTTCCATACATCTCCTTCGTCTTATCGGGGCGCACGCGAAATAAATCCATCTGTCCTTCTCTTTGCTTAACCTTCTCCCCCACCCCCCCCCCCCTCCTCGTGGCACACCGTCCAGATCAAACTTCTGCCTTCCGGCCTCTGTGGAGTGTTTATACGCTCCACCGGGAAGAAGAGAGAGAGAGAGAGAGAGAGAGAAAACCGAGAGAGATACAGAGAGGTGAGACGCGGACGAGAGAAGAACCAAGAGGCGTGGACACAATGCCGCCCTTTTACGAACAAGAAGCAGTCACTGTCGGGGCGTTTGAAAGTTTCCCCTTGGAAAAATATCACCTTCCTGCTCGAGGGACCAAATAAAATGTAACTCCGTTACCGCGAGGCGCCTGTCGCGCCTCGGCCTTTCCTCGGAAACTCAGGCTCGATTTCTACTTTCGCCTCTCTCGTTTCCTCTTGGGGAACTCGTGGGTAAAGATTTGCACTCAGCCTTCACTTATCTAATCGTATCGACGGAATTTCTTTCTCCTCCGGAATTCTAACGACGATAGAAATCATATCCACATGCACGGTATCGATATGAACAGAAATTTTAAATAGAATGGAATAAAATGAAAAGGAAATGAAGAAAAATGCTTATCGCAATAGGCCTACTAGATTTCAAAATCGACAATAAAATCAGCGACAAATCGATGGATTTGTTCGAGATATTACTAGAGTATACCATAATGTTACATCACCTTTGAGATATTGCACTGGGAAGTTTGATCGAAAACGATTCGACAAACCAATAGAATGCTATCATAACCGCTGATGCAATTTATTTTCTAGCTTATAGTGGCAACCGACAGAAAACGATGTCGTTAGCAACGTATACGTAGGTTCCTATATAAAGTGGAAATATATTGGATATACGATTACAAAATGGATTGCACACATTGTTTGTCTAATCGATCAAGAACACTATTTTCTTATAATCTCGGAAAAAAATATAAACTTTTAAAGTAAAAATCTAAAGTAAATTCAATTTGTATAGAAGAGGAGAATTTTAATGTCTAGATGATAAAAACATATTTCTTTAATAATTTATCTCAACGAATAATACAGAGAACGATGTGAGCTTAATGTAACTTTTACTTGACCAGAATCCTCATATTATCGCAGATATTAATTAAAGTAATGCTTTAATCAATAACTAAAAAATTATAATGGCAGTCGTATTATAATCTTGGCTCGACGATTGAACCGAGTAATCGCGCTTATTTCGGTGGTAAACACAGCAACATCAAACGAAGACATCCCCTTTGAAACACGCATCCACCTCTTTATTTTCAGCCAAAGCTCTCCTCTCCTCTCTGTATTTACCTCTGTTGCTGCGTTAACGAGTTTCGCGTACTTTGCCCAGCCTCCAGGCGCTTTTCATATCTCTGTGCGCGGTCCATATCGCGGATGCGCGGCATCAAAAAAACAACAACAAACCGGGACTCGCTCGTTCTTTCTTTTCGAGCGGCCGGCTTTCCATCTAGAGACCAGAAACGTAGCCGGGATGTCGTCTTCCAAGCTGTTGCCTTGCCACGATACGGTCTTCGAGGCGTGCACCGACAGCGCGCCGCAGCCTTCTTCCCGGCTCTGCGTCATCCCTCTGCCTTTCTCACTCTCGTTTCCTCTCAGCGCGCTCGGTTATCCCGTGTTATCCTCCCCTCGACCATTTTATCGTCGTCCTGCTCCAGCTCCAGCGGATGAAACGGCGACGACAGACCGCCGTTCTCGTCGGTGGAACGAAACCCTTTCGAGCGATGGCGCCCGCCTGGCTGCCTGCTTTTCAGGCGCCGACGAACCTGCTCCAACACATATATATATATACACACACAACATATATATATATATACGTGGTGTGAACGCAGACTCTCGCCGGCCGGAGGAACGAAAGAGAGGAGGATAGAAATGGGGGGGGGGGGGGGAGCGGCGGCGAAAGGAGCGAGAGGAGAGAACGCGGACGAATAGGATCCGGATTCATCATTCATTTTCCAAGACGGACCAAGCGCGACGTTCCTCCTCTCGCGACATTCCCCTTCTTCTCTCCGCTCTGATCTCCGCTATAATCCCTCCGTTCTATCAATGATATCCGCCCGAATTACAGTCGGCACGATAGCACGCGTGCCTCGGCTGCAAAGCGCGCACCTGTTGGCAGCTCAATCGTATATATATAAGCGATCGAGGCGAGACGAGATTGATCGATGCGAAATTGCTATAGCGAGTACAGGGACTGTTTGTATTTGTATTCGAGAACAATTAATCGTTTGTTGGTGCAAACTGTTGGGAGCTGTATCAAAATACAATGAATCCCTTCTCGTCTTCTCGAGGATGTATAAAGTTACAACAAAAACGTAGACGTCAAATGTGAAACGTCGTTGCAACGCGAAGACATAAGTGCATCTCAAGATTGTTGTCGACAGAATCCCAATTTTCCACGAGATAAAATCACACAAGCAGCTGTGTCTATTTTCTTCATTTCCCTCTTCCTCCTTCCCTTCTCCCTGGTAAAAGGTACTATTTTATCTACTTTCTTTTCAGTTGCCTCTCTGAAGATTGATATTGAGAATGATTCGTCGCGACCGATTCATTTCGCCCTTGCTTTCTTTTGTATTCCTACTTCTTTACCTCCTTCCTTCTGTTTCCTTCTTACACGAAAAAGCTTTGTCGTGTGTCGATAATTGTGTATGTAAATATAATTTCATGCAAAGTATAAATAAGCGCTTTTTGAATACTGTAATCATATTTAATGCTCGCTGTTTAATTAATTTGATCGAAAAAAATATGTATAATTAAAAAAGGCTGTATTTTTGCCTGCATAGTTCAAAGATATTCAGAGAAAAAAATCTACTTGTCAATCGAAAATCGGATTTAGATTAGAATAGAATACCATGAACCAGATTTCTGAATTTGACTATTCTCTTCTACAGTTATTTCCATCATCCTGGATCGAACTTCCAATTCAAAAATTGACAGCTTTATTTTCACAAACAAGTTTCAGAATTCATGATATTCGAAAAATCTAATTTCTATGCATTTATATTTTTATATCACCGTCAAGGAAATCTCGCTTATATTCCTTTCCCGATTCGGCTTCCATATAAATGTATTTTGTATTCCACATTGCTAACTTACGTCAATACAAAAGAATGCATATTAAAATCGTAGAATAAGTAAGCTCTTAACCATCTCAGCTCGGCGATGGCAATTGATGGCAATTGATGAGTCGATAACTCGACGAAACGAAATATTTCCGTTTATTTATCGTGAAGAGTCTATCGTCGACGAAAGATCGTGGAATAAATATTTAGTTTAATAGCCATCGCTTCTGAAGAGAAGCAAGAACGGCGTTTGTCTCTCATAAATTTCTTTCTCGCATCTCCCGTCCCCTTCCCGCATTTTCTTTCTTTTCTCTCGCTTATTGTTCCTACAAGCTTTCGGCATAGCTTTTTTATGCACCGAGGAAGATTTAAATGTTTAATAATCTGCTCGCTCGCAAAACTCGGTAGATGAAAGATACAAACATTTAAAAGCTTATTATTTAGCCCGAGTTCTCGGTCGTTCTCGCATTTTTCTCTGTCTCTCTTTCTCTCTCTTATTCATCTAGTTTCCGGCATTTATCTTTTTGATTTGTTCACACTTTCCTATTCTTTATCGTTTACAGTTCCAACATACAGGACAATTTCACAATGTAGCGAGACCATCTATTAATCCCTGCCAGTGCAAGGACAAGAATGGAAGATTAAGCAAGACAATTAAAAAGAATTCGGATAATTTGTTAATAAAATGATTTAAAAAAACATAGAGGGATCCATATGAAATTATTAAAAAGATCTTTATGTACTTTTTATATATTTTATTATAAGAGCAAATATATAAAACAAATTAAAATTAATCGATAATATATTTTTCTCTTTTCGACAACCTAATTTCCTAATTTGCTTATTATAAAAATCCATATAACCATAACATATCCATACATCCCATATAATGCAAAAAGATTTCAGAAATTTCGGAAATCAGAGTTTTTTAATAAATCGTCTCTTCTATTTTTTTTTTCTTAAATTTTTTTAAAATATTGTAACGCAAAAATAAATATAATATCTAAAGCTACGAATTATTACTGAAGTTATTAAGTTGTCATTCAGATTTGTTATTAAAATAGCGATGGCTTTTGTGATGGCCGCACGAGATATTTATCGTTATGGTAAGAGTTGCGCACTTTGGCGAAACGAGATCCACTTTTCGGTGCTTGCTAAGCCGTCAGAAAAGTGGTGAATAGCATGACGGATTTTCTAGAGCAGCTTTAAGATGATAAAAACCTTAACGCTGTATTTCAGCAAGCGTCGCGCGAGAAATTACGATCTATCATCTTAACAGAGGCGGCTCGTTTTACGCCGGACGAATTAGTCGTGCAAGAAGCACGTTAACCTTTTTACTAATGAATTGTAAACAATGCCGGAGATACAAACTCTAAAATAATGGCGAATAATCGTGGATAATATTTAATTAATTCTGCATGACCTTTCGTGTGGTGGTATAATCGAAGATTAATCATCTCCTCTGCTAAATAAATTTACACAAATATTGCCGGCATCAATGATAAATCCGTAATTATATCTATAATACAATTACTGAAAATGAGAGCATGTGGCGCGCCATCATATTTATAGCATAATGATCCTCTTACGGCTATTTTTCTCTTCAAGGAATTTAATAAAGTGACTTATTCAATTTTCGACTTAATCGCATAATTGTCTCCTAACGAGCATGACCTTTTTATTGCCAGACGATCGATCGATACGTAGACGTTACAAAGGACAGCGCGAATATTATCACTAGACTTCACGCTACAGGAAAAGGATGTGAGACCATTTCCCACAAGATCCGTAGCTCACTTTGGTGTAAATAGACCGTCGACAAATGATAAACAAGCGAGGCGTCCACTGTCTGCAGCTTTTGCTTTTTCATCGTCTCTCTAGATCATCATGTTATAAGACACAACTATGTTTCCTCGCGAAAGACGCAAGGATCCAACACGTAAAGTACGCAAGGGTCGGCCAGGTTTGTTTGAAAAAGGTCGGCCCTCTTGAGAGAAAGACGAGGTGAAGACTGTGTCCGGTGATGGAGTTTGTATACTTCTCGAAATAAAAGAGGAGGAACACTCGAAGCTCTCTGCATCACACATCGGAACGCGGCACCACTTCTGAGTTTTGACTATGACGTCACGTCAATAACGGGACGAATCGAGGGTGGCTTTTCGTGTCGATCAATTTAGCATAATGGGCTTAATGAATTCTAGCGTAGCTATCTATTAATAGACCCGTGTGATAAGAGATTTCTGAATGAAATTCTGTTATGAAGCTTGGTAGACGCGTGATATTTTAGTGACATCATCAAAGAGGAGAGATTGTCCCTTTTCCAACAGAACGCGACAAGCTCGATTTTCCGCCTATTTTCATCGGGTGCGTCTCGGTGTAAACTCGGAATAAACCGCACCGTTCGCGCGCCGTAAGCTCTCTATTTTCCGAGTAATTATATGCACAAGAGCCGTAATTAGCACGGGCCTATCATTAGCATCGTGGCAATATTTGCGTGAATTTACAGCGCACGATACAGATGTGCTATCAATCTTCGGGATCTTACGCGACGACGCGAAGACGACGTTGCGCGCGCAAGGAAAGCGCTTCGTCGTGTGTGCCATAAATCTTACGACGGCGAGAAGGGATTTGTTAAATGACGACGTTTAAAGCACATGACACAATAGCGATGAAAGGAAGAGTATATATTTGCACGCGTCGAGTTTCGGGGATTAATTCGCGCGACAATATTATTAAAAGCCAATCGTGCTGAATTAAGTCGTCATTCGGATTTATGTCAGATTTAATATGACGTTATACATTTCTTTCTTCCGCTGGGACTTTATTTTAATTTGCTTTCCTTTTCCGTTTCTCGGAGTTAATAAGGCAACAATTAATCCCTCAAGTCTATCAATCTTGCTCCGCATTACCTTGCCAAACAGATTAGATAGTGTTCATTTTTTATCACTAGAGTATATTGCATTGATTCGTCGTGTGTATGCGCGTACATGTGCATGTGCGTGTACACTGCGACTGGATAAGTCGCTGCCATAAATCGTCGATTTTTGCATATGCGGGCAGAGCATAGAGCGAAACAAATTCCGAAAACAAGATTGCTGTATATATCCTATAAACAAAAATCCCTCGCCGCCGGGAGATTTATATTCGTTTGGGAAAGTGTTACGTCCGTGTTTACGAGCGTACGATGCAATGACGCCCGTAGGAAGAAAGATAAATGGCCGATCTAGGAAAAGTCGATATATGGGGGGGTAGGGCGCCAATATTGGGTCCCTACGTGTGAAAAATGTACAACTAACGCGCGGTTTAATCCCTAATCTAAGTAATAAATAACGATATTTCGTATATGCGATTTAATTCTCGATCAAATAATTTTGAAGAATAACGTATACGCGAGGTGAACAATTCGCCATTTTGTTTTTAGCTTCGGAAAGTTTTGCGGCGAGTTCGAACGCGAACGCATCGAAATTATTTTCGCTCGCGATCAAGGAAGCATCTCGAAAATGTCGCAAAACTCAGAAATGGGAAAACATTGGGAAAACATGACTTAATTTACGTTCTCGATATCGTGAAAATCCTGAGAAAAACCGACCTTATCAGATTCAGAAAAGATTTGGAAAGACAGAGGGTCGCGCGCACGATCACGATCGGCATTCTTTCCGATGACGCGCGGTCGCGCGTACCTACCTGCGTGCCGACGCAGTCACGTGGTCGGCGGAAACGTCCGAGCGCGGCCGAAGGTCGTGCCGAGCGCGTACGCGGCGCTCCTCGGCACAGTTCGAGATAAGCCAGCGCGACGTCGTGACGTTTAGCGTAGTCGATCGAAAACTCGAATGCGACTGCGTCGCTTGATCCGCTCGATCTTTTATCGATCGTGAATCCGGGGATCGTGGGATCGCGTGTGGTGTCAGTGAACGGCAACGAAGAATTAAAACGAACGAGGGAGAGAAGGAACGGGAAACGGTGTGGTGAAAAAAACGAAAGGACTCGACTTCTCCGTGAGCGGAGAGTGGAAGATAGGCAGCGTATCACTCATCACGATGGCAGCCCGTCGTGAGCGTTCCACCTGCGTCGCGATCGCCGTTCTGCTGCTAGCAGGTAAGCACGAGAATATTCGCGGCGCGATCGCGAGCGTCGACGGGAATCTAGTCTGTCGGTGGGATCTCGCGCGTGGTTTTCCCACGGGACCGCTCGTGCGGTACCGTTCGCCGCGGTGTAGAAGGTGCAAGAGAGATGGATGGTAAAGAGAGGAAGACGGAGACAAGCGAGCACGCGAGTATATTCAGCAGGTGGTTTAACCGTCGCACCGCGCTGGAATTCGACGTAAAGTTACGTGCGAAGTTCGTGCGCGCTCAACCAACGTCGTTCGCGTTCGCGTTCGTTTGAGTTCGAATTTGAGTTTGAAATGGCGCGCGTCCACCAGCGTCGGGTCACAGTTGCGTCGTGTTCGTTTTCGAAGCATTCAGATTTAAAACGACACAGAGTCACTCGGTCGTTTTCAACACAGCTCTACGATGGCGATGCGCCACGTTCGAATTCGAAACTGCCGTTAACCGTTGGTCGTCATCACGGTCGGTTTTAATCTTGCTAGGCGGCCTTTTGTTCCGCTGATGCGACTTGCTACGCAGGATCGATCTTGCGATCGATGGCGACTTTCCACATTTATTAGAATGCTATTTTCAAACCTGTTTTCACGTAATTGCGCGACGTTTGCGTCCTTTTAGAATGGAAACGATGCGAATTCATCAACGATGAATCATTAGTATTGGCAAATTCGCGATGAACATGAATCATATCTTGCAAGAAATTAATTGCCTAGGCTAGATGTCTTAAGTGACAAAGAAAAAATTAAATTACAAAGAATCATAAATTATGTTTTAATAATTTCTTGTATATAAAAATATTTTGTAATATTAAATTCAAATCATATATTTTGAATTATTTTTTTCTTAAAATAAGACATTTTTTTTTTCATTTGTTCGGCATAAGTTTAATATTTTTAACGAAGTTAAAGTGAATATAATTTTTTGAGCAGTAAATCTTTTGTTTCTAGTACTGCTTTCATCTTTTTTGACATTTTTATTTACAATATTTTAGAAATTCTGTTCTATTAAGCTGTTTAGATAATTTTGAAAATTTAAAAGAATTTTATTAATAATTTTCAAAAATTTTTAAATATTTCACTTTTTCTTCGTATTCTCAATGTTAAAATCGAGGATAGTCCTCTGACCTTGTATCGAAACGAACATCCGTTCCTAATGCAACATTAAACATACCTTTGAGGAGAGAGAGAGAGAGAGAGAGAGAGAGAGAGAGAGAGAGAGAGAGAGAGAAAATGAAAAGATACAACAAAAATTTGTCTGAAATCTGAGACACAACGGCAGGGTACAGGAAACAAGAACAATCGGAAATCAGAAGAATGTGAAGAATATTTCTGATATCAAAATCTGTTGTCTGTTTCCTATTCCCTGTTCCTGTTGCCTGTGTTTTTCATTGTACATTCAATTTGAATTCAAATAATGTACATGAGTTTATCTGCTTTCTTTTTTTTTAAAAAAAAAAAAGAAAAGTTTCGTTTCTTGCTTCTATCTCACGTTTTTGTCGTATCTTTGTTGAAAAGAACAAATCGTATTATTAATGATGAAATCGAGGATGGTCCTCTGACATTGTACCGAAAGAAACCATACGTTCCATATCTGTTAAAGGAACATTAGCATATTTTTGGAGAAAAAAGGTTTCTTCAACGATACATCGTCAACAGTATATCGCATTCGAGTATTTATATTACTCAGTTATAAATAAGGAAATTTTTGGAAAAAAAATATTTTCATAACTTTAGAGCTATAGCCAGCCAGCCGACTATCTTATCTCAAAATTGCTCGCAAGACCTCCATCGAACTTTACCTGAATCTCGTTGCAAATTGCAGCGAAAAAAGACGACTCTTTCTCTCTTCGCTCGGCCTCTTCCTTTTCCTCTCGAGCATCTTCTTTTTCGTTTCGATCGTTCGTTTATGATCCGGCTCTTTGCGAGGTCGTCGTCGTCGTCGTCGTCGTCGAGTCTACGTCTCTTTCTCCTCTCTTCTCCGTCTTCTCTCTCGTTCCTCTTTACCGTAGTCCGGTTTCATCGAGTCGCTTCGAAATGCCGTCGTCGTCCACTTCTTTCTTTTCTTCTTTTTTCTCTACCTTGTTCCTCCGTCTTCCAAGCGCCGTCGCGCTTCGCTCACCGATATTATTTATACGAGAATGTACGTGTGGCACGTGCGAAAAAAGAGAAAGGATGATAGAAAAGTACCGTTCGTCGCGACGTTTCACTTTCCAGCTTCGCACCTTACTCGGATGATACTCATTCCTTTCCAGACGTGTAGTTTTCCTTTCTGTGGTACAAATATGGAAGCTGGGTGTGCCCACTTAATCGATCCGCACACATTCCAATACTTTTCATAGCAATGGCAGTTGGTAATAGTTTGGTGAATTAGTTTGACGCGTTGTCCCTTTTATTCAAATTTTTATTTACAAATATTGAAACTTTCGACAGCTTGACTCTAGATATTTAAACTTGTGACGTATCTTTTATCTCAAAGAAAAATTTTAAATGGAAATAATTTTAAAATAAAAAAAAAAACGATAAGATAAATGTTTCAAAACAAATGATTGGAATAAAGAGCATTAACGCAGTATCTTACAAAGGAATCTCGCGAAGTGTCAGATTCTAATTTTAATAAAACTTTATTCATTTACATAAATATTTTGTAAAAATAATTATTTTCAACAAAATTTTTAGAAATATTTATCTTTGAAAAATATTGTTTGGATAACTACAATTAATTTTATTAGAAAACTTTTGTATGAAACATTTTTTATATCTTGAATTTTTTAAATATAACGAAAAAAATCTAAAATCCGCTTTATATATACATAAATAATAATTTTATCCTTAAAAATTGTTTTTGATGGTAATTGATATTTTTTAAATTCACTTATTTACGTAACCCATAGATGTACAAGGTTTCTTGAAAATCAAGATACGCGAGATTTCCTTTATTAGTGCCAAATGGTGTTTGTAATGAAAAATATAATTTTGTTACGAGAGAATTGGATATGCTTTTGTACGTTTAATTTTAGAACAGCGTTTAGAATAATATGTTTTGCCGTCGAAAGGTCTAAGTGGAATATTTCTCGGTTTTGAAGTGGATCCACGAAGGTATTATGATGCACAATGGTCAACATCTTTATGTGAATAGAGAGCGACGAGGACGATCACGCTTTTTTAACAATGAAGCGTAAAGATCGAGTCTGGTAAAGAAACCTATTAGAAGTTAGCCTCCCACTTTTAGAAATAACTTATTTTGAAAGTTGTGCTGAATTGTGCTAGATTTGTGCTACATTGTGCTCGAATTTTAAAACTGTAATGTAAAAAATGAAAAAAAAAAACGACATTTACCCTCCCCCACTTTGTGATTTTTAAAATTTTTTCGATTGTGCTAACATTGTGCCAAAATATTATTTTTAAAAAATAATAATAAAATAATAACAATAGAAGTTATGATAAAAAATAGATTTGGGAAAAAAAATATATAAATGACATTTATTCTTGTATCAGTCATCTAAAGAGCTTACAAATACATATCTAACATATACTCGTTTAGCACAAGTCGGCACAACCATCGGCTTTTATATATTTTATATATTTTTTTTTTCCCAAATCTATTTTTTATCGTAACTTCTATTGTTATTATTCTTTAAAGATAATATTTTGGCACAATGTTAGCACAATCTAGCACAACCTAGCAGAATCGAGAAAATTAAAAAAATCGCAAAGTGGGGGGCTAGCCTAAAATGTCTTTTTTTTCCATTTTTTATGACATTTTTCACATTACGATTTTAAAATTCGAGCACAATGTAGCGCAAACCTAGCACAATTCAACACTCAACTCTCAAAATAATTATTTCTAAAACTGGGGGGGCTAACTTCTAATAGGTGGTAAAAGAAAGAGTCGGGTGATGGCTCGACGGATAAAGAGTTCAGCGGGTCTTTTCCAGTTTCCATCGTAAATTACGACGTGCCGTCCCGTCACTCTCGATCGTGCGAGTCTTTTTAGACGACGATGGATCGTCTTCCCCTTTTTTCGTGTCGTCTCATTGTCGCGGTCTGTCCGTCACGCATATAAATTATGGCGGCTGATGTTACGTCCGCGTAATTGTATGGATCGTCGTCACGTCAGTCGGGCACGCTCGTCGTGAACCTCCTGGGAAATATTTCTCTTCTCTGGTCGCCGAGACTGTGCTCAGCACTAGATGGATGCGCGTGTCCACGGAAACTCCGGTCATCCGTCACCGTTGAACTTCTTCCGGCTCTTGAGTGAAACAGTACCGCGATCGGAAAGGCTGGTTTATTAAGTTCCTAAACCTCAATCAAACCAATATTCGAGGCGCGCAGGAATAATTAGGATTTATCGAAAAGAAAATTTTATAAAAACTCGCTGTACATCGAGTAGAAGCGTAATTATCGAGAGACACTTTGATGTTGCTACTAAGAAGCTGCAGCAGCGAAGGCTGATCGAAGAAATCCGTCATTAATATTAATGGCCGGCTTGAGAGTAATTAAGTTACATCTTGCGTTTTTTTTCCTACAATATCCACCTTCGGCGAATATCCGTCACATTTATTCTGAATCCATTTATTCTGAAAGAATATTCTGTCGTTGACGAATACACGGTCGACTTTTTTTTTTTTTTATAGTTTACGCGCGAATTAGGTGCTTCCTTTATTTTCGATATTCGCTGAAATGAGGTCATCCGCATTTTCTTCCTACGGTGTTTTCCCACGGTTTTTTTTTTTTGATCTCCCGGTAGTTTCGCGCAAGAAACAAGATAAACTCGAACGGGGAAGCAAGCGCAACGGAAGAAACTTTCACAAGAGCTTATCGTACACATCGTAGATTTTCCTGCCATGGCCGCGGTCGCGTGTCACAAAAACAAAGATGGAAGGCGACGGGGAAAACCGTCGTCGCGTCAGCGGTCGAGGCAGTTTATCGCGCCGTTATTCGCGGAGAGAGAAAGAGATACCCGTTGATTATGGTTATTACGCTGTTCGCGCCCACGGCTCGGAAAAATGTATTCCGCGGAAACGCCGACGACGGAACGAACCGGCGCCAGTTAATGAGCCGCGGCGGTTTTTTAACGGACACCATCACCGTAAAAGGTCGAGTCGACCCTGCTGTTACCTTAGGGACGGCGATGGAGGGGGAGGGGGAGGAAGGATCCTTAACGCGCGTTTTTTTTTTATACCGTCATATCGATAATTAGCGATCCTTTTGGAGGGAAAATTCGGGCGGATAGTGCCACGAAAACGGCCCTTTGTAGCCCATAAATGCGGATCTTTTGGCGGTAAAACCGCCGGACACGCAACAAAACATCTGCTTTCATTTATTGCTTCCGGAACCTACAACACGTATTTTAATTACGATTCTTGCACGCAGTAATTTGTTTTGCCTCGTGGCAGGTCTTTTTAATGGCGACAGTACCATTGTTGGCTACCAGTGTTTTCATTATTGTTATTCAGAGTTTCGACTGTGGTTGATGGCTATTGGTACAATTTTATTTATTTGCAACTGGAGTTTTATTAGGAAAATGTATATTTTTTAGGCAAGACATTAAAATATTTTTCATGTTTCGATAATTTTTATTTGCAATTTTAATCGAGAAAAATACGCGATATATTCCCGTTAATAAAAAAAAAAAAAAAAAAAAAAATTGTATACGATAAATATATACTTCATAAATTGCCGAGCGAAGCTTTTATCAATACGCACCGTTTGATAACAATTCGTAATTCGATTACAATGAGTAGTGTTTATCATCTCGATTTCATTTATGTGATCGTGTTGCAAGTATTCAGATTTTCTATCGTCGTTCACGATGAGATTGCGCAAATGGATGTTGCACTGTGATTCGTCAGCAGGAAGTTTTGTTTCATTACGAAGCAGCTTGTTCGACTAACAACGCCCAGAGATCTTTTTCTCCGTCATGTTTTCGTGCTGATCATAAAAAGTATTATATGTATGTTCTTAAGCTAGCCGTCGATTTATGCTTTCCGTTTTGTCGTCTCGAGAAATTGCGCAGTCTGAAATATATACTTGTCGCTTCTTTTTATCGTCTCTTTGCGTCTCTTTCACAATTAGTTGGCTCGTTTCGTTATAACGTTATAACATAGAAGAAGAGAGAAATAATGGATTTTTAAATTTAATAATTTGCATGTAATTAAAGGGAAACGTAGGTATGTAAATATTCACAAAAAGAAATAAAAAGATAGAACGTCGTTATGCGTTAATACAAAGATTCCGAGGAAATTAATTAAGATGTTTTTTTTTTTTTTATAACATCTCTCTTATGAAACATAAAGTAAATTTTTTTTCTATAATGACTGTGCAACGTACAGTTTTGTGACTGAATCAGACAGATCGTCGAATCGTCCGCCAGTGAGAAAGATTTGTTGTTCCATAGAAGCGCGAATGCGCCGTTAAATTGCTCTTGCGAATTATCCTGCAGAACGAGAGTAGCAGGATGGTTATCCTTGGCGGATCGTAATAAGTGACGCAAAGTTTAATGAGGTAGTAAAACTCGCGTGGGCGCGTGGGCGTCGGTTTTTCAGGATAATAAAGGATTGTGTGCACGGCGCCACAGTTTGCCGTTGCAATTGCGCCTGCACGTGTAAAGCGTTACGAAAATTTCTCGTATATACTAATTATCTTGGTTTTTTTTTTTTCCATTGAGCCTGCTTAGATAGCGAGATACGATATTATCTGAAAATTATATCATATTTCATACACAGACAGTGTCTTTGCGACATTTTAAAACGCGCATTTTAAAATGCGTTTTGATTTACTGTTTCTATTGAATTAATTAACGTTTATTAGCGTTATTCGTTACAGTTAATATAAAGGCAAAATTTGTTTGGCACTTATGAAAGAAAAATAATGTAGATGTCTAATCGGAAAAATGAATATTATGCGTTCCGAAAATGTTAAAGGTCCAGCTCGCGACCTACGTCAAGAATTATACAATACCTTGTTTGCAATTTGTCTTGTCGTTAAGACCTCAAGATTACTATCTACTTATCGTACGTTATATTTCGCCACTATTGAGTAGTGGTGAAATCACCATGTGGAGAGCGCGTGATATTCCCAGCGCGATGGAGACGTTACACCTAATTGAATCGCACGTAATTGAAATACATGTTTTCAGTGCAAACGTTTGCTATATCCTAACCGTCTGTAAACAGAGTGCTTCTTTTTATCGTACAACGACGTGCGTCTGCGGTATCGATCGCGGGGGTCGATATCGGCAAACGCCGTCGTAAGAAAAATAACGTACCACCTGCTCTCGTTTGCTTAGCGGGCGGTAAACTCGTCGAACTCTCCTCTGCCGAAGCATCGTCGCGTCTCGAAAATCCGTCTCGATATCTTATCATTGATAACGCGTCGCGATATCGAAATGCGACGTTATCGAAGACCTCTGCAGAATCGGTGCTTATCGCACAAAACTCTTGATAACTCTTTAAATAATAATATATCAATAATAAACACCATTAATGATAAGAGATGATCTGATGATAGTTAAATTTAGATTAATTATATATTCGTACTTATGCATAAATTAGAATGTTTATATATAAATTATATTATTTATATATTTTTATTATTATAAATTTATATATTTTTTTTATTTAATTTATCACATATTTATATACAAGTTAAATAAACTTATCCAAGCGAATTATATAATCTATTATCTCTATTTACTGATTTTCTGATTTTAATAAATAGAACAATGACGTATAGTAGTATAGTAAGAATATGTAATAATTATTTACTCATAATCAAACGTAACAATTGTTTACTATTAATGATCGCTGTTGTATAATTACGAATTTGCATCTTGCATAAACACACACTCACACGCGCACATATTGCTTTATTGCAATTAGTAATCAGGTAATTGAGATGCACCAGTGTTTGCCGTGTTTTACCACGTCACGGTCGTCTATTGCTCCCACGATCATGGAAACATCTATCTCGCTAACTATGTGAGACTTAGCCTTAACCCTTCCTCCTTTCTTTCTCTCTTTTCTTACGTGCACCTTACGCGTCGCTCGTATTATTGAGATTACACTCGCGGCTACAATCTTTCCGAGCGCTGACTCGTATAATTGTTAATAAAATGTGAATGTCGATTAAATTTCGATGACTAAACATTCAGAATTGCTACGCAATAATCAGCAGTAAGTAAGTGATATTTGAAAGTTACAAACTGGAAGAATTTTAATTATACAATATCGGAGCTAAAATGAAGATAATATTTTCCTTCCTGTTGAAAGCATCCAGATATGATATACATATCGGAATACCTAAAATGAAGATAATATTTTTTATATATCCGACATTTGATAAATCCGTTATTTAATTTCATGTCGTTTTATAATATTTGATAATCAGGATATCATTGGAGATAAAATATTCCAATAACGCAATTTTTTCTCTTTCCTTTTAATAAATTTATAGTTCACCTTTCTATAATACATAGAGAAATTGGACGGATGTTCTCTCGCAATGTAGAATGTATGAATGAGATCTCGAGATGCTTCTCGTTGAGGCCTCTATACAACGCCGGAATGAATGAAACGTTCTGTTGCACCGCATATTCAACATTGCGCGCAATCGAGGCACGAGACTTGTTAACGATTCAAAGGATTCGGTGACGTCACTAGGATTAACTAGCTAAATACCCAATGTGAATATTAACCTTATACACCCATTCGAAGACGAAGAAACAGCGAGCACTAAAATAACTTGCTAAAATAACAGTCCGTGTTATTCAAACTATGGTCGTCTCTTGAAAAAGAATATATTCTCTTCGTCTCGAGAACGTGATCGATTACAATCGCTCGTAAGAATAATAGACATTGATATAATAGTAAGGAAATATTTTCACAGCCGAAATATGAATTTTAGTTGATTATTAGATAGATTTTTAATTTTTGACTCGGTCTCTCTCTCTCTCTCTCTCTCTCTCTCTCGTGTTCAAGCATGGAATTAAATTGATACTGAGATTAATCAATGTCGATACCGATCGATGTCGTCCGGGAGCGCGATTAAACTTTCATCCAGACAAGGATGAACTTTCGGTTTTACATTGTCGTAAAACGGCGCGTACGAATGCCCTTTTCGGTGAAATAATTCAGCGGGCTGAGCCCACCGTCGGGTCGGCTTTTACGATCGGCTGTTCATAAAGGGGACAAATTACAACGCCGCGAGGCGTTGGCGTCGCGTCCCGCCGCGACTTTTCCCGTTTGCGGAATTATAAAAGTCGTTTCCGAAAAAAGGAAAAGGAAAAACATATCGTCGGAATGGGGTTTAATTAAAGTATCTTAACCATCCAAATGGCTGGCCGTCCCGGTGTGCGCTTATTAAAAGAAAACGAGCGAGTTTCGTTCGGACGCGAACAGAAAGAGAGAGTTCTCGAATGAATGCTCCCGAATTAGCTCCGTAATTCGATTTGCCGTGGATTTTCATTAATCGCCCTTTTCCCTGAAAATTGTCAATTATCAAATTCGCATGGATAAGCCTGTGTTTTGGGAAATGAAATTCGTTATCGTCAAAAGTAGACTATAAATTTGCTATAATCTGAATAAAATTAGATTAACATTATTAAACAAATAAATATATTTCTTTTAATAATGGGAATACTATTTTCTATCGGTCATCAGTTTTCGAACGAGAACATCAAAGTTACTCGATTATTGCGATATTCTTTATCGAGCGGCATCGTTAACTGAAATTTATTGGGAGAAAAAGAGTTATAGAGACACGCACGCTGGAATAAATGGTTGACTTACGCAATTTATCGTTGTCGAAAATTGATTACAGTCCTTGGCAATTATTTCGGAATTATATCTCACGGTGGATTTCGGAATCGATCGCGCGCATTTATACCGGCTCCACCGTCCGTTTCCGAAACTACCTCGGGGATTCCGAAACTAATAATCGTCCTTGCTTCTATACTGGCATTTCGAACCACGTGCGACTGACCGATACAATCGGATTCGAAAAAGCTCATCAAAGCCACAACCAGTGCGTCGTAAAGCACTGTGATTACCATGCAGAATAAAGCCAACGTGTATCATTCCTACTCGCTAAATATTAGCAAAGCCATGCAATTAAAGCGAACTGTTTCTTTAATTGAAGCGTTTAATTAGTGTAGTTATTAACTTGATAAAATTATTAAGTTGTTTTTAAAATGCATCCATAGTTTTTTTTTTTTTTTTTTTTTTTTTTTAAGTAAGCATCTCGCAATCATTGTACTATTTATTTTAATCAATTATTGATATTATTTTTCAATTATTATATTATTATTTGTATCTAATATTTTCTATAATTACAGAATTTTGTTAAAATTCACTTAAAATTTGAATCTAAATCTACCTGTTTGTTTCTTTGAAACTTAATTTCATGATAATCCATTTATTAATCTCTTCAAAATTACTTATATTTCCAATATCCGCAACAAAAGAAGGTCGATTTCAAAGGGTTTCTAAATAAAGGAAAGTACGAGTTATCTGGGATATCCTTTATAGGTACTTCTCCGTATGACGCATACGTGGGATCAGGTCAGAAATACGCGGAAAGGAAAGGACGAAAGAAATAGCGGTGCACGCGAGATATTTCCTTCAGAATGCGAGGGTACGATCGAGGAAGAAGGGGAGGAAGAGAGGGTAAAAAGAAGCGCGGACCCCATGACTGTTTTTAAAATAAAAACCTGTTCTGCTGTTCTGCCTGCAACCTGCCTCCTGCACCTGCGCGAACAAAGGAGAATCTTTTTCTCAACGTCTCAACGGACCACCTCATACCCACCCCTTTGAGTCATCGCCTAACTACCGTTACACCGGGTGTCTCGCAAATTACCAATCTCACGCATGAGTAAAAAGTTTTTTTAAAATCGTATTGTGAAGAGAGAAACCACGAGAAGCTGGTATTTAGCTGGCATATGCGTTTTCCTGTGATTTGCCGATAGAAGTTGCAATTGAATTATTAACTTTGACGAAACGCTCGTATCAACGAGTAACCACTGTGGAATTTGCGCATATAAATTACTCGTGGCATTAGTAGGAATTAACAGATATTACCGAAATGGGAATTAGTGCATAAATATTTGATACCAATGAATTACCTCTTCATTTGGCGGGAAATATTGATAATGGAATAATTTACGCGCGAATATATTTTGACGGAAATTATTTAAGAAACTTTTATTATTAACTTAATCCATTTCAACGTTATTGCATTATTTTGCCTAATGTTTTGGCGCGTTGTCATTTGGATGTAACAGAAATTGACGTGTAAATTTTTCGCTGGCAGTTAATCCCTCGGTTCGATTTCAACTCGTAAAACCGAACTCCGTAACACTAAATTCATGAATTTTACAAAACCATAGAGCACCGTCGAGGGCACGTTTGACACGAACGGAAGTCTCGAATTGCCCGCTGGCCCGCGGAAGCCTTATTTTTCTCGCAATGGTAAACGGGTTTACAGTTATTCTACGGATATCGGAATTTACCGCTAGGTAAGGTTACGAGCAACTACACCGGCGCTCTAGTCTTTTTGCTGAGGATCCGCTTTCAGTTTCCTGGCCGGCTTCCGCTTAGACGTTTTCCTCCTTTCTTCTTATTCTAAGAAACTACGTGATGGGCGATCACAGAGTGCGAAAGAGTAGCTCTCATCGTCTTTGTGTCCGGGCTTTCTCGATCCACCTTGCTATCCAACTCGCTGTCCGATCCCTCTAACGGGAGTCCGTCATTAAAGCGATAGGTCGGCCGTGACTCCCTGTATCTGCTCGGCCGCGCTTCCGTTAGGTTCGTTTTCGCGTGAACTGGATTAGAACGAGCCGGGGCCTCTGGCATCTCGGGGATAACGATCCGTGGGAATTGGACCAGCGGGTTAAGACGCGTGACAGTGACGATAACGATGACGCCGCTGCCGACGAGACCTACGGCGGCGTCTCTCGCCGCTCGGATTTCGGGTTGACATTCATATTCCCCGTTATGATCGTTAAACTCGCTTCTTGTCGCGCGAAATATATACGGCGGCTTTATGCCGACTTGCACATCACCCGATGCTATCGTGTGTATGAGCTTCCGTGTATCAGATTGAACGAACTCCTCACCTTTTCATCCTACCCACGATATCGTCGCTGAACGCGAAACAAGGCTGTTTTACTTTACGTTATCTGAATTCCTTCATACGAATCTATTTTTAATAAATTTAAGAGATGCCTATTTTTTTATAAATTTTAACTCAAATTAAATATCATTAGTACAGACTTACTCTGTAAAATATATGAATGTTTCTCTTTAAAAATAATTTTCTTATCTAAATCTTTATAATAACAAATTTTTATATAAAATACAAGGACGATTTTGGGTAAAATATATATTTAAAAAAATAAAAAATATCTTTAATAAAAGAAACATTAAAAATAAAAACAAATAATAAATATGTAAAGATAATACTTGAAAAATTGAGTTTTCATTTAATAAGCAAATTCCTAATTTATTATTTAATAATTATTTTATGAAATAATATATCCATGTTTATTGCGGATTTCGTGAACACCCCGTATAATTTAACATGTATGTTCCAGGCGGAAGGAAGTTGTCCCCGTCAACCGTCACGTTTTTGTAAATATTTCAATCGATGCGTCAACGCTGTTGGCTACAGCGGGTTACATTTATTTTCGAATTGAATCTCTCGTTACGTATCACGGTTTGTCGCCTATAAATTATTTCATCATCGTTCCCAAGTTTCAATAATACCGAGATTTTGCCGCGTGATACCGAGAGAGATTACAGTTAACAAATTATTTCGTAATACGCTTACAATTAATCGTATGAATTTTTTACACGCTGTTCGCGGAATTGTGGAATTTGGAATTTCTTTATGTGTAATACGCTGTAATAACTAACGGTAGAGGTGATGATGAGGAAGTCTTAAGAAACGTTATAATTCATAAAATGAACATTCACGTGTGATAAGATGTAGGCGTCGTGTTTCAATCTTTCAATTCAACGGCGCATTAAATAGATGAGATCGTTTATCTCATTTAATTTTAAACACACTTTCTCGCTCTCTTCCTCGTATTTTTCACATTTCACATTTCACACGCTTGATTATTGGTGCCGTTAATGCCCGATGAGTAAGCGTCTGATCGCCGAGTCGAAAGCCTTTACACGATGAAGTGACATCTATTTAGCTCCTTGACACTCCGCTATCATTATTAAAGAGCAATTATCGAGAAAGTGTCTCGTCGAAGTGCACCGAAATCGGACGATTAATCAACCTTGAATCTCGCTGATTATTTGCACGCGTACAAGGACATTCCCGGAGCATACCGGTGTCCGTTCCACCATTGCATATTGCAATCCCGCGTTAATAACTCTTTGCTTTCGTGACGTAGCAACGAACGCAATTAACGTTTCATTTTTCTCTCTACTGCCTACTTCTACTGAACGTAAAATCGATCCGTGACAACCCACGTTGCCTCGTTACAGCGGTAAGCTATGGTCGAATATATCGAATATATCGAACACACTAATATATACGGAAACACCGTTCGTTGTGTTGCGCTCGGCTGTTGTACGTTGATCCTTTTACAGAGAAAATTGAGCGTAGTTTTTTTTTTTCCTTTTTGCTCGCCCAAATCGGAGCCCGAATGCGTCGGGCGAGAGTTCGTCATAGGATCCATGACGTCCGATAAATATTTATCCATCGCCATGGGCTTTATTAGTGGCAAACATTTGGTCGTATTTACGGCGCCGGGAGCGACAAATAGTACCGATAGAGAGAGACTAAAGGGGGACGATCTTCTCTCCTCTCATATACGAATCTCTCTCTCTCCCTCCCCCTCCCTCCCTCCCTCCGTCCCTCCCCCCCCTCTCTCTCTCTCTCTCTCTCTCTCTCTCTCTCTGTGCGCCATCCATAAACGGACTCGACCGAGCGAATAATTTATTACTCGCAACGAGCGTGGTGAGATTTGCATAAAACAGGGGTTTTCGCGCGCAAATCGATCGCGAATCAAGCACGACATTCGCCCACGCGAATATTCGGCGCTCGTGCACGCACGCACCCACTGCGATAAATGTACGCATTCTCACGTACGCACTCTGCGTCTTAGTATTTAGATATCCAGATGACATCCAGACGACGAGGTTTTTAGTACTGTCTCTTCGGAAAATTTAAAAAAATTTTTAATAAAACTCGTCGAATAAAAATGAAGTAATAACGCATTGAAATTATTAGTGAGATATTACAATAATTACGAGTTAAACAGTTTATGATTATTTTATTATGGTACGGCATAAAGTAACGTGTAGATTTTTTTTGTTTTAACGATAAACATATAATAATCACGCCGATACATGTTTTTAAATAATAATAATTGTTTTGTTTTATCTTAAATGCCCGTAATTAAACTTAAACCTAACCTATTAAGCGTACATCGATATGCGTCTGTAATACATG
The DNA here is from genome assembly GCF_055798465.1 of Pogonomyrmex barbatus. NCBI lineage: Eukaryota > Metazoa > Arthropoda > Insecta > Hymenoptera > Formicidae > Pogonomyrmex > Pogonomyrmex barbatus. Next base: position 1,232,808 of record NW_028297116.1, on the reverse strand, counting down.
TGGAGGAACTCAGCTTTTTGTAGCCATGTCCATTTATCCGCAAGTACGTTTCCCAGTGGATGTTTTACCTCGTAACTAATTGTAGGCCGCTTTAATATTGCATCCTTAAACAGCGCTGATTATGCGTGTACGCACCGCGTCGATGCGCGCGATCGATGTGATTAATAAATTAGCGCGTCGCTGCGCCGCTCCAACGAATATCGCAATTATCGAAAACGCAGTAGTGCACACGGTGTTGCATTATGGGCTTGTGAAAGCGGGTTGCATCGCGTGCACGAATGATTAAGGGGATCATTTCTGCCCTCTTCCTCTACCTGCTCCCCTCTCCCTCCCTCCCCCTCCCTCTCCCCCCCTTTCTCTTGTACTCTCTTGCGTTTCACCGATTGACCGATTCGACCGGCTCGTTCTGATTACCTTCGATCGTTTTGCACTCGACTTTCCGAACATTGCGTACGCACTGATGATAGCGATCGATCGTATTTGATCAGCAATCAGCACAATCGGGCAAAACCAATAGCCACGCGAACACGGTATAAAACGCATTTACGTATTTTTAGTTAAAACCGACATCCGGCGCAACATTTGGCAATGCGCTTTTTCCAAAAATATATCCAACACTATTCGAAGTACTTCACGTTACGATGGTTATTTTATTTGCCACCTATCGAATAAATTTTGTCCCGCGTCCCAATGTATTTTTCTTTTACGGTTTCTACATAAATCGCGTCCTTTTTTTTTTCCCCCAAAATGTAATCCATATTTGCAAGTCAATGTAAATATTCAAAAAAATTTTTACAAAAATTATATAATTTAGAATAAAATAATATTTTCACCGTTTTATTTCTCAAATCTTTGACATTAAATATTGCGTCATATTGTCCAAATATACATCTAATAGTGGTAAAATGAATCTAACAACTTACTCGCACAAGTCGATGTAAATATTCAAAAAAATTTTTACAAAGATTATATAACTTTGAATAAAATTATATTCTTCCCGCTTTATTCCTTAAATCTTCGACGATATTAAATATTGCGCCACATTGTCCAAATATAGGTAAAAATGGTAGAATGAATCTAATATCGTACGAAATATGAATCACTTTTAATGACTTATTTTTGGGCGATGACTTAATTTTAATCTGCATTATTTCATCAACTATAATATTCTAGAGGCCACAAATTAATAGCATTACTCGAGGAAAAACAAACACAAACACTCACGTGGCACATTAATTTTAAATGTTATTTTTTCGCTGCTTATCGCAGTAATTGCATCCCGCAGTGACGAGGAAGATTTAATTCTGTTTGATGAAAAATAATGAATGTCATGATCTCATATCGCATGCGATTAAAAAATCAGATAAAACGTGTTAATTTAACGCTGGCGCTTCTTTTATGTAAATTTCTATATTTAAGAATATATCGTTGGAATATCGCATTAATATAGAACAAAGTCTAAGTAATTTTCGTAAAATTAAACAGATATCAACAATCTTAATTTTCTTATTCTTTTCTGTTGGATAATAAATTTGACAAATGATGTCAACAATTATCGAAAGGGGGCTTTTGAGCTTTATTATATTTCTGAATATATATATATATATATATATATATATATATATATATATATATATATATCTGTACTATTCTATTATGATACAATTTTTGCGAATATTCATTCTCGTGTTTTAATTCAAAGTTGGACAGTCGACCGCGATAAGGGAAGGGCAGCGATCTATTTGATCTTGGAGGCAAACATTTGCCTTGGGTATGAGTGGACGCTCGATAGAGAAAGGAGAGGGGGAGGAGATGGGGTTTCCTCGTTGAAATCCCGTGGATGACGAGGTCGGCTTATTGTAATTAATAACCGCGGAGTGCGGCGACTGAGTAAAGCCGGCAGGCGGAGCCATTTCGTTTGAATAGACCGTAATTCAGCGTCGTTTCTTCTGAATAGGGCTTAATGGGCTGAATAGGACTTGCGCGTTACCCCGTGTCGCGTCTTCTGCAACGAGATTGGTGAGCGAGGCTCATATATATATATATAGGACGTTAAGGGTTGATTTTGATGGATTACCGCTGTCGTCCTCGTAGAATTTGAACGAATCCCGCGGGAGCGTCGTCGCGGATGCGTCGTCACCGACGACTTGACAGAGAAATGCACTCAACCACACAAGTACGTGTTGGGCCCTCTTCCCCCCCCCCTCTCACTCCCCCCTCCTCCCTCTTTTCTTCTTTCTCCCGATAGTGTCGGATAGCGACATCGAACCAATTACCTTTTTGCAATACTAAAGTTGCTCTCGCGCTTCTTACAAAGTCGTGTTATCGCGACGATCAAGGGGGCAATTTTCTCGTCCGCTTAACCGCGTAAACACTTTTTGAGTTTTAAATCGAGTTAAACGTGTCCAACGTGTAGCTCACATTAAATCTACTTTATCATCCTATCACGTGGAAGATGGAAGTTGTTCATCTTTTCTCCCGTAAAACTTTATCGAAGGATGAAATCTCATCGTTATATATCTCGCTTCTCGATATTACGCGATATCCTATCCTATCTTCGCAACAAGATTTACTCATTTCTTCACTTCTATGCTCGAGCAATTTGCACAGATTTACAGCCTTGATTCGTCGATGAGTAAAGCAAGTTTTACGTGAGCCACGTGTCGCGATCTGTTTCTCGAAGGATGGAACTTTCGTCCGGGCTTTCGGAGTAACTATCTTTTCCAGAATAATTTTAAGATACGTTAGCTTCGTCGAGTCAATAAGATCCCGAAGGATCGCGATATATAAACATCGTTGTATGTCACCGGTACACAGATTAGGGCAGCACACGCTCTCCTGTTTACCATATCCATGTATATTTATGCCTTCGCGGGCTGGTGAGTAGAGAGCACGTGTTTCCAGCGCGACCCACGTAAAATCCAAAAGTTCGTAAAAGTCTAACGAGAAAAACGTTTGTGCGGAGGGGGGGCAAATTTTTACACGAGCGTAAAAGGAAGGAATTACGAAAGTTTTCTCCTTTAGAGGTAGAACAAACGGGCACATATACATATGTATGTAACTGGCACAATTGCGAGTTGACACGGTCGGCATAAAAAAAAATCACTATACCTTTTCTCAGAGAAATTTAATAAGTATTAATTGTTACCATTTCATTGTTGGGTGACGTTAATGATGATTAAACAATGATAAGAGATTAGAAATTGTTTGATCGGTATCGAATTTGTTGCTTCGTCGATTGAACAATTACAAGTCAACTTGAAAAAAGATCGATAAGATATAAAACTATCTAAACTTTTAAACTGATTATCTTACACGCTCGACGTAATTGAAGAAGATGGAAAATTTTATTCCAAATTTTAATCAGGTTTTCTCCTGCCGTTTCGACCTGCTTCGATCGATTTGACATAAATCAGGAACGTAGAAACGCTAAATATAATGGATGATTCGGGCTGCGAAGGTGAAGAGGAGAAAAAACGGACACGCGAAACGTCTACCTCCGTCGGCGATAATTTCGATGGGAGCACACATGACGCACGTGAAATACGAGTCTCTGCGCCAATTAAGTTGTTTGCTCGCGCGCTAGTTATAGCCTCGCGCAAATAATTCATTAACGAATGTCGGAAGGGGGGGGGGGCATCGCGTTCGGGGTGGATGAACTGCGTCGTCGGCGTCGGCAGGTGGTTTAAGGTCCGCGACTTCTAAGTTTCTTCTGCCGCACGTGAGCCGCTCACGTAATAGCCGTGTTGCGAGTTTACCGGAGCAATTACCGCCGAATCGAAATTCGTCGCTCGAAAGCGGCGCGCGCCTTCGCTTCCGGAATACTTACGTCGGATTTTCCGGAGCGTCGATACGATCCCGGAGGCAGAAGACGCCCCCTCCCCCCCCCCCACGAGGGGATGGGCAAATAATTGAATTTAGATTGAAGGGTTGTTTCACGACGGCGTCTACTCTACGCCAAAGTACGTCGTCTCGCTTCGTCGATTAATTTGCGGGGCTTCTCTCGCGTGCACTTTCGATCCTCTCTTCGTGCAGCCGGAGCCGAGGAGGATTCTTCCGCCCGCGCTGCGAGTCCCGCGTGAGTCTCTTCGTGAGCGCGCGGAGAAACACCGCCGGATAATTTCGTCGCCGTGCCCTCTCCGTTTCCCGGTCGTCGCCGGTCGTTTATCGCCGAGCGTTTAAAAGCGCTCCACGGGAAGAGGCATTTAATTTATGCAAAGCCGCGATTGCAGCCGCGGCGATGGAAAAGCAGATAGCGATTTTAAATTTGCAATTTTTGCAGATCCTCGGCATTTGCGTATTATTTGCACTCCGCGATTGTTTCATGGATCACGAATTAAGTGTCATTGGTATATATTAGTGAGATTTCAGCGCGTGTTTGTTTTACGTTTAAAGTAGCGCAACCACCACATTGATTAAATCCAGGAAATATGTGCGTACGTATGAAGGAAATCGAATGTATGTAATGCCCGACCATATCCAACGCGATAAAATCGTTCTCTTTCGAATTTCAACGCATATGGCATTCTCTGATTCGCGAGTTATCTCACTAATGATTCCTTCGCGGTTACATTACCGGCCGACTTTCATAAGAGGAGGAAGTTCACGCGTTAAACATTATAGATGACGAGACGCGATACGTCGACACGGCCGCGTTTAATATGCAGAGTTGCGCAACTCCGAACATGCCGCTTGGGTTCGTCTACTTGGCGTCGCCGTCACGTATCAGGCACGTATGCATATAAAGGAGGAATGCACATTTTCGAGGAAAATGACTTCCTCCTTCTCGCAATTTTTTCCTCCGCCTCGAAAACGCGCATTCCTCGCGTCGCGACACACATCGTGAGAGAAAAGGGGAACAACGTCGCTCGTCTGTTTCTCCCATTTTTAGATTGCGAGTCGCGTTCGCGAGCGAGATTACGACATCGCGAGTATTTACATCTGCCTAGCTAGCCTTCCCATTAACACATTAATAAAATTAAACGAAGAAATTATATAATTATGCGCTCTCAGAAACCACCAACAAAAAATTTTGCGCTCCTTCTATTTAGCCAAAAAAAATTATTTTCGTGGTGGGGGGGGCTGAATAGACAACCAGAGCCCCCCCCCCCACATTAATAATTAACTATTCCGCAAAACGAATCCATAAGAATTATGCGCTAATTATGTGCTCTCATTTATCCAGATAATTTCGATTTTTGCGCTGCATCCCTTAAGGGACTTCCCCTTTGACGAAGAGCAACATCTCCATCTAATTCGTCTAAAGTCGCAAATCAGGAGCGACGGCTCAGTTAGTATGTTTTATTTTGTTATATATTTCACTAAGTGTATGTGTTCCATCAGATAGTAATTCTTCAGTTCCGCTTTTAATTATAATCATTATAGCATTGAAAATTTCTCCTGCATTTTGTAACGTTTGTGCAAGAATTAATTGTCCCACACATTTTAAAAAGAATGTCTTTATTCTATGATTTATTTTATAATATTTTTGCGATCTTGGATGAATTATATGAAGATGTAGCTCTTCGTCTCAAGGGGGAAGTCTCTTAAGGGATACAGCGCAAAAATTGAAATTATCTGGATATGAGAGCGCATAATTAGCGCATAATTCCTGTGCATTCGTTTTGCGGAATAGTTAATTATTAATGCGTGGAGGGAGACTCACTGATTGTCTACTCAGTCCCCCCCCCACCGAAAATAATTTTTTTTGGCTAAATGGAAGGAGCGCAAAATTTTTTATTCGTGGTTTCTGAGAGCGCATAAATAGCGCATAATTATATAATTTCTTTGTTTAATTTTATTAGGTGTACAAAAAAGTTCTGAGCTTTTTTTTGTAAAATTCAATCTTTATTTAAAAACAAATAAAAAAATATTAATCAGCGAAATATTCCCCGTTTGCATCAATGATCTTTTGCCATCTTTCGGGTAACTTGCGAATTCCTTGACGATAGAAGCTCACCAGCTTCGAAGTGATAAAGTCATCAATGTATTTTCGTATCTCTTCAAATCTCACGAAATGTATATCAGCTAAATGATGCTGCAGCGACCGGAATAGATAGTAATCGGAAGGCGCCATGTCTGGGCTATACGCCGCGTGCGGGAGAAGTTCCCAGCCTAACGCAAAGATATGGTCCTGAGTCGCTTTCGCAACATGTGGTCGAGCATTGTCATGAAGCAAAATCACTTTATGACGTCCTTGGCCAGTAAATGGCCTCTTTTCTTCTAGTGCATCGCTCAAATTGGTCAATTGTTGTTGGTAGCGGTCTGCCGTGATTGTTTCACCCGGTTGTAACAACTCGTAATACACACACCTTTCCAATCCCACCAGATACAGAGCAAAACCTTCTTGGCGTGGATATTGGGCTTTGGCATCGATGTCGAAAGTTGACCAGGGCCATGATTTTCTACGTTTAGGGTTATCATAAAGAATCCACTTTTCATCGCCTGTAATAATTTTGTGCAGAAAATCTTTTTTCCGGAACTTTGAAAGCAAAGTGAGTGCAGTGTCACGCCGACGATTTTTGTTGTCTTCGGACAATTCATGCGGAACCCATCTGCCTTCCTTCTGAACCTTTCCCACCGTATGTAAACGTACGAAAATGGTTTGCTGCGTAACGCCAAGCTGTTCTGCAAGCTCCTTTTCAGTTTGCGCAGAGTTTATATCCAGCAGTGCTTGCAATTCGTCCGTTTCAATCTTTTGAGGGTGTCCAGCACGCGGTTCATCTTCAAGACTAAAATCTCCTTGGCGAAATTTTTGATACCATCTTTTACATGTAGTATGACTTACAGCGTTCTCTCCATATACAGCACAAATCATTGCAATGGCTTCAGCAGCATTTTTCTTCAGATGAAACGCGAAGTGGATGGAAAATCGAATATGCTCTTTTGTTATTGCCATCGTGAACACTACTGATTTTTGAGGTTATGTGCATCAAACGCCAAACCGTATGGCATTTTAGAAGGTCAAATGTCAACGCTTTAAAACCGCAAAAGGGCGGGAAGATATATAAAATTTAAATTGTTATTTCAGTTGTATGAAATCTAAAGCTCAGAACTTTTTTGTACACCTAATATTAACGTGAGGCGGGGGGGGGGGGAGGGAGGGCGGCTAGCTAGGCAGACGTCGAGTATTTACGGAACCTGCGTGCGCTATGAATTATTAATGGCCACTCGGTACAATCGTACGCGTCCGTGGCACGTCCGGGCTAAATAAAGCATTTTTCATATCGCGTAAATTACGCGGCTCCGCCGCGGCGCTGCCCCCCGCCACGGCGCGCATTCTCTTTCCGAGCGGAATACGTTACATCGATGTAATTACAAAGCCGTTCGTTCGAAAATACGCGCGTAAACGTAAATGCCAAGAAATTCGGCCCGTTATTTCATAGCCGCGCGAACTAAATTATTTCGAGTCTCGGTTGCTCTTTCGGAATTATTCAAACAGCTTCGACAGCGAAACGAAACGGTTACGGGCGTAGTTGAAACACTGCCCGTTTTCCATGCGAGCCTTCATCCCGATGAAGAAATGCGAGCTTTTGCCTTTCGTAATGTAACTTTGCATTTGTAATGAACTTTGGTATATGCAGCTCGTTAGGTGTGGTTGTATTAAACAGTGCGCTCATCGGCATCGGATTGTGGAAATGCGAGAAAATTTTCACGTTTTGCACCGCGTGCAAATAATTGAATTTGCTGCAAGCGCACTGATCGCGAGTATATTATAGAAGTACAAATAAAAGTGAAAAATAAATTATATTTATGTTAATACATGTTAATCGATTCTTTTGGAATCAATATAATGAGATTGTGATGGACTGATAATCTATAAAATATTATAAAATTGCAGCTGTTAATTCGTCCACAATTCAATTCGCACTTTCATCTCTCTCGCGTATGAAAAATCGAGAACGTTTTACCATGTTTTTATTGCAGAGTTATCTCAACTTTTTTTATCACGATCTCTCTGTCGCTTTGAAATATTCTGAATGTAAAAGTTAATGGCATTCGAATAATAACGACACGCGAATCTTTTTGAACATCCTACGGCAACACAATAATATAATATATATCCCGAGTATGTATCGTTAATTGTATTACTCTGGCTAATAAAATATAAAGAAGATAGACTTGCTAAATAAATAAAATACGTTTAGTTTTCCGTGAAGATCTTTATAATATATTATTTATATAAAATGATTATTTACTTGTACCGATTTCATTTGTTTTTGACTTAAATAATGTAATTGCTCTTGAACACAAAGATGATATTTGTCATTGACCTATTGTCTTATCGGCGCGCGATAAATTTACTTGAGCGGAAATATATCGCAATTAAAAACAAACTACTCGGACACCCTCATTCCTATCGACTGCGTGATTTATAGGAGCGTAATTGTACTTGCGAGCATCCAAGCCGAAAGCTCGCGCGTATCGCTCGCATTGCCGTGCAAATCGAGCCGAGTCAGGGGGTCGACCCGTCGAAATCCCCGAAGAGCAGCCAGGCAGAGTGCAATTTTGTCGTGCGATTAATGACGGTCGCAATAATGGATCGCAGGTATTATTCAAGAGATAGCGCGGTTTCAAGGCGCACCGGACACTCGCTTTTTCCGTAGGGTTATTCTCTGGCGCTAGCCAAAAGCTCGCCTCGTGCGGAATATTTTTGCCCAATTACACTATCGATTGACGTTCGTGAGTAAATAGTTCAAAAAAGCAACCGGTGACTTCAATACTTCCTAAGTTAACAAACAATTAAATTTAATCGTCATTAGTATTTGATTCTGATATATTAAATAATGATAATTATAAATTCACAAATAGATATTTTATTTTAATGTCATAAGATTACACGTGCGATTACGTGCGGTTACGCAGCTTTACTGAAAAAATAAGAGGAACGCACGGTCGGTAGTTAACTTTAGCTTTTAGCAAAAATTTAAATATCTCGGAAGCTATTTATTTTAAATATTTAATTGTTTTTAATTATATTTCGCTCGTGAATATAGTACTCACGATGGAGCCCGCTAGTCAGTGCATTCCGTACGCGACTAACCCGTTTTAAGTAAGCAAGAAAGGAAAGGTGAGAGGCACAGCTGTGACGCGGTGCGTGCATTTAAGATGCACAAATGGCACAATTGGCCCGCGGCGGCGGTGGTGCCGGTTTGCCATAACATGACACTAACTACTTGGATTTAAAGCGAGACAAAGCGGCGTGTAACTCGAGCAGCGCAGCAGGAAATCTCGCGATTCCGGTGCCTTTCTCAGTCCCTTCGTCGAGACTCGACCTACGCCGAGTTACCACCTTCTATTCCTTCTATTCCTTCCATTCCTCCCGCACCGCAGCATATACGTGTGCGGAAAACGACTATGGTACTGTTTCCAAGTGGCTGACTGGACAAATTAAAGTTTCAGCCGCTTGTCTGCTTGCTCGTGCTTACCTTTGAAATTTTCGTTGAAATGCTCGTAATTGGCTATCATCATGAATATGGAAACGTACACTTGCATTTTCATCACAATAACATTTTCGACATTTCCTTCTTTCAAATTAATTAAAATTATGTAAGTATACTACGTATTTCCGTATTCGCTGTGCTAACACTTTATATTAATTAATTTTTAAAAAATATACATTTAATTCCAGAGCTTGTTCCAAAATATATACTTATTTATAGTCATTGTATTTTTTTTTAAACAACTTTAATTAATTTAAATATTTTTTAAATAATTTTTGAAATAATTTTTTTACATTTTTTTTTTCTATTTTTTTTATCTACTTATGTTCAACAATATTACTACGCAAAATGAAAACAGCCACATTCAAATGTGTGACGAACGGGGAAGAACGTTATCCGAAACATCTTTTTTATTTGACACTGCTAGCTAACTCTGTAAATTTAACTTCCTGTGCTTCCTTGTACTTTCAGGCGTAATTTCGTTTTTCGTGATACTTAATTTTCTCTAGACGTAATTTCTTCCGTTTTTCGTAGAAAAGAAGTATGGACGGAAATGCACGTGAAGAACACATTTTCGCATTTTCCCCGTGAGTAATTCCCACGATCGACAATGTCTTATATCGAGGTCTTTTCTTTTTTCCTTATTTTCCGTATCGTGAGGCTAAAGAGGAAGTGCAGCGACCATGTAATTATCAAAAGATATCCAGACGACAAAATAGCACGCCGCGAATGGGAAGGTTAAATTTTTCTTTTCCCGGGTATTCAACTCGAGATGCGTCTCTCGCCTTCTTCGTCGCCATTAGAACGAGCATCTCTGCTGTATTCTCTCTATCTTTCTCTTTTTTCTCTCTTCTTACCATCGTTTATGAAAGCGTTCCTTCCGACTAGTCTTACGCTCGTAATTGCTTGATCGTTAAAAAAATTTACTTCCGGGGGAACGTAAATGCGACGTGCCTTCGTACCTTTGCCTAATTATAATAACTTCCTCTTCTCGACGGGGAAAGAAGAGGGGGGGGAGGAAGGTAGCGCGATTTTCAAGATTCTAAAGGGAGATTGCACCCTCTCTTAAGACGCCAGATCTCGGATGCCAAAAGATAAAATTTACTTTATGCGAGAATCTTGCCCGCGATAAAAGACCGTACAGCTTCTTCGCGCCTTCGCTTTGCCCTCGCCTCGCTTCTTCTTCTCCTTACGGACTTTATAAAAGAGAGACGCGCTTCGGGAGAGTGTTTATCCTCGAATAGAGTCAATGTTTGCCCAACTCGGCTCGGACTTCCACGAAGGACCACCTGCCAAAATTAGCGAGTCAGATCAAGGAAGCGTTTCCCATAGGATCACACGTTCCTGTGAATTCCTTGGCCGAAGAGCCGTGCAAAGTCAATCAAGGATTCCCGAGGGAAAACTTCCGCAAGCTGCTCAGACAAGCTATTCAAACTTATTCTACGATCTTAAGAGAAGCGATATCTTCCTACGACGTGATTCTTACCGTCCGACTTCACTAATGCCATCATTATAGAGAACGACGCTCGCGGACTTTCCGATGAAAAGAACGCGGGAGAAGTGTCTCTATGAAAAATATCGCTCTGTCGTCTTAGAACCATACGTCAAAGGACCAAGTTCGATCTGGACATCCATAAATTCTTCGGCGACCTTTCAAATCCACCCGTCCAGTTATAACGCCCGCTTGTCATCGTCTAATTCTAATTGGAATGAAATCTGTTATCGTCTACTTGAGCTCAGTTGACGCGATTTTTACGTTGCTATTTTGGTAGATCATCACTCGATTTTAGAAAAAAGTTTAGAGAAATAAACATTTTAACTTGAAATATGAAACATAATATATGTTGAATAAATATAGAACGAATACATTTTGACATGTACAATGCGTTGTGTTGACATAGGTTCGATGTTTGTCAAAATAGAAATAGGATTTTCGTATTTGACAAATAAGAAGGGAGAAGTGTCAAAATATTCTTCTGGCGGAACCTTTGATTATCAAAAATTCCATCGCTTTTTTTCCCGTCGCCGTCATAAATTTCGCTCCCACGCTGTTGTTTTTTGCGCGTCGTCTTTGTCCGCATCTCTTCTGCGGACGCAACCGAACCTGGCACAAAGCCCGAGATATCGTTGTCACAGGACCGGTCTTATCTGCCTATGACTCAAATACACGTTACGTTAAAGGCAACAGAAAAACAAACAAGTGCAATACGGCTGCACGTGTGTTTCGTCTACGTTGTGCAATCGGAACGCTCGTGTGAACGTAACTTCCGCACTTTCCCAAACGCGAGACCTCGTGATTAACGTGATTTATCCGGTCCGAATGTTTTTATTTCTGCAAAAGAAAAAAACGAGTATGATCCGATTTGTTCTATTTAATTTGTTCTATCAATTTATTATTTTTAATTACAAATAACGAAGTTTGATAATTTTTTCAAGAGAGGATGGCTGTTGTCCGTCAGATATATATATATATATATATATATATATATATATATATATATATATAGTGTGTGTGTGTGTGTGTGTGTGTGTGTGTGTGTGTGTGTGCGTGTGTGTGTGTTTAAAAATATCGATCTTGAGTTTGATTAATTAATTAATAAAAGCCGAAAGTCGTTCTAGAATAAAATTTCTTCCAAAATAGACAATGATCGTGAATATTTCATTATGTCTGTTTCGAATCAGATTGAGATTCGCGATGTATGCCAACATTTAATTAATAGGAGATCGCTTAATTAATATGGTTTGATGTATTTCCACGAGAGATAATTTTCGATCCATACCCATGTAATTCTGGCAGAAACTTTCACAGAAATTAACGTGCTCCTTTGTTTAACGAGTTAGATATGAATATTCGGCTGCCATTAGGATAATTGAAATAATTTAATGATTTTAAGTTTCATAAACTATTTAATTTATTTTTCTACAATTTTATTTAAGGGATAAATCTTAATTCTTTATTTACATACGTTTATATTCTACTTTTTTATATTTTATATTTCTTAAATAGTAATTTAAATATCTAATACATGCAACACGCGTGTTAAAATTTATATAATTAATTACAATATTTTTATTTTTTTATAAATATTTTATTATTTGACTGAACTGTTTTTACTTTTGTTACTATTTGACAAAATATCGTACTGGAACGTCAATCCAGATATTCGTCTTTCTTTACATTACTTTTTTCCTCTGTTACGGCGCTGTTACTTGATATCCTAATCGATTTATTCGAGAAAGTTTCTTCATGCCTTCTCGACGTTTCTCTAACTGAAGGGGAAAGAAAAACGAAGGTCCTGAACGAGAAGAGAGAAATTCGATCTGTGAACGTAAGGACCCGTTACTTTTACGGTTTACCGCGCGTATTATCGGATCATCGGCCAATAAGGTCGCAGCGACTCTCCTGCGATTCTGACGTTAATTACAGCTCGATAATCTTTTCCGGAGTACGGCACGAGCGGGATAGTCCCATCAGAGATCACTTGGAATCCTTGGAGACGAATGCGAATTAAGAATTAGGGAAACCTATTGCGCGAGAGGGCACAATCTTGCTTGCGGATTCCGACAGTGATCCTCAGTGCCGAAGGGAGGCTCGTTTTTCTGATGGAAGGAAGGCGATCTGTCGATTTTATCGCTGAGAGCTTCTTACGATAAATACAAATATCAAGATTACCAGATGAGATTAGATTTATTGTATGTTTCAAATATCTCGAAATTCTTGTGCAGACATTTTCTCTCTCTCTCTCTCTCTCTCTCTCTCTCTTTTTTTTTTTTTTTTTTTTTATCAGTAATAAAGATCAATGATAGGCTACTTAAGATGATGACGATTTGTAGTAGATTTGATAATATTCGCGGTTGTCCTTTTTCATAGATTTTTTTTCTTCCTTATTTATTATATCTTATTAAGTTGTGCGGTATCTTTGTTTCTTGTTAAAGAAACAGATATCACCGACATGAATATTTTATTACTATTTCTATCAATAGAAGAACTTTTGTTAAATGACTGAGAAGCCATGTTCGATGTTTCGTAGACATATTATCGGATAATATCAGTACCTTAGAATTAAATCAGATATCTGAAGAAGAAAAAATTACGGGCAATTTTCACTTCGTTAAAAGGCCGAAGGCCGCCCTTCACGTTTTGCTCTCCCCCCCCCCCCTCTTTTACTCTAATACAGTACATAAAATCCCGGGGGACCGTGGGGCGCCTTTTCCGTCCCGCTTCGTCCCCGCCCTCCGTTCTCCCATCCCTCTCTGTCTCTCTTTCGAATTATATCCTTTGAATCTACAATTATGGGGCGCCGCGGGCATGCGGGACACGTTTTCACGAAAGTTTGCGCGCCGAATACTAAAGCCGCGTGGCAAACAGGATCAATACCTCGTGTCGCAGGAAGAAGGCACGCGGATGGTCCTGGCCGTGATATCTCGCTGTCCCTCGGTTGGCCGCTCGGTCGTTTTGTGTGCTTTCCTTCCGTTCTTCCTTCCTGGTTACCGCCGCACCGCGACGACGTGGGAGGACAACACCCTACGTCGTAAAGGACGAAGGGACGTCGTGTCGCAGCGCGAAGGTCTCTTATGGTTCGCGCATTCTAGGAAGGGATCCTCCCTAAGTTTTCCCCTGTCTCATGTCGTCGAGGAAGCATCGTGACGTAATGTAATTACGTATTACGTCAGAAATAGATTATATATATATATTGCATATATTACAGCTGAAGGGATACAAATCGGTTTTCGCGCGCGTACGCGATTACGAGAGATTCAATTTATTAGGAATTTAATGGGAAACTATTTTGAGTTTATATTATCCTTAAAATTTTGAATTGTGTGAATTGTACAGTTTGCAGAATGAAATAGCCGCAAGCGTAAATTAAATTAAATTGTTATAAGGATTTAGAATAATATTTGAAGATAAATTCAATTAGTTCGTTTTTTTGCATACACACTTTTTTAGAGAATTAATATTGTTTTTGTAAAGCTTAAAATTATGAAAAAAAAAAAAAAAAAAAAAAAAACAGATCTCTCTCGAATCAAAATAGAAATGTTATTAAAATATTTTAAAGAATATTTATAAAGGTAAATGATCGGATATTTAATATTTGAAAGCTTAAGCTTTTGCATACAAATGTATTCAACTGTTTTGTATACAACTGTACGCGCTCTTTTATGGAATAATTCATAGAATAACGGAATTAGAATAGATAAGATTCGATTTTTCCATCCATAACATGCAGAGTTAAAGATAAAGTTGTTCTTGATTCCAAGGAAGCATTTTGCTTCCTTCACATCTTTTTCCTATTCATAACGTCGACTCGTCATTCTGAGGTATTCCGAGATATTCATCGTTCTTTTCGACGAGAACTGTCTTCCCTTCGATGCAATCTGTCTTAGATGGTTGTTTTGTTTTTTTTTTTTCTTTTTTTTTTTGGTTTGTAAAATTTCTTACAGTTTTTATCACGCCATTAACCTCTTCCCATGCTTAGGATGTTTGTGACGGCGTTGTAATCGAGCGTGGTCTCGCACGAAAGATATAATATAAACAAGATCTGTAGATATAAACAAGATCTTTCACGATCGATATGATATTGTCTATTAATACCTCGGACTGGATATCAGATTTCTTAGGAAATATAAATTAAAGTAAAAATCTGAGTTCAGTATGGAATTTTTTACGCTAGTCTTAAATATTTAAAAATTTACGATTATCGTACGATCGTAATAAATTTTAATATTTTTTTGTTGCAGGTGAGTGACCATGATTTTCTTCGGAGAGATCTTTCGTGATGCCGATCGAGTGAGTAATTCGGAGATATCGAAATTTCGCATAACTATATTTTCTCTTATTTTATGCGTCACGATCATCTGCGTTGCAATCATCGCCGCGGTTGGTTGTCGGTGCGAAAATATTCTCGGTTCGAAATCACTTTGATCGCTGAGAATCTTTATGGCCAGCTCCGCTGCCATGATATTCAAGCGTTTCCGAGAGTGATGTCACGAACAGTAAACAGCTTGGCAAGAAATAAATCTCTAAACGTCACATCTGTATTATAATACCGTAATACTGTGAAAGTTTATTTTTTCTTGTAACTAACAAACTACAACGCGAAACATGGCATTTCCTCGGCAAGCAGGATCTTGGTTGCTAAAGTCTTTTTAATATGAAAATAAATTCAAAAATAAATTATATTACCCACCACGTGCCGCTTCGGTTTAGTTTAGTTTATTAAAATCCCCTTTTTTATTTATCCCCCCCATCCAGAAATATATATTGCGAAAAATATCATCTCGGCCAGGGATCGAATCTGGATCGCCTACTTTCCGGACAGGCGTCTTATCCACTGAGGCTATGGTAATATTTATCGCAATATTCAAAAAAAAGGGGATTTTAATCGATATCAATAATATTGATCATCGAATTATTATATAGAACCACTACGTTGAAAGTCTGCTAAATCAAAGCGGCACGTGGTGGGTGATATAATTTATTGAATTTATTTCATATTAAAAAGACTTTAGCAACCAAGATCCTGCTTGCCATGGAGGAAATGCCATGTTTCGCGTTGTAGTTTATTTTTTTTCTTATTCTTCCCTCGTACGTATACCATTTTACGTCACACGTAAATAAATACGTGTTTTACGTCACTCTGAGATGATTCTTAGTGTCGCGCGGCGCTTGTCGAGCCGCGGGATAAAAACGCTCCTCTCCTCATTTTTTACACCCGTACCCGCGGGGTATAATAGTAGCGTAAGTAACTCGATAGATACGTAGATCTCTGAACGATATGGTCGATCGTCTGTCCAATCCATAACTCGGTAATACGAAAATTACGCGGTTGTAGCAACACGCGCGAGACACGAGAAAAGATATACGTTCGGGCGCGCGTATGGTGTACGCGTTACACGACATACGATCCTCGTTTAATCGCTTTACTCGTAGCGCTCTCCCCCCCTCCCCCCTCCCTCCTCCCCGACAGTGTGTTCACTTGTTCACCCGTCCGGAGCGAAAACGGCCGATTCATCGTGACACTTAAAGTACCCGAAAGCACCACCCCCCTTCGCCTCGACGGAGAACGACGTGCCCGCAATACAGTGCGGAATCCGCAGGTGCGGCATCTTACCGTAACACGCGAAATCAACCACGCTCGCAGCCACGAAACCTCGCCTTTCAGCACCGCATTCTCCGCTCTAAATGCGGCAGCTTCTGATTTCATTCCGTTCGCCTCTTAGCCTTAGATCTTTCTTCTTTTCCCTTTTTCTAGAAGTCGCTCCCAGATCCTCGCCGATTAAGTTTAAGAGTCTTTTTAAAGAGTACCGATAGATCGAGAAAGGTTTTTTTTAAACGAAATTTATCGCGAAAGCATAAACGCAGCTAAATTAATGCCAAAAAATTAATTTTGGAGATATCAAATTTTCTTTTTATTTAGATCACGTTAAAATTGATTTCGCTTGTCAATATCTGTATTTAGTAGTTTCAATGTGAAAAGAAAAGTGAGCGTTCTTTCTGTAATTCTATAATTATGTTTAAACGATCGGTGAACGTGGGCCAAGAACTTCGATCCAAAATGAACCGAGTTCTCTTACATTTCAATGAAATTTAAGATTGAAACGTATCAAGTTAAATGATGAGATTGACATCGAACAAAAAAGTCTCATCCACGAGCTCTGTTCAACTGGGAAAAAATTTTGTCAAATACATCGAATGAAATTCGATATCGGTGGATCCCCCCGTTTGATCGAACTCTCGACCGAGGGAGAAGAGGGAGAAAGGGAGGGAGAAGAGGGAGAAAGGGAGGGAGAAGAGGGAGATATGCATAAGGGCACGATGGAGGAAGTGGGAAGGAATAACGAGAGGAAGTGGAAGAAGAGGACGTTTCGAATTTCTCGATAAATTCCCTTCCCCATGCACGCATCTCTTCCCACGTGAAACAATGGTGGAGTGGCGTGGAAAGACGTCTCGAATTTCGCTGAATCAAAGGTGATGCGGCCTGGAAGGGAGGAAGGAAAGCGTGCAGAGAATAGAAGATATCGGAGAAGCATTTTGCGGCGTGGGCCAAGAGTGAAATCGATTTTGTCTACGGCCCCGCGTGCAGCCCATATTATCCCCCGTGGTTTTCTATAGTGTCATTGTTGGCGATGAAGCCGAAAGTGGGCGATAGAGCGAGGAGGAGGGTTATAAGAAAAGGTCGAGAGTACGGGGGAGGGGGAAGGAGGGGGGGGAGGGTGCAAAGGAAGCGTCTGAGAGGACTCGGGCGCACAAAGCGTCTATATTACGTTTCCACTCTTATTTTTCTAGTGTCTCCACCGGATCCAGCGGCACGTCGTCGTCGCAACTTACATTTCACATGGGTGAAAGGGCTTTTCTCCATGCGTGGGGGGGAGGGGGAATGCCCCCTTGATTTGAATACCTGAAATCGTATCAGCGAAAAAGTATAAGAAAAGCGAACACAAAGGTCTCTTACAAACGCAAAAATGCAATATAGTTGACGAGTTGTTGTATCATAGCGGAGGACCGATGTCATTTTTGTTGAATTTTATTAATCCGTTCTGACCCGAACGAGGATGACCACGTGATGACGATTACGTAATTATTCTGTAATCCTATTTGCGTGCGCTGATGTAGTAATATTTTAATTTGGAATTATTCTACGAGTCAAATCTCATAATGATATGTGTTACATGATCACCACGAGACACGGTTGTACAGTGAGTAAACTAGAGTTGAAACGTGTCGTGAAATTCACGACGTGGCTTTGCAGTCGCGCGTAATGTGTTCTCCGAAAGTCGTGTTTCGCTTCGCGTCAGGATCGCGTTACAAATTAAGCGCGGAAACGTATGTATCACACCGGGTTCTCTCGGGCTGACGCGTTTTCAACGTACTGTGCTCGTTAGCATTCGTTGCGCACGTGAGCGCAATTGTATTACGCAATACGAAACTAACCAACATTTAACACAAGGGCCGGGGATAATTGACTTGAAAATTAGAATATAAGGGAATAGAGTGTACCATTTTTCGGTACCCGTTCAAAATGTGATAAACTAATTAGTACTCTTTATACGGTGTAATTGTGAGCCGTAGTTGTGCCGAGCGTTAAACGTTGATTGTCCGAACTCTAACTTCCGTTTTAATTTCCGTGTAACGAGAAGTAAATGTCTCGTTTAGAATAATTTGTTTCAATTTATTTTCGCGTTTTAAAAATAAATGTTAAAATAGAAAGTGTTTAAATTTAAAGTTTTAAAAATCTCAGTTAATCCGACAGGGTATGTAAAAGATTAAATTTAGTTTCGTATTGCATAACAAATGAGTCAGAGAGGGGAAAATTAAAAATTCAACATTTCCCTTTATAATTTGCCACATATATAACGTTAGAGTTATAAGGAAGAAGGTAAATCGCGCACGATGGATTAAACCCGGACTAATCGGCTTTCGTTGCTGAGAAAAAAATTCATTTCGCGCGAGCCGGAATATTAGAGAATGTAGGTTACTAGACTTTCATGCGAAATTATTGATAATTATTCGTGCGCTCAAATATGTTAACGCTACACACCTATTTTCCTGTCACACGAGTAAGGAAATGACCTACATGCAGTTAAAATAATTGAAGACCAAGCTAGCCAACTTTTAATGATAATAATAGTAATAATAACTAATCATACATATAAGCCTCCAATTATAAAACTACTTGCTTCATTGTTCATCCTTTTAATTTTCTCATCTTCTTTTTTCATATTATTCATCATAAAAAACCATTTTATTAATTACAATTATTTTTAGGGATTATTTTTTTTTTTTTTCATTATAATTTTTGCCTATTATAATCATGATACGTCGTGTACCGTTGTGATATTGATTCTGACCGAAATGCAACGGACATTTATTTGCAAAATACCAGGGATAATTTACATATCCCCCTAAATCCCCCCGTACGGCGAACGAACGTGCGAGTTATCTTAAGGCGCGCATCGAGATTTATTTACTCTGGGCCTCTACGTGCTTTCTCTCGAGAACAACGAGTAGCCGTTTCACGAATTTCCCAATTGGCGGCAGAAGAAAGGGAGAAACGATCTCCCCCGCGAACGGGGGAGTGGGGCAACGGGGTGGGATTTGCGGTTACCTTGAAAATTCAATCTGAAAACTCGGGTGTGCGCGAAACCGCTCGCTCGCGGGCGCGTCGAAGGATTAAAGGCGTCACGAATTGGATTAACGTTCTGTCCCGCGCGCAGGATGGATATACAACAGTCGGTTTTAAATTAAAGCGCCCCCGGGCATGCCGTTGGCACGGATCTTCACGTATGTTTCTCTCCTACGATCCGAAGGCTAATTTCTTTTTAATTGAAGCTTAGCCGCGCGACGAGAATCATCACCAGCGCGGCTCGCTGTCACCATCGCTATCGCTTTTTTGATTGAACGATCGTTCACACTGTGCGTGATTCGATGTGAAAGAAGCTGTCTTATCAAAATCAAGAAAACTTGTTTTCTATTTGGTTTCGATTTTGATATATTTTGATATTTGCGAAATTGCCGCATTGATTTTGCAACTCTTGACGCGTGAAGCTTCACCAAATTTAAGTCTGTCTTCTCTGTTTCGCTTCGAAGGATTCGAAAAATTGTATTTTACTTCGTTTGTGAACTTTGAAACGTCAAACTTTTCTCGATTCTCCGTCGAATTTTTCTATCGATCACATTCACTTCCTTACAATCTCAATTTTCATTCATGACATGTTGACCTTATCGAGATGAAACTTTATTTACCATGTAATACATTTTTATTTTAACAGTTTTTTTTTTTTATGTTACTTTACATTTTAATCTATTTAAAGGTTTTTTTTTTTCTTTTTGAAATTTTTAATTTAATTTTGCACAAATTAATGCTCCATTGAATTTCCTAATGCCGCGTCGGCTAGAGAACTGCATGAAGGGTTAAAGCAAGCAGATTGGATAGATTAAACACAGATGTCGATTTGGACCGTGATGTTTGACTTTCATGAATCGCTAATGCGGCCGTCGGACCTTTTTTTCTCGGGATTGGGCGCAGATGCAACTCTTTTCATGTCGGGCCTGACATACGCGATTTCCCCTCGAATTAGAGGTCCCCTGATCGAGTCCGCTTTCATAGCTCTATTCCATTGGGCTAAATGCACGTTACGCGGCCGAGGATGCAATTAAGAAGTCTAAGAGGAAATTAAAGGTCGGTGGTTGGTCAAAGTTCAATCTAATCCACCCTATCAAGGCCTCGCGTTTCAAATTAAAGGGACTGCATGCTGCATCGCATGAATGATTCGGAGATTCTTGTCTTTTAATAATCGCATGAGAAAGTGTATCCTTACTCTGAGATAGAAAAGTTCTATCTGCAGAGAGAATTTACATCATTTTTTCAGAGATTGAAAGATATGCAAAATATCTCGCGTATTAAAATGAATTTTAATCATCGGCAAGTGAATTTTAATTAACGGAATTAAAATAAGGCTTCGAAAGGAAATTTCATCATGAAGTCGTGCAATCTGATTCCTTATATTAAAATTTTGAATTAAACTAATAAATCAAATTTTTGTAAAGGTCTAATTAAATATCATTTAATTTGTGCCTTTAGTGGCAATTATTAGTGTCTATAATAATCCAATATTAAATTTTCGCAGAACTCTGTTGGATTTGCCTGAGAATACATAGTTATAGGTGATTCGATAGATCAGAGGCATTCTGCAAATGTAATTTCGAATTACTTAATCCGGATATAACGTAGAATCGGGGAAGCCAGATAACCACGGTATTTTAAACTAAGAAGAGAGCTTCCGCTTAGCGTCTCTCTCTCTCTCTCTCTCTCTCTCTCTCTCTCTCTCTCTCGTCTATGTGACCGCACTAACCGTCGTCGTTTATACCGACCAGTCGATCTGAATTAGCCGAGTCGAGTTTACCTTGGCTTGCAAAATCCGACCCGAAGCTTGCCGTCGTGACGAACCTCTCGTTAACCCCGACGATCGACTTTGACTCCGGTCGTTGTCCGGAGGTCTCCTTAATTACCGTGGACCGACACTTTACCGTAGTTCGGACAAAGGAGACCAGCCAAAGGCGACCGGCCGACGAGAAGTAGAGCGTGAAGAGGATATTAGAAATCGGGCGGAGAACAACGAGACGCGAGATGCTCCGATTTTTCAGCGAATAATATCGCTCGCGTTCGCGACGGACGAATTGTCCGGAATAGCTATGAATCACGATTATCGCCGGCCCGAAAACAATGACTCTCGCGGACGGCTCACCTCGTGCTCCCCGACTTAGTAATCCTGATGCATAGGTGGATCCGACGTTGCAAATCCGTGTTAGGGTGAATCTTGAAAACACCCCCGTGACACGGACGAAAATTATGTGTCTATCTTTTAGGGAACTAAATTCATAAAACTTTTCGTTTGTATTGACGTTCGTTTCCGTTCTTTAATTTGTTTTGTTAAATAAATGCATTTATTATTATTATTTTTATCCAAACGGTTATAACGGATCATCAATATTTTCTTGGAGGAGTGACTAAAGTTGTATTTTGATAGTTATATTTGAAAATTTAATTTAATCTCGTCACATATTACGAAAATTATGTATCTATCTTTTGGGAATTAAATTCATAAAACTTTTCGTTTGTATTGACGTTCGTTTCCGTTCTTTAACTTGTTTTGTTAAATAAATGCATTTATTATTATTATTTTTATCCAAACGGTTATAACGGATCATCAATATTTTCTTGGAGGAGTGACTAAAGTTGTATTTTGATAGTTATATTTGAAAATTTAATTTAATCTCGTCACATATTACGAAAATTATGTATCTATCTTTTGGGAATTAAATTCATAAAACTTTTCGTTTGTATTGACGTTCGTTTCCGTTCTTTAACTTGTTTTGTTAAATTAATGCATTTATTATTATTATTTTTATCCAAACGGTTATAACGGATCATCAATATTTTCTTGGAGGAGTGACTAAAGTTGTATTTTGATAGTTATATTTGAAAATTTAATTTAATCTCGTCACATATTACGAAAATTATGTATCTATCTTTTGGGAATTAAATTCATAAAACTTTTCGTTTGTATTGACGTTCGTTTCCGTTCTTTAATTTGTTTTGTTAAATTAATGCATTTATTATTATTATTTTTATCCAAACGGATCATCAATATTTTCTTGGAAGAGTGACTAAAGTTGTATTTTGATAGTTACATTTGAAAATTTAATTTAATCTCATCATATCGCACTTTTAAATTGTGTGAATATAAATATTTATTAATTATTTAAACATTTTATATATTCACGCAACTTGTCTGAAAAAAAAAACATTTAATCTGATCATTTTATGTTATGTTATAATCAGATCATTTTTATTATTTTTAAAAAAGTAGTGAATTTTAAAGTTTATCATATAATATCATTTGAAATATCATAATATCATTTGAAATATCATAATATCATAATTTGAAAACGAGTTTATTATACATTTACGCGAAATAATAGTTTACTCAATATGGGACGTGATAAGGAAGATAATCAAATCATGAATAAATTCCGCAGGATGTGGCGGTTTTCTAATATATGAGTGTTATAAATTTTACATTATCATGCAAAAAGCATGCGTTTGTATATCTCACACGTATACGGCACGAGAGATAGCGCTACATAACACTATTATTATAATATATAATATAGGAGATAAAAGGAGCACACACATAATGTCATAATTTATGATAGATATTAATGATTATCTACGTGAATTAAGGATGTAACGTATATCCTTGAATTATATTTTAAATTTCAACTTATAAGATAGAGAGAGAGAGAGAGAGAGAGAGAGAGAGAGAGAGAGAGAGAGATTCTATAAGGTAGATCTCTTTGTGCGACTTTCAAAGTAGAGTAGTTACGATTAATATGATTTTTTATGGATTCCAACTTGATATTTTATTCACTATAATTATTTTAATAGCTAATTGAGTTATTTTATTTACCGTCTACTTTTCTGTGAGAGGCAACTATTAATAACTCGGTTAAAATTATCCGGTAACAAGCGAAAGCTTTCTCTCTTCATCATTAACCTTAGCATTAACGCTTCACAACTCTCAAGGTCAGAAGTTCTACCCTTATTAAGCTCAAAGCAGCTAACCGCGGATTACCGCGTGAGATTTAATATTTGCAAGTGAGATTCCGGAAATTCTTATATCATCAAAGGCATTATATAGAAATGAAGACGGTGAGAGGCGTCGTAAAATATTTTTATTCCAATTTTCTCCTTGTAAGAAACTCCATAAGTTTCGTGATTCTGTCGTTTGGAATGTCTAAATTTTCTCTCTCTTTTGCCTGCCGACATTAACACGATTTCGTCTAACGACCGCCGTTAAAAAATGGCACCATTTTATGCTTGAACCTGATGCGCGCAGTAAATTGCTCTCTTCCTCGTAAAAAAAAAAAAAAAAAAAAAAAAAAAAAAAAAAAAAAAAAAAAAAAGAGAGAAGCAAGAAAAAGATACTTTGATGATAGGTGAAGGCAAAGAGTGTACTTGAAGTATCGACTTTATGAAAGGTTGAGGATATTTCTATCGGTCTGCAAATGTCGAGGGATGTTTAAGTCGAACAAACGAGATTGGTTATAGCTTGCAAATTCATAAAATTCCTCTTAAATGGAATATAGCCTCGCATCTTCCGCAAGTTTTCTTTCCTCCTACCACGAGGCGTTTTATTGCGAATTTTTAGAGCGCTCCGCCGAGAGGCGACTACCCTCAGGAGAAAAAAAAAAAAAAAAGGGAAAAACAGACCAGGGAAAACGAACGTGCTTCGCCTCGACGTGCAGAGAAGGGAACCGCGTAACTTCGTTGCGGAGGGTTGCACTTAAGTCTCCTCGGAGGTGGTTCGCTGTCGGAAAGATGAAAGTGATATTTTAGTTCGCAGCAAAGCAAAGAACCGGGAGGGAGTTGAGCGTTTCGTTGAGCAGGGAAACCTCGATTGAACGACACGCGTCAGTGGGATCTCCAGGTTGCGTGTAGAATATCTAAAGCCTGGGCTGCCTTGACCATGAGACTAAATGGGTTGTGCAGCTCTCGACGATCAGTCCTTTGGAGCGCAAATTTTATTTCCAGAAAAGATGGCTATTTTATTAAAATATTTTTTATTTTTATACATTATAAAATATAGAATTATACAAAATTAAATATCTTGTAAATTATATATATATTCGTTGTAATTCCTCGAAAGATTTATCTACGAATTAGCCTGATATATTAGTATTCTAAAAATAACTCCGTAATAGTTCCATCGTGATGAGTAATAGATAGCTCTTCTTTCATTTATTCGTGTTTGCAGTTAGATTACTTTCCTACGGCTTCTCGATATTCTACACGAAGACGATTGTTATTTACGAGTAGGCGTTTCACCATACTGCCTGACGTTTTATTTAATTTTCCACCGTCACGCGTATTATACTTGGCCCGGTCGAAGGCTTGGCTTCATCGAAGGGAGGCCGTGAACTGCGCGAGATACTATTTTCGTTTCATTTCCACGAGCGTACGTTTGCCGTGAGTGTACTAAATGAGAGTATCCGCCATACGGGGCTCTGTCTGCGCTGGTGTATTCGAAATTTGCATAAACAAATGTTACCACCGATCTTCGTTTCTCCAGGACGGAAATTGTTTATGCACTGCGGGATATATTGTTGCGCACGATATTTACAAAATTTAAAAATACGCACGTTAAACGCATGCGGTCGTTACCGTATCTAATTATAATACCGGTAAACATGTTATTATTACATATGTTACGTTATTATGTCATATGTTACGTTAATATTATTTTACTGTACTGTGTATCTTTCGCAGAAAGCTGTTTGATTCGTATTATTACTGATTTATGATTTTTTTTTTTTTTGCCATTTTAATATTTTGCCTTGAACAATCGATATCTCGCGCAAAGTGATGTCGCCCTTGAATAATTAAGCGTGCGCTAAATCCAGTACCAATCCAAATCTGAGTACATCTACTATATGCTTAATATTTCGTATTACGGATACCTCTCTCTGGCTGCCTCTCTCAGGAGAAGCGAACATGAGGAAGATCGACGTGAGTTCGTTAAATATCCCGAGGAAATTAGGAGCATGTCATTCGCGCGCGCGCCCGAATTAGCCCGAAAATGATATTTTGATTTACGAGTAGGGGAGGGCACCCTGCGTCAATGAAGAGGGAAACCCTTCGATCGAACTTCAGCGTCAGCAACGGCTGCGCGACTGTTCTCTGTTTTCCTTCATGTAACATAGTAGACGATACATCGTCTACGTTCACATAGGGGAGTGATAGGGAAGGTGACGTAGATAGCTGATTGCCTTTGTTATAGAAAAAAAAAATAGAGATGACGTCATTTCTGATATAGATTAATCTCGGGTGTTCTGTATATAGAACAAACAAATATATATATATATATATTATATATATATATATTATATATATATACAACGATAATAATAGTGGCTATATTAATTTTTTTCTTATCAACTGATACCAAAGTTATCTCTAATAAGGAAAAAAAAAGAAATGGGTTTAACTTTAATATTAATATAATGGAATCTATTATTTCTATTTGAACTCTGGCGAATTGAATCAGATTGTGCGTTTCTAAATCTTAATCATAAGAACCAACGTTAACTTATCAATTCCTTTCTCCTCGCAACTTTCTTCTTTGGTATCTCCTCAGCCTTTAGCAGGCGCGCGAGAACTTCGCACGGTCTTCACGGTCGTTAAAATTCTCAGAACGAACAACGCGCAATACGCGAGCACGTGTACGATACAACATCTACTTGGGGGGGGGGGAGGGGGAGAGGTGTACGTGTTCTCATATTCGCGTCCCCTCGAGGAAATCGTAGATCGTCGCGAATATGCGTAATATACACACGTGCGTGAACGCGTCCTCACATTCGTATTCAGATCTGGATAAAGAGAGGGACAGGGAAACGAGGCATACGTACACAAGCGACGGGGAAATTTCCTCTTTCATTGCTCTCTCTCCCGGGTGAAGTCGTTTTGTCACAGTGGTGATAAAAGCAACCCTCCCTCCCCTCTCTCTCTCTCTCTCTCTCTCTCTCTCTCTCCCTCCCTCCCTCTATTTCGTTTTCCCCGAGCGATGACGACGCTGCGCTCGCGCGAACGCCCCCGCAATTACGCTGTTTATGTAAGGGCGTGGTTTCCTCGAGACTAATTCGAGGCCGCACAACGCATCTCCTCTGCAGCTCGAATATGTACACGAGATATACGTAAACAGAGCCCCAGGCTATATCGCTTTGAAGATCGGTAGATTCGGCTTAATGGTCAACGATGATCTAATCAAATCCGGTATATACGGTGTATATCACATCATACGCCAAGGGAGGATTTCGAGGGAGGACTCTCGAAAAAAAAAAAAAAAAAAAAAAATAGATATTCGATACATGGATACATATATAAACATATATAAACTGTACTATCCAAATTTTAATATTTTTAAAATATATATACCGAGAAATGATGGCCTCTCTCTTTGAGTGATGAAAATGTCAATAATATTCTTTATATGTGATATTTTTTATTATTGCACTCGTGAAACACATTTTGTATTTGGAATATGGGTATCTGGATCATGTGTATTCTATTAAAATACGATCTCTCGCTGATGATCCACGGCTTTTATCTTGAAAAGGAAATTTTAATATTTTTTGGAATATATTAAATTAAAATATGCAACGTGTTGCGCCGTCGAATATATGCAACGGAGCAAATAATCCATTATTATGTGACGCACCCATGTAGAAGAAATTAAAACAACCAAATGAAAAAGTCTGTAAAGCGCAAGTAAAATTCAATATATTCTTTTCCCAGCTTTGTATATTTTTCATTGTACTACGCAGACATTTTACAGGTCATCAATCATACTCGTAGACAGATATTAGCTGGAAATATTTCGTAACTTTTTCACTTACGACTTGTCACGTCATACACAACGCCTGACTTTTCATTGTTAAATCTGCGTTTCAAGCTATTCTCATAAGATTTCTTATCCGAATTGTAGCCATACGTGGACAAGTCAATTTCCTTTTATGACTATTTTTAAATAAGAAATCGAATGTAAGAAATACTTAATCGTGAGTTAATAAAATAAAATTATTAATCAATCTCTCTCTCTCTCTCTCTCTCTCTCTCTGTGTGTGTGTGTGTGTGTGTGTGCGTGCGTGCGTGCGTGCGTGCGTGCGTGCGTGCGTGCGTGTGTGTGTGTGTGTGTGTGTGTGTGTGTGTGTGAAGTTAGCACCTTTTAAAAAATAAATTTTTTGTTAGAATTCCTTCATAAAATTAAAAATAATTCTGGTGGATTGAGTGAAAAAAATTGATAAATTTTTGAATAATTTTGAAAATTATTAATATTATTTCGTCACAAGGTTTCGACCGATAGCCACCGTGTATTTTTTGCGTGATTCACCATGCATGCACGTGTATATATATATATATATATATTCACCACGGAGATCTCTTTCCAACGAGAGGAGCGAAAGAGCGCATTCGGCGTGGGAGGAAGCGCGTAACGATGATTGACCAGCTGTTATTACTGCATCGTCGCGAGAGAGAGAGAGAGAGAGAGAGAGAGAGAGAGAGAGAGAGAGAGAGAGAGAGAGAGCACGCGACGAGAGAAAAATAAACCGATGACTCCGGCGTGGCGCGACGCGTTCGAGGGAACGAAATCATCCGGCCGGACATTTATGACCGGCATATAGCGCGCTATTATTAATTATTGCCTCGCGCCGCTATATTCTCAAATATTTGTAGCGACTGTAACGTCCGAACGTTTTTAATATCGGCCCTACCCTTTAATAAGCGAATTTCACGGTACCGTCGCTTTGAATCGTGTACAAATCAGAGAATAATGCATGGAAATTGCATTGGGATTTATATATGAAATTGTTTCAGTTGTACATAGATATAACTTTCCGAGGGCAGAATTATTTATCAGATTTTATAGACTTGTACTGCGTTGTTGAAGAATGTAATTATCGACTGATAACCGACTGATTTATAAAGACGATTTAACAGGGGATTTTGTGATACGCGAAAATTGTGCATATCGTATATAACGATGTCATTGTGATCTTGTGAAACTGACTTCTTCGTGCTTCTTCACCGCTGCGTATATTTTTTGTTGGCAGAACACCAAAGGACCTATTTAGCTTAAATATAATCACTTGCCTGATACAAAGCGTTACGTCATCCCGGATGTGGAACAAAATAGTCACATCCAATGATGTATTGCACGTAATGTATGACCTATAATTTTCTCGTGTTTTTGTTGTTGTATTCTTTTTTAATTTATCTTTTGTTGATGTTTTGAAACATCGTGCGTTATACATCTCTACCTTTTGTATATTAACGTCCTTTATATTTTTAACTTTCCTGCACTTGGAAATTTTCCAATGGATTTATATGGATTTTATTTGCGTGCGTTATGATTTTCTCGAGTTTAATCTCGACCCGCGCCTGCAGCTCATATATATTGCATTTGATTACGACATCAAAATTGCATGAATCAAAAACAATATTCACCCGGCAGAATATTCGCGACGATAACTCTGGCGATCGCCAGAGTGAAGTCTACCGTCATAAATAGTAGCCATCCTCCCGGCTGACTCTGTTAAATTGAAACTTGGTTTACCCTTAAATTCCCACAGGTAAGTCTCGGTTTAATCCCTCGGCGTAAACTTGAATCTCGATTTTCAGCCTCTCATTTCTCTCGGAGGTATTACCGTTTTCTTGCGAGTTCGCGAAGCCGAGTTATTCCATGCCGCTTTTAGAATTTCTCCGAAGCGAGCTGCCGCGAGGCGATCGAATAATCCGAATAAACGAAATTACGCGGCAACGATTTCACCTCGTTCGTGTGAGAAGGTAACGAAATTACGATTACTTAATGAAGTCTAATTACGGTCTAATCTAATGAGATACGGCGGGAGGCTTTTCAAGTTGAGACCCTTGGTGTAATCGAATCTTCGTCGTGTTCTCGCACAAAACTGTGAATAAAATTGCATGACTTATACGATGTAGCTAAATGCGCGAAGTTAACCGTGCGGTTACCCGCTACGAGCTTTTACGATGCCTCGTTAAACGGAAAACGGGGAAATGCGGAATATTATGCAAATTTATCGTAAACCAGCCTTTAACGCTACCTTGCGTTATCAGAAATACACGTTTCCTCGCAAGGAAGGATAAAGAACTCTCTCTTGTCGTCTTTATATCAACATCGAAAATCATCGTGATCGAAGTGTTTTCTCCTTAATCTATCAAGAAGGCGAGGACGTATCGTCGAAAACGGCACGTCTTCGCAGGATCAAAGATAGAGCACGAACAGTCTAGACATTCTCTTCAGCACATCTGGAACGTTTTTCTTGTAACTAAAACACAAAATAAATAGAAATATTTGACATTGTCAAATAAAAATAAAGAAAAAAAAAAAACAATTATTTTAGAAAAATAATAAATAACAGATAAACATTAAAAATTTCTGAAAGAGATATAAAGATATTTCAAGAAAAAAAAATTTTACTTAACAAAGTCAACATAAAAATTATTCAGTTCGAAATCGAGGAAAAATCTCTTCTTCTTCAGGTAATTGTAAATAAGTTAATTTTAACGATTTAATTACTACGGAATAATTTTTCAATCCTACGGAAAATTATCCGGAAAGGAAAACTATTTTGTCTAAGTGACGCCTAGAGATGTTGCTCTTCGAGCGACGAGATCTGTTATGCCGTAACGCGATAGTCGTCGTGGAAATGGCACGCGAAATTTTATGCAAACGCCCTCGAATACGTCGGAGACCGAAGTATGCTTGTATATAAAGGAAAGCACGCGGGCCGCTCGCGTTGATACCTGATGCGCTCGTAACGTGTATCTTAACGAACGCAACTTCGAACTGCAACTTTCCCGGTCGAGAAACTAACTTCGCGGTCGGGCTTCTATCTGAGTGCCGACACCCCCTCCTCCTCTCCCTCCCCCCCCCATGAAACTACATCTTCCCAGTTTGGAAGCTCAACCGCGCGGAAATTTTCCGGCACTGCGTGCCGTTAATCGGGTAACTGCGCGATTGAACGGTTCTATGGGGTAACTGGACGAAATGTTGCGGGAAGTCGGTCCTCGCCGTTTGGAAACTTCGTCAAGCGTTTTGCCTTATCTCATTATGGCGGAGACTGTTTAACGTGCTGCCGATGCTGCCACCACCGTAACTGTATCACGATGTATGAAAAATCGCGACGGTAATTCAATCGTGAAAATTAATTAAATTTCCATTGCTTGACCATGACAAAATTATTAAAATTGTGTAAATTTGTAAATTATATTATTTTAGACCACTATGTGTTACGAATATTTTAGTTATGTAAATAGTTGTCTGATAGAACAGACTCTTCAATTCCCTTTAAAAAGTCTTCTTGACTTTATCCCGCTGCCCGCTTATTCACACACTGTATTCATAATGTAGAGATGCAACTATTTTTGGAGCGTCATTATTAATTTCGTTCTCATTAAATTAAATTAATTCCCCAACGGAAATTTCGAGGCATTATGCACTCGCGCGAAATTCAACCCGGCGGCGCCATTATTAATTTTCTTCGAACGCGAGATAAAACGAGAATTTTTTTGTAATCTTTTTTCAGAAACTGGCGTGAACCGGCATTACTGTTAAGTCAGTTTTTGTAATAATTTACGTAAATAAATTTTGCAATTATACGTTCTGAGAAATTTACTAAGATAAATCAATAAATAGTTCATAAATAAAATTTTAAAAAATTATTAATTATTAAAAAATTTGACCATCGAAAATATTTGTAAAAATATTTGCTAAAAATTTTTTGATATATTTTTTTCTCTCAACATTATTAATTCTTCAAAAATATTTTAAAGAAAAAAATATGTATTCGGTGCTTTTTGTTATTTAGGTAATAGTTATTTGCACTCGCAACGATTTTTTTACTGGTATGATATGCCCTGATTTTGTATTGAATTTTAATGAAAGTATAAAAAATTTTCTGGATACTATGGACATAATGTTCGCAGCACCAAAAAGTCTTGTTTCATATAATAACGAAATTGCTATTGATATTGTATAAATTTTTTGTGCAAAAATGGAAGCTTTTTTTAAAGTATAGAGGCTTTCATGAATTTGATTGCTACCAATGTGCAATATTGCAATCAGAATTGGAAATGAACCAGCGCAATATGGACTCGCTTGCGTTGCGTTTTCCGATGAAAATTAATAACCGTTACCAGGTGAAATATTAAACGTTAACATCATTTCTGTTACCATTTCTTTATCAACTATCATATCTTGCGAATGATATTCAATTCTGTCTCTAATTTGATTAAAATTATGTAACATGTTTCAATCTTCACGAGTTGAAGTGTGATAATTTTTCTTTTCACGAAGCAGAATATAGAAATTGATGCTGATTATTAATAAAAAATTTAATGCTGTATGTTACAACATCATATTTTATTAAAATCAAAATGATATATAACATCTATTTAAATCTATCTGTAATAAAAGCATTACCGATTTAGTAATCGCTTCAATCTTATCTTCTTATGATTTTTAAATATTATTATCAGCTTAAAAGAATATAAAACGAGTAATCTCTTCTAATGGAAATTTCGTTACAATGTTGCGGTAACTTTGAAGTTTAATAAAACGCCAAATTTTATATGCGACATTGGCCCAGGATTATTTGATTTTCTTCAGTGTATTACCCTCGAGATTTTCGTTAAGAAAAATTCGATTTTAAGTTTCTTGCCAAGGAATGAATACATTTCTGTTGACGATATCCATCCACTTTGTCGATCTGCCTAGCATAACCGACGGTCTACTTGTCCCAAGGGTATAACCGAGGCGGAAAAGAAATCGCCGGAGACGACGATAGATAACGGAACGTCAAAAGCGAAAGAAAAAGCGAGGATAGAAAGGGAGATGCAATCATGGGGCGGCGAGAAAATTCATATCACGTGTCCGGGAACAATTCGTCGGAGCGACATTTGATCGCCGGAGTAAACAGAAGCGCGATCGATGTGCCCACGTTTGTGCACTGTGCACGCATACGGGTACGTACACGTGTACGTACGTGCGCGCGTATATTTGATACGTCCGCCTTTCTACGGAGCGGAGAACAATTCTTCGGCAAACAATGACGTCACCGTCAGATACGAAAGGCAGGTTTCGTCGTAACTCGCCGATTCCGACTCGCCGATTTTTCCCACCCTCCCCGACTATCGCGCTAATTTCTCCGCCATCTTCCTGTCTGCTAATTCGAACGCACGGATTTAATGCGAGGAGGGGTTTTGTTCCCTGCCGTGGCCACCCTTGTCGCGGCCGTTGGGGAAAGGGGCGGGGAGAGAGCGAGAGAGAGAGAGAGCGAGAGCGAGAGTTTCTGAACCGTGCCGGTGGCGCGGCGACGAGTAATTTTGATATATCGACGAATACATGGCAGGGACGGAGCCTCGTTCCCGGGACGATTTTCCCGATATAATATTGCCCCGTCGGGATGCAACGGGATGTCGGCATCCACTTCCAGCTCGGAACTCGGCTCGACATAATGCTCCTCGACTCTTCTGGCCGGAAATCGATTGCGAGCCGCCGGTCGAGCAATTCCGTGAAAACGCGCTCGGGATGCCGGCTCCGCGCCGAAGGGGAAATTTGTCGGCGACGAGTGATTCCGTTCGCGACTTCAATCTCGACTCCGCATCACCGACGCGGACCCATTTCTTCCTTCTTCGAATATATAAACTTCCGTTTCAACTTGTTAAACTACATCTTAAATAAATTGCTTTAAACGATAGATTATAGGCACGGGTACGTGTTAACTAACAAACTACAACTACGCGAAACATGGCATTTCCTCGGCAAGCAGGATCTTGGTTGCTAAAGTCTTTTTTAATATGAAATAAATTCAATTAATTATATTACCAACTACGTGCCGCTTTGGTTTTAGCAGACTTTCAACGTAGTGGTTCCTATAAATAAATAATAATTTTCGATGATCAATATTATTGATATCGATTAAAATCCCTTTTATTATTCCCTCCATCAGAAATATATATTGTGAAAAATATCACCTCGGCCAGGGATCGAATCTGGATCGCCTGCTTTCCGGGCACAGGCATCTTATCCACTAGAGGTTATGGTAATATTTATCGCAATAACCAGACAAATTGCTTTATATACAATAATAAATGTAACCACACTACCTTTACTTCTTGTATGTATTAAATTTTCAAATTTTGACATTTATTTTTCAAGCTTGAGATCAGTCGCTATCTGCGCGATCTCGTGAAAATCGAGTTTTTCTGCTTCCCACAATTCCCACATTCAGTGATTCCCACCCAATTAATTCTTACGGCATTGGGCTTCCTAATGAAATCACATTCATGGGACGTCCCCTTGATTCGTCACGATCTTCCTTAATCGTGACTCGCGGCGATAAAACTACACCGGTTAGTCGTCACGCGTCGTCGTTCGTTCGCGAGCTATCGACTTCGGAATGACGGCCGGGAAAATGAGGGAAGCGAGTGACCCCCCCCCCCCCCGTGCAGTTCATCCTTAACGAAATATGACGTATCCGCTTGTTCGGGGAAGGCGCGCCAATTGACCAATTCATCAAGATTTCGGCGCTTATCGCGCTATAGGCGAGACTTTTTTTTCCGACTCCCGTCGACCCCATAACGGAAAAGTCGATTTTCCGATTTTTCATATTTTGCACGTTGACTCCCCCCCCCCTCCCCCTCCCTGCAACTCGGCCCTGTCTAACGCAGATCGTCGGTTTACTCTCGATAGATCTCGGTGACTCTCGTGATAAATCAACCGCATCGAATCGCCGAGGTGACATATGCCGCGCGGAAATAAATTCCGTCTGCTTATATCCGCGCGAACACATTTTTTATTATTTTTTTTTTTCTTTCTTTTGCCAGAAAAGGAAAAAGAGACACGTGTCGACACGTGTCGATTCGCGATGCTTATATTTGCTGTATCTCTAGCGGGCCGCCTGTTTATACGAATACATCAAGAGATCTCATCTCCGACGTTTTTGAGAGGGTGCGAATGACAAACGAAAATACCACCATTTACCATGTAGTAGTATGAAAAAAACTATTTACGATATATATTAATTGGACTCGTATTAATATCTATAACAATTGTCACAAAAATTTTCATAAATAATACATCGCAGTAAGACCAAATTCAATCACGTTAAAATAACTTTTGTTAAACTGTGCTTATTTACAGAATAATAATGTATTGCAAAAAGCAGAATAGAAGAATAAAAAGTTGAAATATTCTAATGTAAATTGAAAAAAAAAAAACAATTTCGATATAATTCGGAACAATTGAGGGACAATTGTAAACGCCAATTGCATAAAGAAATAAAAATAAAAATAAATACTATTTTTCCTTTTGCTATCATTTCTTACAAAGATTGTGATGTCGCTCGATTGTGATGAATTATGACGCAACATTTTCGTCACGTTCAAGACAAAGTCAAATTCGATTGCGCAGGTAAATCAATGAACACGCACGTCGTTTTTGACGTTTTACGCAAATACGCGTCGAAGAGCGACATCATGCGTGGTGTACAACATGCATTTCCAGTCGGTACGACGAATGCATTTTTTTCAGGCAAAAGTGGATACGTGCGCGTCGAAATTTAATTTGGCGAGGCCAATTTAACTCGCGCCTCCGATTAATGGACCGTAAACGGGCATTCGAATGCAAAAAAACAATGATGTTGTCGATAACGAAATGTTTTAGCGTTTATTTATATCAGTCTATCATGCGCGATGTAGTCTTTATTAAACTGCTTTTGTTATTCGTAACTCGAACAAAATATCGGATGGTGATGTAATGGATACATCCATTTATCGCGTTGCATTTATTGCGAAAACGCTGTATTGGCGGAATTACTTTTAATCGAGATTCAATCCGTAATGAACACCGCCGCGGCGCTTTTTAACAACGCTTATCCCATGTATAACCATAATTTCTCAATTTTCCATGTAGTAATATATATATTTCCCTTGAAAAGTATACATTGCGGAAAGGTAAGGTGTTTTTTTTTTTTTTTTTGTAGCTTTTAATTAGTTTTAATAATATAATTGTACGGAGGAATAATATGTAAAATCGTGGCAATTATTCAGAGATACGTATATGCGCACACATAATTTGACAGTTTGAACACAAATTAATAGCGTATACATTCGGTAACGTAACAATAACACGTCATAATATTGTACAATATAATATGCTGATACGGCAAGAGAATTATAGTATATATTGTTTTTGCGATCCGGGCGAGTAAAATCGATCGAACGAATATTCACAATAGTGCGAGCATCCGACAATGAAAATAATTAAACGAAGCTAGTCGAGCACAGGCGATACACCGAGGCCGTGACGCGGAGACGCACGCGGAGAGCAATCAAAGTGCAGCACGGTGAATGAATGATGAACGGATGATGAAGTGGGGTTTGCCATTAAAGGATGTATCTAGTTAATGACAATGGCGTGCCATTTGCATCGTTCTCTTTAGCCCCGAGGAAGCGGATAAGTGCACCGTCGTCGTTATCATTGTCGTCGCGCACAGATGAACACCCATCGGCGTGGGCGTGCTGATGACGGGAGGGAGCGAGGGGAGATCGTTGCACCGTGAACAATAATTGAGACAAACTTCTCTCCTTAAAGTTCAACTAGCGCGGCTAGTTACCGGCCGCTTTGTCGTCGTCGTCGTCGTCGTCGTCGTCGTCGTTGTCGTCGTTGTCTCAATAGGGCATACATTATCGACGATTATTCGGCGGCTTAATAATCGCCCCGTCGGGGGAGAGGGGAGGAGAGGGTGCATTGTTACCAAGAAACCGGCGTAATTGCGTCGCGTGGGCGTAGATTTACGTTCAGCCGGTCATTAAGGGCTAATTAAATCGAGATGATTCGACGATGATGCCTCGTTACAACAATCCTCGGTGTACGAGCGTTGTTAACTCCACGATTAGTCGGAGCTAAATCTCGTTTCTTCTCGTCGAACGAAAACAACGTATATTGTCGAGTCGTGAACATGCATTTTTTTTTTTTTTACTTCCGATTACTTGCGTTACTTGCTCGATATGTAAAGATAAATAGTTCTCTGAAATAAAGAAAAATAATTGTGCTAGGTCATACGCTTTCCATTTTTATGATAAAAAGAAAGTAATTGCGCGATATGTACAATCTTTGAAAATATGTAATTCAAATTGGCCAAGAAATTTTATTAAACGATTCTTATTGTCGCCATTCAATGTTAGTTTTCAAAGGAAAATTATAATTATTGTAAATTTTGTAATGGTAAATATTTTTAATCTTTTCATTTATTTTTATCTTTTGAATCACATATTATTACAACTTTCACATAATTCTCACACAATTTACGTATTAAAAGATGATTTATTCTAATTAATTTAAGATGTCATGCAATAAATCCTGTATTCCTCCAATCTCGGTTGTCGCTCGTACATTGCGGAAAAAAATAGCCGGCCATCGTAAAAACTGAACAACAAGGACAAAGAACATTTCACCATTTCGCGAGTTACAGTATGAGTAGTACATTACATCTAATATACATCAATCTCACTAATGGACGTCCACCCGTCAACCCGTGATGCGTTTCGCCGCATCTATCACACGTGTATTTCGATACTCAGCCGCGGGCCGGTCGCCCGACACGATGTGCCTTTCGGTTTTTAATTCCGAGAGAGAAACCAAACCGAACGATTGTGGGAGCGTAAATTTCAGACGCAAGTCATCATCGGTCCAACCGGTTAATTATTATTCGCAAAGTCGAAGACGCGTAACGAGATTCCGTTCGACTTCTCTATCACGACAGACGGACGTAATACCGTAATGTCAGATTTCGGTGACAATTGACTTTTTCTCACGGCACGAATTCGCAACTGCTCTTAGCACCTTAGTAATCGGAGAGAGATATTCAATTGTGTTTTCACTGTCCCCTATGCCGGTCTCAAAGAGGAAGAGGAGGAGGGCGAGGACAAGAACGACATCGTCGTCACTCGGATATTATGACTGATCGTGGATTAGCTTCTTTTCATTAAATATAACAGCCATGGGGGAAGAGAAGAGCAGAAACGGGGGTGACGGGGCCCTGACGGCTCTCTGGCAGACCCAGTGCTTTATAATTGACGTTTCTCAGGGGGGGTGGCCCGATTTCCGTCTCTGGTGTTGGGCCGCGTGCTCTCTCTCTCTCTCTCTCTCTCTCTCTCTCTCTCTCTCTCTCTCGCTCGCTCGCTCGCTCGTTCGCTCGCTATCCTCTCGCGAAGGGATGCGCACCCATCCGATGTGGGTACGGGGGAGGGGGGGCGGGGAGGGGGAAATTGAGATTGACAGTTAATTTCGTTGTGCCGCGCGTAGTAGGGGCGGTCCGAAATTTCGAAGCGTCGGGATTGACCTTCCGCTCCGTTGGAAATCCGACCGCCACCCATCCAAGTATCGCGAACAGGAGATGTTCGAGGGATCTTCAGTCACGTGTGAGTACCGCGTGAACGCGCGGCATGCCGAATTAGATGCGCGCCGTTAGATGTTCTATCTAACTTCAGTGATTTCAATATTTAACGACGACGTCGCTTTTGTATTAGCCGTGTTCGAGCCGTGTGTGCGGCTCGGACCGTTCGCTGTATCCCGCGAGGATCAGATATGTTTGATGAAAGTTGGATGCTAATGTGATTCTGATGTTACAAACTCGAGCTTACTTATTCATAGGTCGTAGTTAGCGTGGCGCTCGTGATACTACAATGGAAGGGATTATTAGGGAAGTTTACTTTTATGGGGCCAAGTTTAAAAAATAACCTTATCTGCTTTTTAGAACTTTGAGTACGTGCGAATATACCAAAAGTAACATTAACGCCTTCTTTTTAATGGCTAAAAGGAGCAAGACAAAAGTGATTTATATGTACGTATGCAAAGTTGGAAGAAACAAATAGCTCCGAATCACATACCGCGTACAAACTATTTTTATAAAATACTATGTTACCTATGTTTTCCTTCAACATAGCGCAACTATCACATGTATATATGTGTATCACATATAATTAAATTATAATGCTTGTCTTATAAAGCCTACGTAAGGTATCGCGTTTAACAAAGGAAATAAGATCTTTAATAATAACGCCTCGATAGAACCGCCGGGTAGAAAAGCGCGAGCAAAAACATCAAAGCCTCCCACGGGGGTTGGCGCCTGTTTTGTCACTGTGTCATATTTAAGCTCCGTTCACCGGCTGCGCGACGAATTATTAATCTTCCGGTTTTCACGACAGTGACTAGCGTGGAAATTATTCGCGCGCTACGGGACAGTTTAATCCCCGATACGGCGGCGAGAACGAGTGCGAGAAGTGTGGTTGTGTGTAAGAACGCCCGTTGCGTTGGCATCCCTTGAAAGAGGAAGCCCGGGATTACCGGCAGAAATCGAGTTTGCGCCGCGGCGCTCAATTTGCGACGTTTCCTATATGCCTTCTTATCCAATTTTCGTGTTAATAGGACCGTGCCGTGTACCGGATGCGTCGATTTATTTTCCCTCGTCGGTAAATCCTGTCGAAATGTCGTTTCCATTTAACATCGTGCACCCTTAAGAGAATATTTAAATTATATATTAATTTATATACTTTTATATATATGTGTGTGTGTGTGTGTGTGTGTGTGTGTGTGTGTGTGTGTGTGTGTGTGTATATTTATTTTTTATTTATTTGAAACAACAAATTTTTTATCTAGTAGACTTCGAATTGTTCTCCGCGCGATGAAAATTGCTTCAAAATACTACGAGTGTCGCGCGAATATTTCGAAAGTTAATATTTAACTCGCACATTTATATTTCCTCGCGCCTGACGCCTTCACCTGAACCCGTTTCACTTATTATCGTTGCATCAGCTATTTCCTTCGCCGCGTGTGTCTCGTGATTAATAATCCTATATTAATCTACGCGTGCACGCGACCGAAAATGATCGCGCGCGATATATATATATATATATATATATATACATACGGTTATATAACGTTGCTGCGCCGTTGCACGATCGTGCGCGGGCGATGATCGCAGGAATTTCGGCAAGAACGATTTTCATTTCAGCCGCTCCTCTGTGTTTGTTCGTGCACAGTGTGATGCGGTTGGGCGGTATGTGCGCGTGAAATGCGTGTCTGTTTGCGCAAAAGGATGCATTGTGACCGTAGCATTCGCCTCGTTCCCGCGAAATTGTACGCGCATCGTACTAATGTTAGCGCTTATCGACCGTACAATACAGCGGTTATCTCTCTCCCTCTCCCCCCCTCTCTCTCTCTCTCTCTCTCTCTCTCTCTCTCCGCATTGTAACCCGTCCGCTTGTAATAAGGGCTTACATATAGTCGCATTAATTTAAACAAGATAGCACTTAAGCTCCGCGAACAAAGCGTGCTGAGAATAGCATAAACTCCAGTCTTGTATCAGGGATTATTATAAATATTTAATAGTCCGTGGATTTAATTAGTGCATATATTAACAGAAATTACAGATGTTTAGTATGCCTTTGTAAGGTTTGTCTCGTAATTGTTGGTGTGGTTATATTTCACACTACTACGATGTATAATAAATACATGATGGAAATTTCAATTTTCATCCACTTTGATTAAAATGGTCATAAAATGAAGAGTTTTCGATGGATAATAGGAACCAATTATTTAAATTCGAGATTATTAATATCAAAACGACGAATTGATAATCAGGTGTGTGTGTGTGTGTGTGTGTGTGTGTGTGTGTGTGTGTGTGTGTGTGTGTGTGTGTGTGTGTGCGTGTGTGTGTGTGTGTGTGTGTGTGTGTGTGTGAGACAGATATTTCATAACAATTTCTTTTTCCGTGAGTGGACTTGTTAAAATATTATTGCACACGCATTAGTCATTCAAATTTTCTGTAAGATTTTTCAAATAATTTTTTTTGCGTTTTTACATAGAAAAATATGTATAAATGTAATAATAATCTTTGTTTGTACCAAATGATAATTAAACAGCATGTTTTTACCGATGATAATAAAAATGCATATCTTGCAAAGAACAATCTTTTCACGGTAGTGAATTTTGAGGAACAAAGACCACAAATTTCAGTCACGTCCTCGCGTTCTCTCGCATTAATGACGCGCTCGCCGAGACGAGACGGGAGAATGAGAGAAGTTCTGCTTGAACGCGAAGAGAGAGGGATAAGTCTGGGTGAGAAAATCGAATTTGATATTTTCGTTCGTTTTTCATTGGCAGCACGTGCGCACGTGAAAATATCGGCGTTCACCCTCCTTTGCGTCGCGTGCGAAACGAGGATTTCTTATCTGCACGGGCCTGCCGGATCCCCGTCCTTGCCGTGTTTCCACCCTTGATTCCACCCTCGAGGGTGAAAGGTGGTGGCATCGGGAGTTAGGGGAACGGAGACGAAAACGTGGAGAAACGAACGGGAGAAATGCGAAATGGCAGCTGCGGCTAAGATCTCCGAGGCCAACTCGGAGAAAGTTGTTGGAGAGGGCCTCGCAAGAAGGCCGCGACTGAATTATTTAACTCGCGGCCCGTCCAGAGACCTCCCCCTCCCCCCCCCCCGCCATTCTTCCATCTGCCACCCTTTTATTCGCCGAGGACGATTCTCTCAAGGAAATTTAATTTCACCCTCGGCGGCGAGAGAAGCGCTCGGAAGAAGAGCGCGACGGCCGTCTTTCGTACGACAAGCGGGCTCTTCTCTCTGCTCCTCTTCTCTTACGCTTCGAAACGCTTTTAATTGGCCGTGGCCCTGCTCGTTAAAGGAGAATTTACGTCGAGGACCGGGGAGGAGTGAGATTGGAAACGAAGAACGATGCGCTGGTCGTCGTCCACGAATTTAAGAGGACGAACGTGAAACTTGTGCGGAAACGATGGGGGTCGAGCGAATGGTCGATGAAAATTCAAACCTTGCTGTCGCGCGTCAAAAACGAGAAAATGTAAAGAGCAATCTGTCGCCTGTAAATAAAAAAAAAAATTTTTGCTAGACTTTGTTTGTTTATCGTATCATTGATTCTATTGTTTCAGAGATATTTTTAACGCGTTCGTGAAATTGAACGTTTGTATATATTTTGTATTTTCGAATGTATATCTCCACTAAC
The DNA here is from genome assembly GCF_055798465.1 of Pogonomyrmex barbatus. Classification (NCBI taxonomy): domain Eukaryota; kingdom Metazoa; phylum Arthropoda; class Insecta; order Hymenoptera; family Formicidae; genus Pogonomyrmex; species Pogonomyrmex barbatus. The sequence goes on along the minus strand of NW_028297116.1, from coordinate 1,191,188 downwards.
GTTAAGGATATTCGTTTCAAATTCGATTTTTCGAGCTGGCGACAATCAACTCAATTTTTCGAACAACAAATCCCGAATGTTTGCCCCGCACGCAAATCTGATTGGCGTCAGCCGCGAAAAAAAAAAAAAAAAAAAAAACAGGGAGGAAAACTACCGCGTGCGTAGTTACATACGACGCTTTACTCTCTCTTCAGTTTCGATTCACGACCGGCGAGATCGCCACACCATCGTCGACTTACTCCCCCCGACGCGGTGGAAAAAAAAGGAACATGCCGGGCGACATGCCGGGTAAAGCCGTAGGGCAGAGGGAAAATGTGGAGCGAGACGCAGCGATGCGCGGACGCAGCTTCCGCAAAATTCGATGGTACGGCGCGCTGAGCTCTTTTAATTCCCTGTGGGCGCAGTCCACTCGGACGTGTTTCGCGAATTCGTCAAATAAGGGATTCCTTTTGCGTCTGTGTATTCAATATCAATATATATATATATATATATATATATATATATATATATATATATATACGACGTAATATCGGATTTCCCCGCACTTCCTTTCATCTCTACGTACTCGGTTTGACATTATCGTTAACTTCAAGTTTAAGCTCGTAATTAGTTGCAGTACAGAAACTTGAGACACACGCTTCTATCAATATATCCGCTATAGACGTAAACTTGAAAACGCTTTAACTCACGCGAAAGTTACGCGCACGTCGAGAGGGACTGTACCGTCAAATTCACCCTTGAATGTCGCCTATGAATCTCATTGGGACATTGTAATTGATTCTTGTTCGAGGAAATCTCGTCATTCTCGAATTCGTTCTTCGATTTCGAAAGGGCAAAATAATTTTATTCCCTTTCTGGGCTGTTGCCAAGGAAAGGAATAAATTTATTTCTAATTCTTATTTCTATCTCGCTTTCGTCAAATTTCAAAACGAAAAAAAAAAAAAAAAATGAATCACTTATCCGTAAAACAATGTAGCGCCATGTGGATGAAATTATTACTATTATCACTGGCTATCCAGTTTGAAATTTGCCATTTTTATCGAAGACGTTTTTTTTTTTTAAACCTCGAAGGCACCCCCCCGATTGCCATGCGATATTTGACTGAACATCCCGTATGTATGACGATCGGTCTCGTTGCCGGCGGCTCGGAGAACACGCGAAATTAATTCGCCGCGGCGTTTCCGCCCTCTCGTGCGGAACGCAAGCCCCGCGGGGGCTGCGCGGCCGCCGTCGTTTGTCCAACTTTTTGCATCGTCGACCGGACGTCCAATTTATTGCCAGTCGCGGTATACTGCACTCGCGCCGATATTTGCTCGCCGGAAAAGCGCGCGACCGTTCGCGGAAAGATCGACGTTTCTGCAATTGCGATCTCGCGATGCGCACCATCCGTGTCACACACTTGGCCGCGGTGGATGCATAAATCAACGACACGTTGTAACGTGTGTGGGCTCGCATTATCCGGAGATCACCGTTTTACTATGCTCTCCTTTCTCTATCGCTGTCTCTCTCTCTCTCTCTCTCTCTCTCTCTCTCTCTCTCTTCCCCTCTCTACCCTTCTCTCACTCTCCACTCTTTGCGCTTGTAAAATAAACAGTACATGCAGATCCGTAAATTTTGGGAGCGAGCACCCGAGCGTGATTTTGCTTCCGTCGCAGGATGATTCACCTTTATATCTCATTATCCCGTTATGAAGTGCAAATGAACTTTTTAAAACGCAATGAATTAATCATCGGATGTATCGGACACTTGGCGCAGGAGGCGCTTAAGAGGCGAGCTATATTTAATCCTTGACAAAGGCTTATTACATCGAGCATGTAAATGGCGCTTTGTGACTTTCTCTTTTTACTACTAATTGCATATCTTCATCTTCAGTTTCCGTCATTTCCATCGTGTACCACGCCGGAAGCGCAAAGCCAGACGCGCTTTTGTGCTCGCGTTTGTGTTTAATGAAAAGCGCATTTGTCTGTGGGGTATTATGGCAACCCTTTGTACACTTAACGCAATATATATTTCTATTTGTGATGTATATATATATATATATATATATATTTTTTTTTTATTTACAGTCGCACAACGCCGGATTATGTAATCATTGACGCGATTGAAAATTTATTTAGTTTAAAACCATAGTTCGCGAAAGCCTCGGAACTGCAATTTATATTATTAATTTCCGCTTTCCGTGAAATTATTAAAAGACTATTATACATTTAGTTGAAAGAGAATTCTATTAAATTTTTCATTAACAGAACATAGAAAATTAGACATTAAAATGAGATGATATGAAATATCACTGTATTTAAATAAATAATAAATTTCTGTTAAATTACGCGTCATAAAGTCTATCTCTTGTTGTAAAAATAAAAATCGATAATTTCGGAATATTCCATCTCTCAAAATTAACGCTAGCATCGCTAGAGGCATACTTACTCTCATTAGCGTTAACTGATCTTTCCTTTGCATACGCGCATGCTTTTCATCTTGTCGGAAAGGATTGCACGGCTGAAATGAAATTCGCCCGCGGCCCGAAAGTCTCGACTCCGCATTGTCCTCAATCTAATTTACCTTCCGTCCGGCGTCAAAATTCCTCGGTTTTCGCGAATGTCGAAATTCTCCAGCGGCCCATATCACGGTCTTCGAGACTGACGTTTAAACGGAACTTGCTCGAGTTGCTCGAATGCGGGAATACGGAGTTGGCATCTCGGAATTTTATCAGCTCGTAGTCGAACTCTAGACACGCAGCAAGATGTTGAAGTACCACTCCGTCCTGTTTAAATTTCATTAAAAAAAAAAAAAAAAGAAAAAAAAAAGATACCGTACCGAACGAGGAGGAACATGTCGATCGGACATTTTTTTATCTGCGTGTAATATTTATAAACATATTTGAATTTAATCTGAAAATTTTAAACGACGATTTCGATCGAATGCTTAATAGAGAGCTGTTCCGGTCGTTCGACATTTGCGACTCTCCGCGTCTGTTCTGCTACGGTTTAATCCTTTCTATCCACCAATCACTTTTTTCCCTCCCTAATGCGCTGCATAAAAAAAAACCGGATTGCAGGCGCGCGCGCGCGCACGCATGCGTATATGTCGGTGGGGAAACGACACGAGAGGCGGGAAAGACAACGATGGAGAGCAAGAGGACGGTTTCGACAAGGTCCGGAAAATTGATCGAAGCCGGTGTGCGTGCGCGCGCGTGACACGATCGTTGCGTGAACACCCCGGGAAAGCTGCCGTTGCTGCCGTTGCTGCCGTTGCCACTGCTGCTACTGCTGCCTGCTGCTCGTGAATTAGGGGGAAGATAGCTTTTAGTTGAGGCACAGGGCGCCGTCACCAGGTGCGCGTCCGCCGACTCTACGGACTGCCGGTATATAGCCGAACCCTTTTACCGAAATTGCCGGATATCGTCCCCTGCTGCGACGGATATCTCTCTCTCTCTCTCTCTCTCTCTCTCTCTCTCTCTCTTCCGTCCCCCTGCCCTCCCACCCTCATGGTCCATCCTGTAACCCCCGGCAACCGAATTCGACTTCCCTCTGCCGTTCCGGTAAGCAGGTGTAGCGAAGTGCATTGACGAAAATCTGCGGGGAAAATTGGTACATCGCACACATCTTTTCCTTTCTGTCTTCTTTCTCTCCCGCTCATTTTGCTTTTCTTGTCGACAGTTATGCATGAGCGTCCGTCGCGCGCGTTGTACGTGTTTTGAAAATTTTATTTGCACATAAATGACTCGGTGTAAAAAATGCCGGGCCATATTTTCTGGAAAATTGTTTTTCGTTTCGGGCGGAAGTTGGAAATGGGCCAAGACCCTGATAGTGCGGTAAAAGACTGCGGATGCCATTTAAGGGGACGTTTGTGAGGTACAAAACGAATGTAGACTTCTTTTTCATTTATGAAAAAATCTATTGGACATTTTTTTTTTAAGCCGTTCTACTTTCAACTTTCAACTTTAAGCGTCTATTCTTGGACTGCTGCATTCCGTGTTAAAATTCTGCTAAAGTTCCCGAGGAACTAAATGAAACACTCCGAAACTCAATTCACTAAAATCATTTAAGTTTTTAACTACTTATAATTATTTAAAAACTTTCATGTCTAGACCGCCATTTTCCATTTAGTTTCTGGAACAATTAGCGCGGAGCGATTACGCGATTTATGAGACATCGCGTGCAAGTCGTGCGCGTAAGGTATTGCGATAGCGAACATTTTCGCAACAATACGATGATGTTAAAAGCTCCTCTACTAGGTTTTTTTTTTATCGCCCATACAACGTCAACTGCAAATGCAGTCATAAAGTGGAATATTGCCCTATCGATATTTTTTCCGTTCAAGTCTTTAAAATGATCCAAAACCGACGCAAAATACATATATACGACACGAAAATGCTTTTTCCATAATCGCCGTCATGGTTGTTAGAAATGCTTTCCATGCTTCGTGTATATATATATTTTTTTTTCATCCTTATGTAACCGTAATCTCTAAATGACATTTGATTACATCGAAATATATACGTCGCCGAAATCTCGAGGGCTTATCTGCATACATTATGCATATACTGATACAAGTACATGCTACATAATACGTGTTTTTTTTTGGTACATCAGGTGAGAACGAGAAATATATGAAAAATTTATTCAACGTTTGATATTTAAAAAGAAAGAGGCTACAAAATTTTTTTCATTAGCCAGTATGATATATAATAATCGGAATTTTAATAATTATAAAAAATTAAAGATAATTTTTATAATTCATCCTCTTTTAAAATTTGTTAATTATTTCTTTCACAAACGTACATTATACAAAATTAATATTACATTCGCAATATCAGAAAATTAGTGGTGTATGAATCCGCAATGTGATATTGGAGTTGTATACTCGTGATGTTTATAGATTGCGCTATTACTAAAATTAATATAATATTAACAAGGCGTGACCGCAAGAAATTAAACAAAATTGATCATAAACAGGTGTAACTCTAAAATTAATAATATTCTTTATTTGCATAACTAAAATATTTTAATTTGTAAATCCTTTTAATGATTGTGATTATTATCACAATACATCTACATGCCTCTTTCAAATTAATACAAAATTATTTTTATTGTTTAAATATTTTATTTCCAAAGAGTTACATCAAAAAATGTTCGAAATTTTGATACCAATCTTTATAATCATTGTATTGTACAAGATATATCTTTATTATTGTATTATAAAGTATATACGATCGATACATCTTGTTATTAGTCGTTGTTATCTCAAATTGGATGGTTGATAGGCTATTTTTCGAATTTAGGATAGATTTTTAAAAAGACGTTTCCGTCCATATTGTACGAACAGCACGATATATCCGTTCAATTTTCCCATCCGCTTTTAACGGCGGCGAATATATCGGGATATGTAAAGCATAATAACTACGGCAGGAAGAGTCAACGTTCTGGATGCTTATCTCTCCCCGGCATTATGCAGAAACTGCATGGCTGTGCGCAGTCTACTTTATGCACCCGCTGAATGCCAAATAAACGAGAAATACGCCGCAAGGTGGTGGCGGTGATTTTTCAATGCGACGCCCCAAGAAAATCACGGAATATCTCTCTCTTTCTCTCTCTCTCTCTCTCTCTCTCTCTCTCTCTCTCGTCTCTCTCTCGTCTCCCCGAACTTCTCTCTTTTCCAATAGTACATTTGTGTATACGTAATGTCAGAGAAAAGCAATATTTAGATGATACTCCATTTAAATGATAAAATCAAGACGGACAGAGCGATACGCATCTCCGATACTCTCGAGGCTTGTTTATCTGCATTATAGAGAAGGTTTCTAGTGGGTCCTCAACCGTCCGCACCGAACGATATCAATTATGCATCAGCGGGATAAAGACCGCGTGAGTAACGACACTCGAGAGCTTTTACGATGTCGCAAGATTAATGATGACGATGAACGGGGTGACTCTGTTATACTTACGTTACGGTCCGAGGATTGTGGAAAGTGTTTTGCGAATATTTGTTGATTTGTTTCAGATTATTAAAATGTCGCTACAAAAAGGAAAAAGAAGATTATAGTAGATCTATAGAGTAATTCTAGTTGAAAAAGATTTTAAAAAATCTCGTTTCTCGTAATTGAAAAAAAATCTTATTTCTTATTAATGAAATCTTTGAAATTCAATCAAATCTTGTATTTACTTAACGCGACGTCTTTCTCTCTCTCTCTCTCTCTCTCTCTCTCTCTCTCTCTCTTTGATATTTTTCACGAGTTTAATACCCGAGCCGACTCGTTCTCGTTTTCCTCTGCTGCAAATGCACGCTTTTACTCCGGATCCTTGCTCATTTTTTTTCACGTTTCTCGTTAGTATTCCACGGTGTCTCCTTTATATTGCGGTCCCCGCGTAAAAGGCGAGTCGCGGTTTAACATCTTTAAAGCTTAAACGGTGACTTTTACGGGCCGTTACGTCACGAGCGTCTCGCTCTACTTGGGGAGAACTGAGACGACCGCTCACGTGCGCCGACACGCGTGTGCACGAACGCACGCGTGCGTGTATGTGTGTTCGTGCGGCACGTGTGTAAACGCCCGTAACGAGATGAACAGGTTTCGCCTCTAACGAGCCCGACCGCTTTGAAAGACACCGCCTTTTAGGGATGCGACTTCACGTACGTACATGATTTTATTGGTACTAGATTATCCGATATACCTCTTGTTATATACCATGTCTTTTTAGTTAGCAACCGCACATAATTTTCGCGGCGAAGAATGTTTTGCATTTGTAAAATAATTACGTAATTTTAATCTCTTAATCTCGTTTTGTTCGTCCTCGTTTATTTAGCAGCAAAATAGCAAAAGATATAATAAAATTAAGGTGATGTTCTGTATTATGAAGTCATTTTACTATTGTAATTCATTTTTCAAAGCGACGTGAAATTATTTAAAAGGAATTTGTCACAGTCTATCAAAACGAATTTTTGCACAATTTATTATGTATTTTTAACGCGGTATTCGGTATATGAAATAAATTTCAGAGGACTCGCGCTCATTATAGATTTACAGATTCGGGGCACGTTACACGAAATACGGAAGTAAATTCGCGGTTCGTGCACGCGAATTATTTATCTCGCGTACGTACGGATAGTGTGAATAGCGTAGTAATCGCGTTAATTTGACTTAACTCATTCGCCAATACGCGTGTATCCGGCTAAATAATGGAATATGTTACCGAGAAACTTAAGTTACGAGGGTTGCGTGCCCATACCGGTACGACGCTAATATCGAGTGCGGAAATGCGGAAATTACGCCAGTACGTATCTCTTGAAAATAGAACAACCTCCCGAACTCGTTTACGCACAAAGCGAACTTCCAACTCAATTTTCGTCAGATAAATAATTCGTATTTTCTTCCCTCGCTTTATTTCAAATTTCTATTTCGAAACTTCTATCTTTTCCAGAATTAATTCGATTCTATATTCAATTAAAATACTGTCACGTATTTGTTAAGTAACGTTCGACATTTTGTTTCTAACGCACCGCATTTTATTTTTGATTTTAATTCTCTTTAACTCCCTCGTGTGTAACAATGTAAAAGTTATATTACATCTTTTTCGCACAAATTCGTCGCTCGCGCAGGGATGGGAGAGGTATTTTAAATGGAGAAGTTACAAGGACAGAATAGTTGTCGCGAAAAAGAAGAAGAAGAAGAGGGCAGCTATTATGTCGTTACACCTTTGCTGCTACTCGCAAATGACATTCCGGAATTTCATCCGATAATGAAAACCTCGTTATCCAAGCGGCGACTGAAGCTTCTTAATATCATGGCATGCTGCCTTCAGCTAAATCACATTAGGGACTAATTTAATTCATCGTGCAATTATACGCCGAGCGAATTACCATGGGGGTTTGTATTCTATTTGATGCCACTTAAAAAAAAAACCGTTATGAGCGCACGCGTTAAGTAAGAAGAAGTTTATAACTAATTTTTATGAATTTTCTTTCATTTTGGAAAAACATCGCGTAATTTCATGCCATAGCCATTTTTCATCGCGTCTTTTTTTTCCAACTTTTTTTTTTTTTTTTTTTTTTTTGTAAGACAATATATCAGTTTCGCGTTGCATAACACGTTCCCGAGTGTCGTAATAATTTTTACAACGGGCCAAGCGGCGGAGCAACAACTTGGTCGAACACGCTATACCTTTCCGTCTAAAACTTTCCTCCGGCATCCCCATAAATTTCCAGCTCCCAAGTGTCAAAGGCACGCTTGTACTTCGGCATATTTCATCGCGCCGTAAGAGATCGGGATTCTCAATCCATTCCCCTACGACGCAGCCGCGACATTCATAAACACCCAATGTCGCGTTCCATTCCTCAAACGCGGATTCAGCCTCTCCCTCCCTCCCTCCCCCCCCCTCGGATGAGATGTTTGTCTCTCGGTGAAACCGCGTCGAGATGTCTGCAAAGATGTTTCCTTTGCCTATCTGCGCGCGCGAGACGATTCCATTTATTTTATTTGCACTTCGCGGTTCGAATCAGCTTATTTTCCAGACAAACTGCGAAAAAACACAAAAGATCGTAGATGCGATGGAAACGTATAAGAGAGGGGGGGGGAGGGGAAGAGGAATTTACCCCTCAAAAGTGGATTTTACGTTAATTGTTTCTGATACAATGAAGACAGGTGCGTTTAAAACAGAAATGCTCCGTTGAACGATCTATAAACTAACTCGCGTTTACGTTGCATAATTACATCACATTGGTTAATTAACTTGTTATGGACAAACAACTGATATAAACTGAACTCAATTCACGCTGGCACCCTCTGGCAACATTTTCTTGCCATATTAATTTCACAGAAAGTTAACAAACGTAATAATGTGAAATTTACTTACTATAAATAATCACTTGAAATACTTACTAAATAATAAACAATTAATAACGTAGAAATAAAGATCGAAATGAAATCGTATGAAATTCGACGAAAATAATTATAATGAGCAATGAAAGCTTTTTTGTTTCCTGAAGCACCTTTGCACCGAGAGGCGAGTTGAAGTCAATTTTATTATTTCGCGAAAGAAAATGGTTTCTTATAAATCAAACGTAAAATATTAAAAGACTTTTTTTTGTCGCGAATGATCGCGTCGAGGCAGGATTGTCGCTGTGGAAAGCTCGATGTTAATCAAGTCGAAAGGGGAAGGGAAAGTGAAAGGGAATGCAAAAGCGCGGAAGGAAGGAGCGAGAAACTCCCGTTGAGCATTTAATTAGAGCGCCTATCTGCCGCACGGAGAAGCTGCGCTGGAAGAAGTTTTTATCGCTCTCTTCGTAGCGCGTCTTTCCGCCCTCGAGGCTCTGCCTGATTTATAAGGTTTCGCCATTACACCTTTGTATAGGTATATATATCCTTATGTATATACACGTGTGTGTGTGTGTGTGTGTGTGTGTGTGTGTGTGTGTGTGTGTGTGTGTGTGTGTGTGTACACATATATATAGCCTTTGACTGGTCGAAAGAGAGGGCGTTCTCCTCTGATTTCAAGATTTAAGGGATTCCCAAGCTTTGCAAAGTGGAGCGGTGCAACGGTGCGACGTGGCGCCGACCGGTTTCAAGATTATCCTTTCACGCGTTTTCCTTTGTGGCACTATCCGGAGCCACTTTACTTTACAGCACGGGGAAAAAGCCGCAGGTCGATTTGACTAGAGAAGTGTCTCTTACCAGGTCGTTATTAACGCTTAATGTGGTCTTTATGTTAACGAAGATTCGGCTATTACCGCCGCTAATGGTGATAGCACTTTCTCTCTCTTTCTCTCGCATTGCGCCTTCTTCCATTTACGCGCAGGAACAGTTATGCGAACTTTGATCTTCTTTCCTTTTCTCTTCTCTTTCACTTTATCTTTTTGGTTGAACTATGAAAAACTTTGTCACTGATGCATTTTTTTCGAAAATAGTACCTTCAAGATATTTTAATTTTTATCAAAAGCGATATTTGTATACGTATATTTAGTTTAAAACACCCGTATTCAACGTACCAGAGAGATGTAAATATTATTGTTTACGTTATTTATAATATTATAGGTTAACATATTGAACTTTCCTAGATATAATATAATATATTACTTAATATATTTTTAATTTGAATATAACCAAAATAAATATGTTGACTCATTTTGCTGGAACGGTATAAATACCAGCTTTTGATTGCCGCAGTTTATGAATTATGCAACAAACAAAGGGATGCCCGTACAATTCTCGTTCCGTTATGCAATTTTGGTTTAGCCATTGAGAAGCCCTTCAACCGTTTCATTATTCTCCGCGTGATATCAGGTTATTTAATTGCACGAGTTTATCAACAAGATTACAACAATGCACTCTCTACTGTTACTCGTCGAATTTTCGAAATTACACTAGTCCACTCAATATTTCTCTGCTTTGCATTCGATATTTTGCATTCGATCATTAATTGGATCCCTTTCTTTTTGATGGGGTTTCCTCTTACTATGTTTTTGCCCCGATAGAAGAACTTTTGCGAAGTCCAACATACTCGATTTACAAAAGAGAGACGCATATCGCATATACGCCTACTCGATTGTTATGGCTTTCACTATAATTTTATGGGACCTTTCTTTTTCTTTTTTACAATAACTCTCCTTAATGGCACACGGTTTACGAATACTGATAAGTAATCATATGGTGTGGTATATAGAGAGAGAGCTCATTGTCTATGTCGATTATTTAAAATTATGACTATTGTGTAAAATAGTACTTACGATTTGTATTGCACATTGCAATGATAATTTTGCAACTAGGATATTTTAATGTGAAATAATGTTATAAACTTTATCGGAAAAAGATCGTGATCAATAATCTACATTATTTGCTTTTTTTTAGTTTTGATAATTAATGTGTATATCTTTCAGATAGTTCAGTTGCGAAAGTCAATTCGATATGGAAACCTTATTATTGACACTGTAACGTTACCTTAATTAAATCGGTACGTTTCTCGCTCCCTTCACCCTTAACAAAGCTCTTCGGGCTTCATTCGAAACAAGCTCTTAACAAAGCTTGCAGGGAACGCATGATGTATTCACAGTTTCGTGCCACGTTCCCCTCGCACATCGAAATTCAAATGCTGCACTTTACTCCACATTATGCTACATGCCGCACTCCGCATTGTTCAACACTCATAAATCCCCCGTAATTCACTTGTAATTATGAGAATTACTTGTGGTACAAATCGGTTCGTGTCTATTGTAAACAACACGAGCTAAAGATAACGGTATATTTGCAGAGAAACTTGTCTTTGCTCTAATAATGATATTAATCTTTTCGTTTCTATTGTTAATTTTATATATATAAAATTATGAAATAAAATGTTTCTATATAATTCATTTATATGATTTATTATTTGAATGTATATATAATATATTAATTTCGCACATTAACACAATTTTGTATACATAATTCCGAAATTTTGATATATGTTTATAAAAAAAAGAAAAGATTTATAGTAAATGTCAATTTGTTATAAAAAATACAAATAAATATTCTTTTTGATACTATTTAATAACTTGAGAATGGAGAGATTAAAAAAAATGGAAACATAACAAAACTGAAAATTTTATAACAAAACGTACATATATCTTTGAAAATAATTGTCACTCTTAGTTATTTTAATAAAAAAAAAAAAAAAAATGTAAAATGATGCTAGTATAATATTTCACAAAGAAAATATTCTAGATAGATAAGAAGAGTTCCTATAGCAGTGAAAAGGCCAGCAATATAGAATATACACCTTGTTGAGATTTCCCAGATGGCCACATTTTTGGAAGATTCCGTCACCGCGACATTGTCATTTCCTCTCCTTCGATCTCTCATCCAATTTTGATTTCATATCGAGATCTGATCAAGACCTTTCCCAGCACTCTTTCGAGCTACCTACCCAGTTAGGGCCACCACCCTTTGGGTTCCTCCCGACCCTCCCATGGATCGAATTCTTCCAGCTCGAGTGACATGTCGTTGGAGTTTATCGAGGAACGCTATTTCGGCCTCTTGCACACCGGATAGCACGCGCGTAAGCGTGAACTGGTGTACACACGGATCGCCTTTGAATCGAGTGTATACGCGAGTCGGGCGTGGTTGGACAGGCCCCGGGGGTTAGGAGGGTAGCTTAGTGGCGCGAGCGTAATGGTAAGATCCGAGGAGGTCCCTCTCTAAATGTGTGTGCGTATGCGTCAACGACGGGGGGGGGGGGGGTCGAAATGGGCGACGGAGAAGCATTGAATAGCCCCTAGGGTGGCTGCGCCAACAAACCCTAACTAACGTAAATAAGATGTCCTAGGAGAGGGGTGGGTCCTCTTGCTCGCTCCTACAGTCTTTCTGTCTTCCTCCTTGATCCTTTCGCCCGACCTTTATCTTCCTATGCCACGTACACACAGACTCGACCAAAGCCGAGGCTGATGAGCTAACCTCCTGGGGCAATCACAGGATTTCTTCAAGGACTTCCCAAAAAAAAAAAAAAAAGGCTTCTGATTTCTCACATCCCGCGTTCTAGCAAGACGCACGTGTGTGCCGGAAACGACGAATCTGCGAGTATCAAAGGTAAATTAGGTCGTGACGAGATGGGAGATAAATGAGGCATGATGCGAGGTAATAATGCCTAGGTTACATCTGAATAAGAACGAGGAGAGCAAAAATCACGAAAATAAAATTGAGAGACTAGAACTATATTTGTACTTTCCATACATCTTTGTGTTTCTTGTTTTATATATATATATATATATATATATATATATATATATATATATATATATCATCGCGAAAGAATACAATGTATCATTAATGTAGCCAATTTTGCGCGCCGACCAAAGCCGACCTCCCCCAATGGATCCAGTCAATTACGGTGTTTCTTCACGAAGACTCTTTGGGAAAAGTCCTTCTGTGTGTCCCTCGTGTATCCTTCCCCCCACGGATGAACACGCGGTACGCGCCCCGGAAACGATGAATTTGCGAATCTCAAGGGTGGATAATGGCTGATGCGGTATGCCGTTGTAAACGCGGGGTGGTGAGAAGAAGCGGAGCGCGGTGACTCGGGCGAATTTGTGAAACGATTATAGAATCTGCCCGAGCGCATACTCGAGGGGGTGGAGGTTGTAGGCCGTGGAGATGGGATCCCCAGGAACAACCCTCCGTATTGTTGCTCTCTTCGACGATTCACGCCGAATGAGTTTCGTATGACGATATAATGGCGCATCGCGACGATGAACTGGCGGGTTTCCTCTTTCGTGCGTAATGACGGATGCATTTTGAATACGGCATTAACGAGCAATTAATAATAGTGTATCTTTCCGCAGCAGCGGTAATTTGTCATGATGTCAGCGTTTGTTTTGTACGAATACGAATAATGATTTCTTTTAGTGCGGACAAACATGTTTCTGAGTATCTATTAAAAAAGCAACTAAAAAACTTTTATACATATCTATGACTTTGTATAAATTTATTACGAGATGAATTTATTTTCTACTCCATAATCTTAAAGTTTTAAATTATTTAAATATTGTATTTAATATAAATACTTTTTTTTTACTTCAATTGAATTTAATTTTTTTTTTTTGTGATTAGATTACAATGCAAATATAAACAAATTCGTGTATTAATTTAATCAAAATTAATCTGTGATTTTGATGCAATTTTTTTATAAAAATTGTTAATGCAGTATAAAAATAGCAAGATATATATTTTTTAGATGTATATATGTATATATGTAGAAATATTTTTTTTTAAAAACAACTTTTTAGAAATTGTTTAGAAAATATATTTAATTATATAATAAAGCTATAATAATGCGATAATTGGAAAAAAAAAGTTTAATAATATCATAGCAATCTCTAATGTAAAATAACTTGTAATTTGATCGGATTTTTCATCATTAAGAGTTCGCTCGATATAGATAAGATCGAATAAGTTCAGTCCGCCGGAAACATAATTGCGATTTATGTTTCGCCATCATCGTGGAGGGGGGAGGGGGACCGTCTGCTCGCTTACCCTCGTGAATAGCATCTCACGAGATGTTCGAATGACTGTAAGAAAATCTTTAATTCACCCCTAGCCCGCCCGCCCACTCGCCTAAGCGAGCCGGAAATGATGAATTTGCGAGTCTTATCGCGAGAACGAAATGACGTTTCATGACGGGGGGTGCGGGAACGGCAAATAAATAAGTTGTCTTTACGAGCGAGAGACAATGCTCCCGGGGATGTAATCCTTAGCGACCCTCTCTTGATTATGAAATCTCTTATCGGAAATGACGGTGTCGTGAGAGCAAAATTAGATTTGCTGTAGGGATCCATTGTGCATAGGCTACCGAAAATGACAGCTGGCCGAAATTATAATCCCCAGAGTTCATTGTAGGTTCGAGGTAGTCGTCCGTCGAGATCGAGGGCTCGATAGTAGAACGAAAGCATATTTTCGGACTAAAGTCGAGTCATTAATCAAAACGAGCGCCGCTTGATTGTCGCTATTGTACACGGTCGAAGACAATTAGCGACGACTAGGAGAAATTTAACGCATTTCTCGCTATTCACCTAGTTCGAAGTTTGAGCAAACTTCGCGATGCAAATGCCGTTGGTGTTAAGCGAACGTTGCAATGTCTTATCATGATGCTCCTCCCCTGGATACAGACTTCGGCCCGAATGTACCCGTTGAAACTTATCGCAATTTGTAAACTCGACTTCTTACGTGTGAATTTTCGAGAAAACGAGGAGAAGCGCCTTTGTTCGCTATCGCTAACGTTAAAGTTGGAACGTGAATGTTAATTTCTGCCAGTAGTAGTATAATCAAAATGCGTATGCAATTTTACGAAATATATAGTTTAATTAAATTAAATTCTAAGAAAGAAATGGAAAATCGAACAAAAATTGATAAATGTAATCAGTATACATGTTTATACAAATATATTATTTTTTATTGAAATCAATAGCATGCATGAAAAATCTCACGCTTATACTTCCAATTTTTTATAAAAAAAAAAAACAGTTTGTATTCAGAGACCATGTCGATATTAATTTACGCTAGCTAGTTTCATGTTTTTAAAAACATTTGTAAAAATTTGTAAAAATAATGAGCAGTGTAAATTGAATGTTTTTATGTTTTTTTCTTTTTTTTTTTAATTTATTTCGAGGTATTTAATATGTTCGATGATTATACTCCATTGCATGGTAGATCTGATAGGTCGTTCCGACTTATAGAAAGATGTCGTAAAAGCAGCTTGTGTCCCGAGTTTAGGGGGAGGAAGAGGGGGGAGCGCGCAAGCGAGATCCTTTAATTGACCGCACGCAAGAACTCATCCCGATGAGTCAGTTAGGCTAATTAAGGAAGTTCCTCCGTTAGGAAGGACGTTTGTAACCTTTCCGCATCCTTGCACGGGCTATTATACAAACGGGTCTTTCTCTCGGTTTCTTGAACGGTGCATTTGCATTATCCGCTATAAAAATAATCATCATGCCCAGATTTCACTAAAGATATCTTTAACAAAACCTGAAATTTAACGGCAAAAGTAGTTAAAATTAATGATTATTTATTCAGGAGATTCTTAGCACGCTCCGGAAATGGAATGAATTTAACAGGTAGAGGCAAGTATGCTACTGTGCTCCATGACACAGAATTTATTTCTACGAAATGATTATTTTCTGAACAAGAATATTTAGAAAGATAATCTGGTAAAAATGGGCCATCAAAAATAAACGTATGATACATGAAAAATGGAATAATATAATACTTTCCGTTCGTTTTAGGATGACATCTTTGAATTATTTAGAAATCTTATCGCTGTACATTTTCGTAATATCTTCCAAAAAGGTCTCACGGAAACGAGAACGAGAGAGAGAAAGAGAGAGAGAGATCGACTTTTTTTGTCGGCAATTTGCGGCGGTTCAATTTTCATGCCGTTGTCGATTACGTCAGACACGACCCGCGTCACACGCGAGCTGCTCGCATCAGCGGCGTAGTCCGATTCTCTATCTCGAGCTCGCTTTTTTAATCCGTATTCAATTATTTTCGCAGCATCCACCGCTGCGCGCGGTTTCAGTATTTACGAGATCAACTGTTACATAGCGGTGCGCGCTTGCATCCGCTAAAAAAAAAAAAAAGAAAAAAAAAGAAAAATTATTTAGGCGAACTGACCTCGATCCTGTATTTCGATTACACGACTCGTTCATCGCATTGTGCTTGCATTGGAATACATATATATGTGTACTATATACATATATATAAAAAAAAATATATATATATGTGTATATGTATATACTTTTTTTTTCCACTGCTCGTTTGAGTTTTCTCCCGTGAAACGCGTTGTCAATTTGACAATCGATAGCGGCATGCTCGTGTGCGGGAAGCAATCGGCCGCCGAACGCAAATCCATTATCGCCCCACTTAATCCGCGTGAAACGCAAATCAACCGTCAGTTGCGATGTGGGCATTCGTCGCGCTTTAAGCCCCGCATAGTTAACCGCGTGTAATCGCGCATCGGCGCTTTTCCAAACTACGCAACTCGAGAAATTCCCACGGACTTAACAAGCAGTTCCAGTTGCGGCAGAGCCGGCTCGCCGTAAATTCGATAATGATTCCCTTCTCGTTGCGCCGTCATTTCCATTCGTCAGGTAGCCCGGGTTTACGTGCGCGAAGTTAACGAGCTAATGAGCTTGCGGAGCTGAGAGAGAGAGAGAGAGAGAGAGAGAGAGAGAGAGAGAGAGAGAGAGAGAGATTTGGAGTGTGCGAGCATCTATTCTGCATTACGCCCCTGATGCAGTTTGCGTCCGGATGACGCGAAGAGTAGGAAGAGGAGGAGGAGGAGGAGGAGGAGGAGGAGGAGGATGAGATGGAAGAGGGGAAAAGGAAGAGGAGGAGGAGGTCACGGAGCGTTTCCCAGTTAGGGCAATTCCGCACTTTCGCTCGCCGCAATTAATTAGCTCAATTCCCGCTTCCTGTTATGCCTGCCGTCGAGCCACGCCGAGCCACGCCGAGCCACGCCGAGCCATGCCGAGCCATGCCGAGCCACGCCGTTGGCACCCGGTCGCGCACGCCTGCATTCCGGCGAAGCTCGCATACCGTCGTCATAGTTCATGCACGCATCTAGTCCCCAAAGGCGTTTTACGCTACGCGACGCGACGCGACGCGACGCGACGCGACGCAACCATGAACGCCGAGACGACGCCGATCTGCCTCTCCGTGTTCTGCATTTACGTGATGACGGCGCCGCCGCCACCCCCGCTGTCGGAAGCGGTGTCGCCTCGTCCCACTCGCGTGGGTAAGACTGTGCAACTATCCGATTTTATCTCTCCGAAAAGTTATTTCAAACTGCGATCTTAAGAAGAAAAACAAATTAAATTTTATGCACTTGTTAAATTTGCGATGGGCTTAACACTTAAGATTTAAGAGAGATTTAGGAGGGTGTCTGAAAACTTGGAAATGTTAGTGGATCATCTTCTTAGTATTATATTTTAATTAATATATACATCTTTTTTTAGCTCTTCTTCTGAATTGATGATACTTTTTTAAAGTCTAATAAGATTATCGATATTCTTTTTTTTAAAGGATTTAAAGGAGAGGGATTAAAATTTTAATAAATTGAACACAATGAAGGTATAATTGACTCAAAAATATGATGAACTTAATAATTTATTATTTAGCACTATTTTAATTTTTATAACAAACGTGTGTACTAATTACGATAATAAATTATATGAGTAAATATAAATTATGGAAAAACCCTTGGAAAAAGTTTAAAGTAGCGTTTCATTTGCAGTACAAAAGTAAAACCTAACTTAACCATTGAATGTCATAAAAGATACAAAAATGCAGCCACTGCATCGCACGCTCACCTTTCCTTGACATTCTGCATTCAGGCAAAACTAAATGCGACGATTGTCATATAATTGTCCGCTAATTATATCATTATCCGGAGTCGGTGTTTCTCGTTGGTATATATTTTTTTTTTTTTTTTTTTTATAGCGACTGCACCTAACAAAACACGTACTACGCATATGCACGTATGCACGCACTCATCCTTCTTGTCAGCGCTAATGACGTTTGCGGTTTTCTTTTTGCAGCTTACACGAATGCCGCGGATACCGCTCCGTCCTTGGACATCTTGCCAAGTGGCGAGACACAGACGAAGCCGATCGGCTCCAGCATCCTTCTCACATGCAGACCAAAGGTGGACGATATATCGCTCGTCAAGGACATGCAATGGCTCGACCCATCGAACAAAGTGATCGAATCTCTCAAGTCCATCAAGTAAGTCGATTACCACGTCAACCACGGTGATTTCTCCGCCTTCTTTTTGTTTGCAAATATATTTTCGAGATGACGCAGAAAGACGGTCACACCAACGATGCTCCTCTATTTATAACTGGTAATCGAGGAGATGACAGTTAATTAATCCGAGTACATAAAATCGCAATATTGTTGGTGTTATGATCTCCTTCTGAAGAATTCTTATGTCGTACAAGCAATTATGAAAATGATAACTAAAGTGATTTTTCTTGTTCTGTCGTTGATATTCGCACTGACATTAATCAATTATGTTTCAGCAAATACATCTCACATTAAATTTCATTAAAGAACAAATTTTAATTAATCAAAAGAAAAGAAAACTTGATGGAACGATGTAATGAACTATTGAAGTAATTTCGCAGTGGCGTGACTTGTGATTAAGATTATGATGTTAAGGTTACTTATTAATCATAATTACACATGTCATATTTGTAATATTACGATTTCAATTACGATTGGTAGTGATGAAGGTTAATATAAGTTATCTTTAGCACAAGTTACTATCTAAAAGCAATATGGAAAAGCAATTATATTAATGATACAGAAACATTAATTAGCGTTACATTAGCATTTAACACACACAAACAAGAAAGCGCTTATTACAACACTAATCGAACGAATTTTTGTCACGTTGAAACGCAGACTTGCCGTCTTGCCGATCGGAAGGCGAGTATAAAATCCATTGAATTGAACACCCAACATAGTATAACCATAGTAGTGCTCATTCGTTGCTGCTCCTCTCATTTCCACCTTTCTCATTTGCGATACCCATCACTTCTCATTCACCCCCCCCCCCCGAGTACGACACGATCATTTTTCCCACGATGTAGCCCACGTTTCCCGCAGTCCACGCCGCGGAGCTCTTAATTGCTGCAACGCGAGCCGATTGCAGTTCGCGAATCGGCGGCTATTGCTCGTTAAAGCCGCCCGGAAAAGTTTCGAACGTTCACACTGAACCTGACTTATTGAACGCGCGGAAACTCGTTGGCCGGATAAAAATGTTCGAGCGGCGAACGAAATTTTTCGTTTATGTGTACGTTCGTGCATACGAAGTGGAAGACCAAGAGCCAATGCACTTTTCTTAAATTTTATTAATAATTTGGATTTGACTTTATTACAAAAAAAAAAAAAACGGATTAATCTCGATCGTGAATTTTTACGAAGTAAGTACAGTGTAAAAATTAAGTTTCGTAATTTTTTGTTATATCAGAGTAAAGTTTATATTTAAAGTTATTTAAATTTTCCTTTCTTTTTTTTTTGTTTATAATTTTGAAATGTTATTTGCAATGCTCTTTAATCCTGGATGATAATTAGCTTCGTAATTATTAAAACCGCTCGAGCTCGCAGAATTAAAAGTGAAATACGATCTTTTTAGAGCAATGCGCACACGTGCATATGCGCGTATCGGTGGTAATTAAGCAGTTCCATAATGACGCAATTTCTCTGCACATACACTCGCAAATACTATTTCAACTTCATCCGCAATATTTCTCTCTTTATCCGCGTGCAAGTCTGTCCGATATCGCTAACAGCTAATGTATGTACCGCGTGTCGGTCATACTACGAAGTATTTGATCCAACGATCAAATAATCTAACGAACGTTAACCCTGGTTAACTGATTCATCGTGTCGCGTGTTTGCACGATTACTCGAACCCCGGGTACAATTTGCATAATTAAGTACATTCGTCGTCAAGAGTGCAGCGTGTGACGTTCCCGGACAAAATCGCCCCGTTTCGAGCAATTTGCGCCAACTCAATGATACGTTCTCCATGGCGCCGTTACACGAATACAAAACTGTTACGAAAGTCGAGATTACGAAATCGAGAAGTAAACTGTGAGCCGGAGAAAATTTATGAAACGTTGTTCTATTTAAAAAAAAAAAAAAAAAAAAAAAATTACACATATATAAAAATTTCTTGCCCGAACTTTTTTGAACCATTCTGTACAGACAGACTGTCAACGGCAATATCGCATCTTCCTTTTTCACAAATTTCTGATTGATCACCATGATCGCTTGCCTTACATTTACGCGTCGTGATTGTCGTCACATAATAACACTCGGCTGCTTCGCGATATTACGAATTAATTTTTGAAATCAACATCCACAGTTGTTTGGTACTTTTTTTTTTTTTTTCATATCTTCTATTCGGGATATGAAAAAAACTCGATGCACACATATGATATTTCGCTTAAAGACGGAAACGCGGTCACGGAGCAGCCGCGCGTTTCTGGTCCTATCACCTCCAGCCACCTTCTTAATCCGCAAAATCCATATTCGTGGCCTTCATCATCTCGATGTCACGCGATATTACATCCGCGACATCTCGTCGTCCGATACGCTGTATGGAAATTGCTTGAACACATCACATTACCATATACCTGTACTCACATCGCACGCCGATACGCCGCCATGCCATATTGCGCAACATTGAATAATACCGCGGGATAATATCACGTGAATGATCATCTCGTTGTCATTTACGCGTCATCCCCCCTCCCCCCCCCCTCCCTCGCATCATCCGCGAAGATCATGTATGAAACGCGATATCGCCGATGCAATGTCATGGATCATTATCATCAGTTGGTGTGCCTCGGACGAATATTACGAATACTGTTTTGCAAATTGTGACGTTGTTCCCCGCAGCACGTACGGTACGACGAAGCCGGCCATGTACACCGAATTGCATCAGGATGGCAGTCTATCCCTGTTCTTTAATTCCCTCCAGGAGAGCGAGGCCGGGAAATACACGTGCAAGGGGACTTATGCGCGTAACGTCGCGTTAAGCAAGAGCGTGACAATCGATACCATTAGTGAGTATAGAATTGAAAGTCCTGTCACGTTTTAACGTTCGTGCGAAATTATTTCGATGTAGAATAAAATAGACCCCCCCTCGGCGAGATTATATATCGGAATAATGTTTAATTAATTCATCGCCATCGAGGCGCGATTTTGAGGCGGTCTGAAAATTTTATGTAACGCATATAAATTTATATAAACGGATGAGTAGAATTTTTTTTTATTAAAATTTTATTGGAAATTGCATTGCAATGCTTTTTCAGACAAGAACAGTATAAATGAAATGACAGATCTTTCGTTTTAGTTGGACTTTTTGACATTTTACAAATATATTATTTAAAATAAAAATTTTTATTTTTATTAAATTCAAAATATCAAGTAATATTCTTTGCGATAACACACCCATCGAGACCCAATATTTTTTCCAAAACAAAACTTCCGATTTGTTATCAACAGTTGCGATTACATGGGATAATGCACCGCAAAATCAGTATCCTATTCTCGGAGAGGACTTCGATATTCAGTGTCAAGTACGCGCTAGACCATCGCCTTCGGTCGACTGGCTTCACAACGGAGAATTGATCAAGACGAATGACCATTATGTCATAAACACTTACGCCTTGAAGATCAAGAACGTTCAAGAGTCTGACGATGGCATATACACATGTCGCGCATCAGTGCAGACCACAGGAGAGTTGAAAGAGCGAGCTATTCGCGTTGAGGTAATTACATTAATATCTCTTAAATTGCATTGAAAAAAATATGTGTGGAGATCATAAATTATTTCAGAAATTGTATGAACTTTTCGATAAGCTGAGATATTATCATCATATCTTTTTATCATACTGCTATTATAATGTTTGATTTTGCTTCCATTGACAGATTATCATCCAGTTAGTATTATATTTGCATCTTTTAACCTTGATCTTTGTATCAATTTTTTTTTTTTTTTTTTTTATTATTAGGTACATGTACGACCCACAATCGAAGAGATTCCAAGCCCGGTAAATATCATCGAAGGCGAAAATGCGAATATCAGATGTAAAGCCAATGGTAAACCGCCTCCAATGTTCACGTGGATCAAGTCTCTCACACAACAGAATCTTTCCAACGCCGATCGCTTCGGCGTCGATCCCGTCACTGGTGTACTTACTATTACAAACGTGAATCGCGAGGACGCGGGCGAATATCAATGTTCCGCGATAAATGCCGCCGGCATCGTCACCACCAATATCCAGGTAAACGTGATCGTCAAGCCGAAAATAATGGAGTTCCAGAACGTGACCGTGGTGGAGAAAAAAAGCGCGGAAATCAAGTGCAAGGCCTTCGGCCGACCACCGCCCGAGGTGACCTTCAGAAAGCAGTCGGGAACCGGTAATAAGCAATACGTGATAGGCGCTCAACCGCAAGATGACCGAATCGTCGTCGAGAATGATGCGAATGACGTATCCGGCGAGACTGTCGGCACTCTATCAATCTTTGACGCTCTCACCCTCGATGACGGCCTGTACGAGTGTATAGCTAAAAATAAGGGTGGTATTACTTTCAAAAATGGTCATTTGACCGTCGAGTTTCCGCCCACCTTCCGCAGCATGCCGAACAAGACGTTCTGGTCCTGGGATCAGAAACCGGTGAATCTCACCTGCATTGCCGAGAGCATACCAAACGCGACGATACGCTGGACTATACAAGATCACAGTATCGAAGGCGACGATCATATCAAACAGATCGGCAATGGACCGACTTCTATCCTCAGGATAATACCGACGGACAACAGATATTACACCCGTTATAAATGCATTGCCATGAATACTCATGGCACGCGGGAACGTTCGGTAGAGCTGAGGGAAGCGACGAAACCCAAAGAGTTCTTGAACGTCAAGATGACCGAGGTCACTGCTACGACAATAACATTCGATTTAGTACCGCCCGTCATGGATCCGGATTTGACTGTCACGACTATCGATGTGCAATACAAAACGGATAACGAGATTTGGCAAAACGCGATGAACAGGACGTGGTCTGTCGGTAAGTCTACATATTTTTTTCTTAATTTTAATGAATTATTTGAAATAATTAAGTTTGAGTTTTAATATTTCTGTAAAATTTGTCGCAATATTTATCGTTCTTATATGAGTAAATAATGAATTAAATAATAGAATATTAATTTTATTTATTAGGATATAAAGTGAGAAAATAAAATTCTTAATTTGAAATTTACAATGGCATTTAGTCGCGAATATAGAAATGACAAATAGAATGATTTACTATATTTATAGCTTTTAACATATTTTAAGCGTTTTAATTCGTAATAACTAAATGTCATGCTCTTTAGGTTCTTTATACGTGATCGAAGGCTTAAAACCACAAACCCCCTACGAATTCCGATTCGCGGGGAGAAATCGAGTCGGTCTGGGTAATTGGGGTAACTATTATCGAGAAACTACACCCGGCAGAATGGCGCCGCAAGATCCGAGGATTGTGAGAACAACTTCTAATCTATATGAGCAGTCGCAGTTCAATGACCAGTACGAGCTCAGCTGGGTAACACCGGCCGACAATGGCGAACCCATAGACATGTACGAGATCAAATATTGCCAAATAATACGCGTCTCTGGCGAGTGGGAAGTATTGGAAAATACTTGCGAAACAACACCTGTTAAAACCCCAGGCAGAACGAGGAAATATTTGAAGAATCTGAAACCTGACGCTTACTACATGGTCGAATTGCGGGCTCACAACATTATGGGCTTCAGCAAACCTGGATATGTCAAATTCAGAACGGCAAAAGGTAAGTAGTCCTCCGCAATTAATTCTCGGTGTTCCTTCGATCCAATATAATTATTGTCATGACGTATCTATATTATTTCTCGTAATGATTTCTACTCGAGATATATAATTCCCTTTAAAATATATATATTTATATGTGCACGAAGCTATTGCACCGAATATTTTTTTCTTCGCGATCTTCAAATCGTTTGTCAGTTTGTCGCCCCTATTTTTGTTCATTCAAAGGGGAGGGAAAAGGGTTATTTGAGGCTTTTCGTTTCCTCACCTAGGAGGTTTCCACTCAGTTAAGCTATCTTTTTTTTTTTTTTTTTTTTTTATTTATTTATTTATTTATTAATTTTCTCTAATTTTTCTAATTGGTTCTGTCGACGGCGAAACGATCTTGTAATCGCCAGAAAGGCCTAAATGGTTATTTTGCTCGCTAAGAACTTTAGCGCCATTCATTTTAAATAGTAGAGTTTTATAAACTTATTATTATTAATATTCTATCAGTAGAATGTAAAACGACAAAAAAAGATTATTATATTTAGTATGATATTATGAGTGTATACATATATATGTATTAAACTTTTTATTTTTCCGGATATAACGCATGTTTCATAAGACCAAATAGATTTTGCATTAATATTTGAGATATGAATTTACGTAAATAATTTACTATGTTACATTATATAACTTGTCCCCTTCCTATTTTACGCAGAATAGAAGATATTTTTGCAAAAAGTAGCAAGCCTTCGGGCTTTCTGGCGTTAATCAAGATTACGGGATTTGAAGAAGTCCTCAAATCCCTTGACCCTACGCAAGACATCGACTAAGCTAAAGTTACCCGGTGACCGTCGGCGGGCTTGTAGAGACGTTAAAAAATGTTTTATCGCGACGAACGATATCGTAGCTGGAGCGGGCAAGATCTCTCTTTTATTACATAGAGCCTTTTTATCCATTCAGAATCTACGGGCATGACTGTGGACTACAGTAATGCTGGTGATACTTGCAAGACCGTCGTGGCCGCCGTTACCGCAGCAGTAATGCTCCTATCTCTAGCCATTTAGAGTCGCCGTCAGGAATATTTGCTCCTCGCGCTCTAAATCCTCCCTCCGTCGTGAACGCACGCGATTCGCAGGAAGCGAGGCGAGAACTCGCGAGGCCGACAAGTACAAGCGAGACACCACGATGGACGAAAGTGACACACACACACACACACACACACACACACACACTCTCTCTCACACACACACACACACACACACACGCGCGCGCGCGCGCTCCACTAATATAGTATATCCGCATTCGTGATTTCATGCGACACTCGTGCGTGTTTCGTTCGAATCTGATCGAATCTTACCCTTAGGTGAATTTTCGGGATACGAAAGCGTGTATCGAGTTGAGAAAAGGAGATTTCGTGCGAGACACGACGGCGAGAGTTAATCGCGGGACATTTGTACGTATACATTTGTACACGATTGTGTCGTTATTTCATTGATACATCCATTATTTAGAGTTAAAACAGTCGACAACGAGGAACTTAAAGTAAATCGATTGCCGCCGAAATATACATTCCGAAGGAAATGAGAGGTAGCGTTTAAGTGGGACTTCTGTAAGGAGGAAAGGACGCGTGAAAAAAGCCGCGATGCGGAACTGTATTTATACGTATGATTTGTTAAATGCTCACTGCGTGTTAGTATGAAAACGTACTGGTACGTTATCTTTCATTTTCTCTTTTCACTAAGTATAAAGTATAAGTTAAGGCTGCACTTTGGTGAGACTTCTGTAAGAGACGGGTGCTACAGTGCGCAAAGATACTGGCCTCCCTCGCATTGCAGGGAAAATTCGTGACCAAAACGAATAACGTACTGTACCAATTATTTCGCGCGTTGTAATTTTTATTTCTTATAATTAAAGTCAGATCATATATTCACTTTTAAACGGAGCTAAGATATATAAGTCACGACTACGCTTCGTCAACTTTTGCAGTTTACGAACTTTTGTATGGTATATTATAGCGATAGGTAAAAAGAGAAGAGAATGTGCTTCCCTATATATATATATATATAATATGTTGGCTACGAAACATAAATTAATGATTTATCGGATAGGTATGTCTATAAGCGTGAGAGACTATAAGTTGGTGAATCGTGTAAGAGTGCCACTGCCCCAAATTGTCGACTATTCACGCGCAAAGTTCAGCGACGAAGAGGAAGGATATAATCGATATTAAGGAAACGAACAGCCGCGATTGAAATCGCAGCGACTCGTAAATCACGCACGAATACGAATGTTATAATCGTGTCCCGTATTGAATACTTGCAATTGGAGCATTCAAGCTGTCTACTGAGTTGGCCCATTTAGTATGTGTCGAAAGTATTTTTAGACTAGACTTTTTTTTACATCCTTTGCGATCTGATTTTTACGAGAGGAACTTAACAAATTTGATAATTAAGATTTATAGAGGAATTAAAAGAATGGGGAAGAATAATTGAGCGATTACGAAAATTACGATTGTGATGAAGTACTCAGATACTCGCAGATCATCCATCATAGTAGTTAGAAAAAAAAATTAATAAAGTTATAAAACGCGAAAAAAAAAACAATAAAACAATGACGGTACTTGCCTTTACGGGAAAAAAAAAAAAAAAAAAAATCCGTTTTTATCGAGGCCTTAAGAGGCAAGGAACATTGTTGGACATTTTCCTCTTCGTAAGAGTCGAAATATTTATATCCACAGTTCGCGCGATGTTCTTTTACGAGGCAAAGAATTTCACACGAGCGAGCGGAAGTCCTCCTCGCGAAGTCGCGTCACGCACACAAGATCCTAAGAACTTTAATCCTAGAACCCGATCTTATCCAACGTGAGAATAGATTTGACCATGAAGAGACAAATAAATAAAGAAATTGTGATGCGGCGAAAAAAAATTGGTATACTTTCAGAGGTAGCGTTTCGCATTTTTACGTGGCAAAAGTAAATCGCTGTCATCTACTTTGCTATCTCGTAGCATATTCCTAGCTACATTTCTGCATTTTTATAGAATAATAATAATAATAAGATAATATCAAATCGGTATAATATATATTCTTCAAGAATTATTCATTCGGAATTGAAATCTCTCGCGAATGAGGAATAATTCTACGATCGGGTTCTACGATTAATCGCGAGACAAAAACCGGAAGAATCCGCAGCACGACGACTCACACGACTGGCAGTTAACTTTTTAGTTTGGTTGATTTTGTATGAAAATTGCGTCTGATTTTTCTCTCTTCTCTTCTTGCCCTTTATTTGATTTACCTCTTTTTCTTTTTTTTTTTTTTCCATAACGTTTATTTTTTTTGGGAACTTATTTCAGTCATTAGTTTCGCTTGACTAGTTTTGAAATACGTGTTTAGTGTGCGCATGATCTGTGTGTTGCGATCATTACAATTTATTACGATTTTTATTACATTTACAATATAATTATAAATTTATTATATCGCCGTAGCTCTTACGTATTCATAACCGCCGCTGCCGGCAGTAGCCGCCATCACCGCCGTCGTAATTATCACTAGTAACCACTGTCGTGATTAATCTCACTAATCTCGGGCGATGAGAGATAAGGAATCGAGATCGAATTTCCCGTTTAGTTTTCGTTTGCGAAGTACACGCAAATTACAGCTCTAACGTTGCGTGAAGTAAGCTAGAGAACATTCATATCTAAAAATAGCAATAATCCTATAATAAATTACGATACAATTTTTCAATAATAAAGCGAAGGTGGTTTTTAACTATAAAATTGCAAACTAACTAAAAAGAAGTTCAAAGTTTTACTTTGAACTATTATTAACGTTAGAAAACTCACTGAGTTTTCTCACTTTCATTCTCTTGCTGAGTAAGTTATTCCGGCCAATGGACCGGCGCGACAATCGGTATAAGGTACATTTTTCCATTTCTATTCTTTCACTTCGAAAATTGAGCTCGGCGAAATTATACGATTTCGATTCCTGAATAAGAGACTACAAAAGGAGCGCGGTTCGGTCTCGAAGGCCTGGTCGTATCCGGAACGGGCGGTCTTTTACCTCAAGTGCCTGTACACATATGTATTACCCACACGTACACACACATACGCATTGATCGCCTCCCCGCAAGGCTCGCGCGAAAACACCGGCGATCGATCTCGATGTGACGAGGTCTTCGACCTAGATCTTTTTACGTCTCTCTTTTATGTCTGTTCGTCGTCGCAATGCCTGGGTTCTTAGATGTTAGTCCACAACGCATGGCATGCGCTTTGTTATCATTACCTTCCCCTTCTTATTTATTTTTTTTTTTTATTTTTTTTTTTTTTTTTTTTTTTTTGTAAACTTAGCGATACGTCACGCCGAGTTTTGTCGGCGATGTTCCCATTCCACACACGTCCCCGTTTTCGCTGGAGAACGCGGAGAACTCGTCCACGAGTTCTTCTCGGCGCTTGATACGACGAGCTTATCGGATTTTGATGACGGATTTTCCAGCAATCTCAAGTCGATTTTCCGCGACGAGAATTTCACAGATTTCGCAATCACGAAGCCAAGAAAAATTGAAAGATTGGAAATCTATGGAAATAGATTTTCACTCAAAAATTTCGAAATTAATTTAATATTCAAGTATCGCTTTTTTATTTTCAAGCGAGCTCTTTAACTTTTTTAATTCAAACGAAGATTCCGAAATTAACTGAAATATTTAACGTTGAGATGATTTAGAGGTCGTTGCATGACAAATTTTCAGTAATAAAAAAAAAATCAATTTCGTACGTCGTGTCTGCGTAAAGATCTGTCATTAAAATTTGATTTTGATAAAAGTGAAAAATATATGGAAATCATAATGCGTAATCGAACATAGCGTAAGAGTAATCCGATCTTAATCACCGATTATACCAAATGATATTGCCGAGATTGATAATATTGTACCGACTCGAAATCCTTGGTTGTTGGCAACGGACTTCTTGTCGAGATCGAGACACGTAGGACGTAATATCGCGAATTTATGCAAACAAACACGTCTGCAAATCTTACGAATGCCGGCTATATAAAAAGCGGCAACTTTTCCCACGGATATATTCCCGCGCCTTGGAACTGGAACGAGCAATAACGTTCCGCGTCATGAAAGAAAAATGAGAGAAAATATCGGATCCAAGAGCAGAAGTGAACTTTTATCATACGGATAGTCGAATTTCTTCTTGTCCGATTTCTTTCGCCCGCTCTTTCGTCTTTCAGCTGATGGAATGATATTGTATAAATTTGATTTCAAGGTAGACCGACATTCATCGTCGTGTCGACGACGATAACGTGAAAATCTCGAGTCGAAGACGTCGAGACTTTCAGCCGCACGGACGTGATTAGATACCATGATAAATAGACCCCGACGGACCCAACAAGCTCTCTTTATCCCCGTTAACAGTCGTAAAAGTTAGACCGGACCCCGATCGACCACGTCTTTTACTTACAAATACGCCGTCTTATCTCCCGTGACAATAAACTACTGGCGGAAACTTTGGAAACATCGCGGAGCGGAAGAGCGCGTGTGCGCACGCGCGCGCGGATAAAGTCGCTTTTAGAAGACGCTTCGAAAGTCGGCGAAAGACCAAGACAGGCGGAAGGCTTTTAAACCGATGATAAAGACAATGTCGACGAGCGGCGAGCGCGATGGCGGAAGAAAACGACTCGAAGGGGACGATAGCTGCCGAAATGGTTTCCCATCCGTCGTGAATCTTCCTGTGATGAGTTTTCCTCCTTCCTGACGGAAATCACCGGACGAGTCTCGGGGGGGGAGAGAGAGAGAGAGAGAGAGAGAGAAAGAGAGAGAGAGCTCCGGGACGCTTGTAACTGGAACTGGCCGGACGGAATCCCTCGAAATTCGCACTTTGTCTCGATAAAAGGATTCGTGAAATTGTAACGAACAATCCCGTGATATCGATTCAGTCGGTCGTCCCGACAAAGACACGGTCTTCCGGTTACTTCACTTTGCCGAACAGAATCGCGCAATTCTGTCAAAGTTCGCCGGTCCACTTTCGTCGATATGCGACGAGAGAGAGAGAGAGAGAGAGAGAGAGAGAGAGAGAGAAACGCAGGGCGATAAATTCCATCGCGTATTTACTCGAACGCGAATCGAGAACCTGTACGCCACTCGCGTTTAAATTCTCGCAGTTCCATTTTCATCTTGCCACGGGCATTGTCCCCTCCGACGTTGACTCGTCACTTTACGGTAATACGAATAATTTCCTCGTGGAGTTAGACACAGTCGAATCTAGCGTGGCGGATCCGTGACGAGAATACGGGCCATTGTGCAGTTTCTTCGTACCGAAAAGATTACGGCAATTCGGGAAGCAAGCGGCAATTTAATGTCAAATGCGCGTGCGACGCCGGGCGGAGTGCGGCGTCGCACGGCTACAGTCGCGAACAAAGCGGCTCTTTATGCGCGATTGTTCGACGTGTCGTGTGATTTGCGCGGACTAATTACGCGAACGTGCGGGGTCCGTTCCTTCCCCCTCGCTTCTCCTCCCCTCCCCTCCCCTCTGGCGGACGGAGACGGGCGTGTTTGCGGAGAGCCTCGAAACCGAGAGACCGCGCAGCACGTGACCGACCCCTCGGCAATCCGCGGGATCAATCGATCTCCTCGATTCTTCCTCGACGCCCGCGACCGGGATTGTCTCTCCGCCGAGAAATCAGGGCGGCTTTTGTGTTTTGCGCCCGAGGATCGATCCCCCGCGCGTCCGGATAAATTGCGCGAGCGTATAAATGCTCCATTTGTGCGACGACAACGACGACGACGACGACGACGACGACTCATTGTTTGCGCCGGTTGGGCGTTTGCTTTCATCCGGACGCTTCGAGCACCCGGCATCATCATCTCGAGGACTGCGATCGCGGGCGAAATCAATTAGCAAGGAATGCGGGATTATTCCGATTGACTCGCTTTGTAAAGCGATTGTATGGCTCTCTATCCAGGATTTATCTTGCGAGAAGAAATAACGTGCAAAGAGCCGAATGAAATAATAATTCGGATTCCTTTCGGAGAGATTAAAAACATTTCCCCTCCCCCCCCCCCCCCGCTCCCCTCCTCCCCAATGAAACCGACGAAAGTTGTTTTTTAATAATTTCGAGAAGCTTTTAAAATTACGTCTGCATTTTTCATCATTCGCGATTCTCCTTTTGTTACGCGCTCTTGTTGCGATTCTCACTTTCGTTGGAGTCCGCGGTACCCGAAATGAGACATCCGAAATGATGATACACGTCGAATATACGACATATAATCTCGACGTGTGTCTATGTTCGAGCAAGAAGTTTCACAACGACGGCGGGCAAGCAGCAGCAGCAACAGCAGCAGCTGAAGTGTTTCTCGTTACGGAGATAATCTCTCCGTGCGCGTACAAATGGATCGCTCGAGTGGAGGAGGAGGAGGAAGATGGGGTGGAGGGAGGGGGGGGGAGGGCTATGTGTTTGCACTGGCTGATGCGCCGACTCCATCTCCTCGACTTCGCGGGGAGATAGAAACAAGGAAACGCTGAAGAGCCGAATAGATCCGTTCACAAATGCGAATCCGTTCGTGGAACCATGACGCCGGGCGCCGTCGCGCGCCGCATATAAATAGTCGTCGCGTTAAAGAGAACCGCGTCGAGAGGATAAACCGAGGAGGAGAGGGCTGGCAAAACGACGGCGAGAGGCGAGAAACGCGGGAGTAGAGGGACGAAAACATAAGCGCGATATTTCCCGCGATCTATTTTTGATGGGTTGCGCATGGGTTTTCGCGCGGGATTTTACGGTACCCGAGTCCCTCGAAACCGCGCGGCAAAACAGCGCTGTCCTTCCATTGTTAAAAGGGATCCTGAAAGTTACCTTTAATGCAGTTTTTTTTTTTTTTTTTTTTTTTTTCTCGTTATTCCGTTTCCGTTATCCTGTAATCTTTTAACAAGTGATTTTTGTAGTTCTATTAAAAATGTGCACGTCGTAAATGGTTACTCGACAGAAACGACATGAAAATATTTATCACATAACATTAAATTTACTACAGCAATTTCGTTTACTCTCCTGGCAATAGAAGACTTTAATGATATACTTAATATCGGAATATTGACAAAAAAAGTATCGCGTGAATACGAAGTTATGTTTCAGTGTGGTTGAGTTAGTAATAAATAAACAGTGTATTTCGGAGAAGCCTTCCGCCAGTGCTTTAGTGCATTTTTTTTTTTTTTTTGCGACTCTTAATTCTTTCTATTCTGTTATCTTGTTTAATCATAATAAGGTATGGCTTTCAGAGATTTTCCAGCAAACAGAATTAAACAGAATCGTCACAAAATCACTTTTGCATCGGAGAAGGAGAACGCTTGCGGAACCGCTTAGCGGAAATCAGAGCACATTAACAGAAATTACAACTTATTAATATTCCTCTTTTCTTTTTCTTTTTTTTTTTCTCTCTATGCGTATTTTTCCGTATTACGTGACGATGCAGCTTAAGTAAAAGGAGAAGAAGAACAACGGACGTGCCGCTGTGAGTTTACTTCGAACTGCGGGAGATATGCGGATTGTTCAGGTTTAAGAAATAATCGCGCCAACTCACGGAGCTAGACACGTTGTTACGACACGGACCGAAAATAGACCGGAATGCGAAATCGAATTTCAACGACGTGACCGTTCGATTCCCGTTGCCGCTCCGGTTGCTTTTACGAGACATTCGATGATCGCGCATAGCGATCCCTTCGCTCTACTCCCTCCTTTTCACTTTTTTTCTTTTTATTACGGCACCGTGGACTCCGCTCGTAGCTTCCGAAGGATATATATTTACACACCATACACACACAGCATACATGCACACACACACACACACACACACACACACACACACACATATACGATACACGTATATACAATATACATGTATATGTACAAACGTATATATAAAGAATATATATATATATATATATATATATATATATATATATATATATATTATATATAGGATAGATAAAACATTTACATACTAAGAATATGTATTAGCCTAGTGCCTACTATGTTCGTATTTATGAGGAGGATAAACTCGTATAACTCGTTCTTTCCTGTGCGAAACGTTCAATTATTGTAAATACAACGGAACGACGTAAAAAAAAAAAAAATATATATGTGAGTGTCCAAGGAGAAAAAAAGAACACGGATGGATAAATCCGAGCCAACGGAGAAGCCACCTTCAAATTGTATCTTTTTGTCGGCCAAAATTGCCGATCTTTTTGAATTTTCGAGTGGAATGACGAGCGAAAAAGAATGGAGACGAGATGATCGTTCGACCGAGAATCAGCGAGAGAGCCCTTCTGGCTCCGCGCGCTCTTGCAATTTGAGATGGTTTCTTTTTCGGCGGTCTTGTTTATTTTTTCGCTTATTATACACATCGCCTCTCTTTACTTTTACAATTATGGTAAAAATAACCACGGGAAGCGATGCGCGCCGCCGAAAGAAAACGGTAAATATTCCCTAAAGTACAAGCAAGTGCAAGATGTTGCCGCTAACTAACGTAGTTGAGAGCTCTGTTGAGGATTGGCAGTGAGAGTAGAGAGAGAGAGAGAGAGAGAGAGAGAGAGAGAGAGAGGCTGAATGAGATCTGAGAATGAGTAAATGTGAGACAGAATTAAATGCGAGGCACTCACGGTGAAGGGGCTTTTTGTGTGGAGGTAGCACTTTTAGACTAGTGGCGCGTAGAGACTAACATCGGTTGTGGAAGTTAGTGAATGAGCTTTTTTCCCCCTCCCTCTGTCCTTCCTCCTTGAGCTTTTTAGCACAGCTCGTATTATGTGGTGTTGCGCGCGAAACGAGACTCCTCTATCGCTTCTACGCTCTGCAGTGCGCTAATTATCGCGAGCCATTAACCGGCGTGTAACACACACGTACACGAAATAAAAAGTAACACACACACACACACACACACACACACACACACACACACACACACACACACACACACACACATGTACACGTATTCGCTGGTAAACTCATCTACGCTCTGTGTCTCCTTAACCGACAATCACCACTTGTATGTCTTGCCGTTGTTGCCTTCTGGTTTTTGGTTTCCTCCTTTGATAAAGACGGATTTTTGCCGCATTCCCCCACACACAACCCCGCGAGATCTTGTTTCTTTTCAGGAGACTAAAATATCATTGTACGTGGAACGTGTTTGGTGATGCGACACTGCGGGTGACACTCGAGAAGTAATTATCTTAATTAATGTATCAACGTGAGAGAATTTCGCTTTGCATTCAACATTATATTTATCCGATTATATATATATATATATATATATATATATATATATATATTAACGTTAATGACGTTAATAACGTAATTATACTAATACTATTAATGATAATATTTAACATCTAATGGTTTATTAACATAATAATAATAATTTTAAATTAATTATACGCAAATACAAAATTACAATTGTTGCGCGTGTGAAATTGGATCGAGACATCCTCTTTTTTGTATTGTCAATTATTATTTTAACAATTCGAATGTACAATAATAACTCTGTTGCCTCAGGAAAAACGTACCAGTATGTTTTCTCAAGCATGTCTTATCTCTCAACCTCTACTGCAACCGCTTCACACAACGTGTGCATCGCCACCGAATTGCTCGAATACAACGACTACGTTAACCATCATCACCAAACATCGTTCAGTATCGCTTTTGCACTAACGGACTGCGATATAAATACATACATATATATATATATATATATATATATAATAGATATGCAACGAAGAATATGTTTAAAAACGATGCTTTTATCATCTTTCAAGGGGATACCAACGTTCTGCAGCATCAGTCGGAGCTATCGAGCGGAACTATAATCGGCATTGCCCTCGCGGCGATATTCGTCATCTTTATCATCATTGATGCCACCTGCTGCTGCGTGCGCAAGACAGGTGAGACTGGCGTTAAATCATCATGTTGCTTGAATAGATCACCGATAAATTCTCTCGCGTTATATTGTATAACGGGAAAGATCGAAGCTCAGCTCGCGTTCGCATTAATTACGCGTTAATTACGTTTATCACGCACTAGTTATCTGCCAATCACGCCATGACTCAATAATGAAGCTCCCAAAGATTATTACTCGTCATAATTAGACATGTCATTCGAGGGAATTCAAATTTTGCAGTTTGACACGAAAATAATATAATTCTAAAAATTCTAAGTATTATTGTATTGGTTCAAAGTCGATTGAAAGCTTTTTGATAAATGTTTAGAAAAATATCGCCGGGATATTCGCGAAATGATGTCGCGTACAAAAATTCGATACGATACAATTACTTTGACTTTTGTAAATTCAGAGTATTAAAATAAATTGCCATCTTAATTCATTCGTTAACGATTTTTATCGTTACGATAATATCTTTATCTTTCTGCATTACAGGGATTATTTATTACACGCGCGAACAAGCTCGGTGGAAATCGGTTGACGACAATAATATTATCTTTACCTTTCTGAATTACAGGGATTATTTATTACACGCGCGAACAAGCTCGGCGGAAACCAGTCGATGAGGAAGACGCGAAGCTCGGCAGGTGAGTCTCATTTTGAATTTTTCAATTCCGCGGTATTCTGAATTTTATATATATATATATATATATGGTATTATGAAATACTCTTTTCTTGAATATATATTCCTACAGTCTACCGCATCTCGTTCATATATACTATTACATATTTATTTTACATTGTGCTTTGGCAAGTCTAGCGCTACTTTATCATGTTATCGAACTTTGCACCCGTCATTGAAACTTTCGTTCACACGTTGGGGAACGGATTTCTTTCTTTCCTTCCGTCTTCATCTCTCTCGACCGTCGAGTTCTTGCTTCTTTCTTAATGATGATTCGATTAGACTTATATTTCGCGTTTTAATCGCACCGGGACTTATCGCACATTCTCGCGGGGTTATTTGCACGATTCTGCGAGCGCGGACTCGGACGCGCATAGCGACATTCGCCCTCGCATAATTGTGCGTGACACAGGAAGGGTGATGGTGTAGATGAGATGACGGTGGTAGAGCCGCGATACTAAATGTTAGAGAGTAGCCCGCCGGCAAACACAGAAACAACAACACTCTGACTCCTCTCGTATTTCTCTCTCTTTTTTTTTTCTTTACCGGTAGTCTTTACGGTTGGCGGTTTCCGTTGCCGTATTGCGACCAAAAAATGGCCAATGTCGCCGGGGTCACGGCCATCCAAGAGTCGGGTAGTGGAAAAAATACCATTAGATTGGTCAAACACACTGCCATGTAAGAGAGAAAACGATATATAAGCGAAATCAGTAAGAAGCATGGCCCCTCACGAAGGGGCTCCGACACTGGCTTTTCTCACTTTGCATGACTTTTTTTTTTTTTTTTCACTTTTTTCTCTGCCTCTTCTCTGCCTCATCTCTTCCCTTTCAAAGTTCTCGGAGACTCCTCTCTCTTCCTTCTTTTTTTTTTTTTTTTTTCTTTGACGTATTTTCCTTGCTTGACTTCCCCGAGCGACGGCGATACCCATCGCTGAAACACGTTTTGATGGCGTTCGGGGATGAACCGTGTCTCGTAAGGGAAATCGTCGATACGCATCAAAGAGAATTCGATGAGCATGAGAGAAAACACATTCGATCCGTTGGACGCATTCACTGTGCCGTCAACCACTCTTTTACGCAACACGATTGATTTTTATACACTTTTGCGTTGCGCCGGGACGCGTGTCCACTCGTAATTACGCATAAATAAATTATAATCCTCTCTCTTTTTTAACATTCACGGAATGAGTTATTGATAGCTTCGACAAAAAACCAACTACATACATAGTTTGTCATATATTTTATTTCCCCTCCCCCCCCTTTTTTTTTTTTAAGCGAAACCGTGAATACCGTGAATACATATAAAGAGAAAGAAGCATTAAACATTAATTTTTTCCATCGCTTACTGATTTATTCATCAGAATTTGTTTTAAAAAATGAAAAGAAGAGAATTATCTTAATAATCGCCTTAATTCTCTGATTGGTAGTTTTATCGCTTGTGAATAATTTAATACCGATAAATAAATTGTTAAAAATAGACAATTATTTATACTCTTGCATTTTAATCGGACGCGGTTTTTTTCGAGTGGACACGCTTTAGTGCTGTTAATTCCGTCGTAACGCGCTTAGAGATCGCCGATATTCGCCTGAGCTTTGGCCATGCCGCATGCCAATTTTGGAATAACGCCTTGCCCTTGATTCTCTCTAATTCGTTCCGCACAATATTGCAACAAGTATGGCGAATCTTCTCGATTTGCCACTTTTTTTGTGCTTAACAAAGCGCAAATAGCACTGCGAGTAAATAATCATTACAACATGATGACGATATATCTTGAGCGGAAGTGATATTAATTAATAAAAACAGAATTAGTAAAGAAAGGGACAGTTAATGCCATATAACTGAACTATATAAGAAATTAATTTTTGGATTCTGAAAATATGACAAAAATAAATATAATTTATATCTTATATAATTACAAAAATTTTATACTCTGATATCTCATACAGCTACATATCATATCATATAGCTATACATTCTTCTAATTACTTTTGCTAAATTAAAAACTTCAATAGACTATATAAAAATGAAGAAAATAATTTTTCCGCTCAATAGTTTATAGTTTCGATGATTTTTATAGAAGATTTCGTTCAATCATTGTTTATTTCCTAAAAACCGTGCGCAAAGCACAAGTTAGAAAAAATATATGATAAAAATATATATTAACAATATATTACATTAGTATATATTAATAAATATATATTAATAAAAACGAGGCAATTTAAAATTGCATTTAGAATTGTGTAAAAGCTTGCTCGAAGTAGTATGAGAAATATATGTAATATATTTAATTAAATATTTATTATTCGGATTAGATTTATTTATAAAAAATAAAAGGTAAATCTTCTTTCATATCCTCCTTGCTTTGTGCACGTACACGCTCGATAACTTGAATGCTGATCCATGTTTGGAACAGCAACAAAGCTCCCGGAACCATAAATAAGCGCAGATCTCTCGGAGATTTAACGATATATCGATATCGAAAAATTGCATACAATCTCGTATATATATATATAGAGAGAGAGAGAGAGAAAGAGAGACGCGTTTCCCCGGAGCCTCTTTTCTCACTTGCGACGTTCTTTTACTTTGCGAGTGACAGCATGCCTGACGTGTATATTCGATGTCGCACCACGCGCCGCATATGAACGTGCTCTCTTCTTTCCTATTTTTTTTTTTTTCCTTGCCCGATATTAGAGATATTAATGTTGAAAATCACTGCCGTCCGATAAATGTTGTGCCTGACGCTTTTGCAGAGACGAGAAGGAGCCGCTGAAGGAGGAGAAGAAGATCACGCCGATCATCGACTCCGGACTGCGCCGGGAGACCTCCGTCACCTTCGACGGCAAGAGATCCGTTTCCAAGACCGGCTTCGTCGGCAAGGACTCGGCCGTCTAGATATTCTTCCGGCGTACTAGATTGTAAATCGTTTTCGGAAACGCAATCAGTTTCTGGCTAAAAAGTGTTCTCGAAAGAAAAAAAAAGAAAGAAAAGAAAAGAAAATGGAAAAATTAAGAAACGAAAAGAAGGACGCGCAGAGCAGCGGGATCGCGGAAAGACGTGGGATTTAGCGATCCGTTTCGCCGAATTTCCGCCGGAAACGTGGTCTCACGCGCTTTGCTCTCTCGCTGCGCCGAGTCTTCTCTGCCGAACCTCCCGCTTTTCGTTTTCGCCCTTTTGCAAACGCGCGCGCGGTTTCGCAGTCGCACACCGACCCGCCTTTCTTCCCTTTCAGAACCTCTTACCTCGTGTACCGCGATACACTTGCCACCTACACTTCCTCCCCTAGAATCCCCTGACAAGCTCTTTCTGCTATTGGTGAACTTATCCTTCGCCTATTACTTTACCGCAAGATCCCGGCTGCACGTCTGATTTCGCGTGTAAGGTAAGGTAATAACCACCGCTTAAGCGAAGAAGCAAACTTTGGAAACTTGACGTATCCTCCGCTGTGCTTTTAGCTGAAAAAAAATTCAACTGAGACATTACGAAGATTTATATTCCAAAGCGGAAAGCGGATTTGATCGGAAATATTTTAATAGCTCTTTGACCATCGCAGGATCGCTCGAAAAAAATAACATCAAAAAGATTAGATCCAAGGTATTTTTTTTATCGTCGGAGTATGTCACGTTTGGAAGGTTTGTCTCTTGAAGCGCATAAAAGCAAAAAACTTTTAAAAACTCTTAAACTCTTTTATCCCAGTCAGTGTACTCGCCGAAGCATGCGAAGGAGCACGGATAATCGATAGCTTACGAGAACGAGAAGTAAACAAAGTTTATTCGATAATTGTTGCTCTTAGGAGGAGGAAGCTACGACTATAATTGTAACGTATATTGCAAGGAAATGGGGAGTATAGGTAGGTCGCTTACTCGAAAAGAAGAAGAAGAAGAAGAAGAAGATGGCAAGAAGAATGTACAAAAATTCGCGTGCAATTGGTAGAGGTCGACTGATCAATTTAGATGAACGCTTCGAGGCACCCTTTAGATTATCACAGTCTAGTACGCTGGGTAGTATCACGTTCTTTGTTGCGCGGAGTTTCAAGAAAACCGCGCGGAAAGTCGTACTCTGTTGCGCGTGAAAGCGAAAAAGAAGAACTTCACGTTCATTCGGGAAGAGTATTATATTTAAGGGTTACCTAAAAAAAAAAAAAAAAAATGCAACGCTCGTATTCTTCGTGGTGTAACATCCCGAATACTTCAATTCGTTAGAGAAAGGTGTTTTAGGTTACATAGAATACTTTATGTAGACAATTTTTTTAATACTGAATATTTTAATATTGGAAGTTTCCTCACGAGTTTCTTTCGAAATTGCCCAAGCTTGCAGGGAGTTTAATAAAAATATCTGACATATCTAATAGCGTTTTCGGCTCGCTGCATTACACCGAATCTTTAATGCACACTTACACACGAAATATCTGAATGTAACAGCATAATATTTATCATTTCTTTGCTAACGTCTGATTTCGCGAATTATGAATTAATAATTGAAATTATTAATTCATATATTCAATAATTGAAATTATTAATTCATATTGAGCTAAATAATACGACAAATCCATTGTTGATTATTTATATAAAGTTTATGTATTTTTACATTTTCATAATTTCATATATATCATAATTTAGTATGCACCCGGTGTAGTGTAACAAAGCCGAAAACGCTATAAATTTCAGTAAAGTAATAAGTAAAAATTGAGGTATTTTTGGACAACATGAAAATAGAGTGATGTTTGTAATGCATTTCATCAATCTTCAGCATTTCATCAAATATAAATTTCTCTTTTTTTCCTTAGCAATTGATAAATTTAGCGATAAGTTTACTTCAATAAATTTAATTTTAACGTAATAAAATTGTGATTTTTTTTTTTAATTTTAATACTAGATTATCATCTAGCATTGATGAAAAAAAAAAAAAAAATCGAGATATCTTGGAGAATTCTCTTACGATGAAATGCTCGGAGATTCTCTTACGATGGTTTTCTATTTTTAGTATGTTTAAGAATGTGAGTGTTGCTTTTATATTCTTCAAGCGTCAACAGAGAAACTCTCCTTCTCCACTTTTAAACGAAGTTGCGCGACTTTACGCGGCAACTTCGAATTGTACATACAATTGAACAATTTTATTATCTCTCACTTCTTCACGCTCATATTTCATCCTTCTCCACGTCTTTCGTAAGGAGTAATTGTCAATCGAAGGACGGTAGACATTCACATACATACGCCAAATATATATTCAACGCGCTTTTAGTCTCGTAATTTTCTAACTCCGTGATCGTAACGTTCAATCTTTCTCCAATATTTTTTAATCCAAAGACTGATTCTTTTGTATGTGAAATTAATGGAATCATAATTCCAATTGTTGTTCAAGCAGCCGAAGAAAAATATCAGATTCCCTTTCGTTGTTCAATCACCAATCGTGCATTGTTCGATGCGCGCGTGTTCTTTGTTGAGTCTTACGATCATGTGTGACCACTATAATTATGAGTGAATTACTACTTAAATCTCGCATATCCGTATAACGAGTTTGTTCGTTCTTCGTACGTTTGTATAATCGTAACACTCTTGTATATTGACTACCTTTATTTTATATTACCTCGAGTGAGAAAAGCTCTCAATTTTTTTTTTTTTTTTTTAGTTGTGATAATTTGATATATACTTTATAATGTTATAGTTATCTCATCGGTAAGATGTAAAAGCAGCTCATTTTTCTTTCTTAAGTATCATTTTTTTTTCTTTTTTTATTGTTAAAATTTTGTTTAAAGATACTTTTTATTTTCTAGAGATTGATATGATGATAAGAAAAGTAGGGACTCTTGTGACAATGTATGTCTGTATTAAGATTACAAAAATCATAGTAATCAGTTTACAAAGAAATTACAGTAATCAGTTACGGTTAAATTATGAATTCTGACAACAAAGTACTCACAGTACTGGGTCACAAGAACGATCGATGTACGAAAAATAAACTTCTGACAAATTTCGACATGTTATCTCGACATTAAAAATTTCTCTGAATATATGTATAGTATAATCAAAAGCAAGTAGCATTTATACCATGACAAGTTTTGCAGATATGGGAAGCTTGTCAGACGGATTTTCGATCGGTTCACGAGAGTGTGTGTGACAGAAAGCTGCCATATAATAATTATATCCGAATATAAGTAAAGGAAACGTATCGCTCTTATCCTAATGTTTAAGATGGCTTTTGCAAGAAACGCAGTTAAAATGTGATAAGTTTTTGTAAATGCTTGTAAACGTTTTCTCTTAATTGTAAGACGTATCGAGGATAAATCTTTAGGAAAGTTTTGGTAGGTTTAGAAACTCGCACGAGCACGGAATACGTGTCCTCGCGGAAAATCGATGTGGTCGATTCATCCGAGAAAGAGTGTAACATACGTTGCAACAGGTTGTCGTGCAATAATAGCTCTCGAGAATTCGAAAATTGTTTTCATTCTAATACATTTAAGGCGAGCGAGGCAAAGAAAATTGTTACAAATGTTTGTTAAGAGGATCCTGGACTAACGAGCGAACTCCGACGAAAACGTTCACAACACTTATTATACATTTCTGTAACATGCATGATACATATATGAACAAATTTTCGTATTGCTTTTTCTCGTTCTTCATATGAAAACGAAATTCATATACTAGACACAAGTATTAATGCACAAATTTTAATTGTGGAAAAGGATTTTCAGATCTTAAAATAAAGTTAAGATTAATAAAAAATGAAAGCAATACAAAAATTACTGCGTTTTGTCGGCAATACAGACAAGTCCAGCATCCCCTTGACTTCGAGTGTAATTGACAAGATTCTTTCTAAAAATAGAAAAAATTTT
Organism: Pogonomyrmex barbatus; assembly: GCF_055798465.1. Classification (NCBI taxonomy): domain Eukaryota; kingdom Metazoa; phylum Arthropoda; class Insecta; order Hymenoptera; family Formicidae; genus Pogonomyrmex; species Pogonomyrmex barbatus. Next base: position 1,148,905 of record NW_028297116.1, on the reverse strand, counting down.
TTAGATTATCGCTAAACATTTTAAAATTAACTATCGTTGACCATTGAAATTTTAGAGTTAAAATAAAGATTCGCACGTTTATAAGGAGACAAGAAGAAACAAAATATGAGGAATGTAAAAATAGCAGTAGAATGTTACTCGGGTACTATCATAGCACCTGTTGCATGCAAAGCTGGCATGCTTTCTCGTGTTCGCGAAACACGCCTTCCGTGCAGATAGCTTTTTTACGTAAGACAGAGAATTTGCCAAATATAGTACTTATTAGCAAGTAAGTCAATGAATACATATAAATATATAAATATATATATAAATATATATAATGAATATATATTATATATGAAAAAATGATATATATGTACATGGAAATAAATAAAAGTTGTGGGACATCCGCATGACGGATGTTGCGCGGCACTTCGCATCGGCGAGCGAGACGCGTCACCCTTTCTAGCACCTCCAGCTATTTTGTATCCGTTGCCAAAATTCCAAAACAAGTAGCTTCCCACAAAAAGTATTACTGCGCATCTTCCAAATCCGAAGATCATTACGAGTATTAAAGTTTCGTAGATATAAGGCGTATTTTTTATGTAATGCTTTTTCTGTACGCGACGAGAAATCGTGCTATCGAAAAATAAAAGATAAAACGTTTTCAAAGTGAGAAAAGAGATGGATGGAGAAACCTTATATTTCCTCAAACTTTTTATTACAATAGTTGTGTAGATACATTTTTATAAAACGATACGTGATATATAATTCCAGATAGCTAAACTTAGTAGATACAAATTTTGAGTAGAGTCTGCTATATCTCAATGTTTGACAGAAAGACAAATGTCACAGAATAATATTTGATGATATCGGCAAATCGGCTGTCGCCAGAAATACGACAAAATCTGCTGACGTTATGCCAGCAGATTGCTCATCCACGCAAATCCTGCTCGGTTTCTACAATCAGTTGACATAACGTGTCAGGCTCTGTCGACAGACTCTCAGCTTAATGCAATTACAAATTGTTATGAATCTGTAGTGGGAATATGAACGAATTTATTGTCAATCTGTTGTCAAAAACTATTAATATTTTACTATCTAGGACGAAATTGTTCGTTGTCGTATGAGTGGCAAAAGTTAACTCGTCCCGACGAAATGATAATATCATGATATCACATAACATTTCGAGATTCAAATTCACACGAGTTGCTAAAATTATTTAATATTTTCGCTATTATGTCCGATAACTATAAACGTCTATACACATGGCACTTTATTATTCTACGTATGAATATATAAATATAGGGCCCCGATAGATGATCATTAATGCTCATAGATTTATCTTTTTTGAAAAAAAGATTAACGAATTTATAATAATTATAATAATAATTTATAATAATATCTACTAGATCACTGATTTCCTTAGAATTAGAAAAACACAGCATCGCTACGCGAAATGATGATAAACAAAAAATTTTTTTTTTCTTTATACTTCGATGCCAACATTGGAACGTTTACCTTTTCTAATCAACATCTGCTCGACATTTAGTTGCGGCGGTTCCGTTCGTGTGTGCCACACATACACCTGAAATACACAAAATTCACGAATTTTCAGTAGTTCATTTTCAAAAGGTTATTAACAAAAAAAAATGGCAGGTAGATCTTTTGACACCTTTGTGCAGCAGTCCGCTAATGGTTCCAATTGATCCTTTGTAACTAATTGCCTAAGTATTTCACTTTCCTGATAACCACCTTGAACGTCATACGAAAACCATGCGTCTTTGTGCTTGAGCAACAACTCGAGATTAATGGCGAAGCCTGCCATGTCGAGCGGAAACGGCCGGTCCGGCTTCCACGCCGCGTTAAAACCGATTACCTTATTAGTGGCGTTGTCGCAAATAGGCTTCTCTACCATTAAACCACCAACTAGACCAACTGGCCAAACACCGACCCTTTGTATTTTCTCCATCTGGAAATAGTAAATTATTATTACATCTAAATGAGATATATACATATATATATATATATTGATGCATTCACATGAATATAGTTAATCGTAGAGAACTATCGCGAATTGACTTTCTTAAATCGCTTTAAACTTATTGTTAAATTTAATAATAATATCAGTTTTATTAAAGCTTTAATAATAAGAGATACACAAAACTAATATAAAGAACTGCGTCACAAAAGGAGAGGCGTTAAAACTGAGAAGAAGCACATGTAAAGATAAATGAAAGATGAAAAACTAAATATTAAAAGATTCGCTAATCGCTAATCGAAAACTAATCAGGAAATTAATCGAATCATCTTTGCTAGATCATAAAATATTATAAAAAAAATTGCGGATATGGAATAAAATAAAAAGAACAGTTTCAAGTAAATCGCTCAAATTAAAAGGAAAGGAGGAATGAAAACAAAGGTAAAGGATGATAATGAAAGCGTTAAGAAAACAATTGTAGCAACGTGTCGTGTTGAGAAAACTCTTTGAATGAGGTTTCGCTTTACCTCACGAAAGAGCTTGACGGAGTAAGTATTGTCATCGTCGGCGAAATAAACGACGCCCTTGTCGGACGGCTTGAGATTCTCTCTGAGCCACCTTAGCGCCGCGTTCCGTTGCTCGACCCCTCGCGGCTTCTTCCAGTTCGGGTCGTTTCTGCCGAGTTTGTAGTTCGGCGGGGTTGCTACAGACAGGTGGGTATAAATCAGGCCGCTCGTCTCCAGAAACCGGGTGACCAGAGCGGTTTTTTGCGGCGCATCCTCTACGAGGATCCAGTGGAAGTTGGAGACGTGGAGGAATGTCTGCGCGAGCCGGGTAAGCTCGGCCTTCTGCACGGGCCTGGCGAATGTTGGCGTGATAGCGTATATCACAGGTCGATCATCGTCACTTCGCCCGCGAACGTTCTCGACGAAGAGACCGTGCGCCTCCAATCTCTTCAGCAAGCTGTACGTCAGACCCTGCACGTCCCGCAAGTCCGCTACCACCGGCTCCAGCTTGGATCTTATCTCCTGCCATTTCTTGTGCTCCTGATAATCTGTACGAGACACACAAATCGGAGACTTGGCGACGATCGTTTTTATTCAAACGATATATATCTCGCTTCGACCTACCGGAAGCTCACCTCATCATGGGAAAATGGTGTGAAAACGACATCGAGCGAAACGTGAAACGCTTACGTGAAAGTTACATTACGCACGGAGGAAACACTCAAGAGAATGGCCGATCATGGGGAAGATGTAGTGTGAATTATAAATAGCAGTTACAGCGTTGTGATGTCACGCGTTTGGGGATTTCGAAAACAGCGTTGAGCAATAATCCGTACTTACGTTGTACAGATCGTTTCAATCGCAATCTATACCTATACTTGCAAAAAGCGATGATTTTTCTTCTACTACTTTATGAATAAAAATTATATTTAGACAAATTACAACTGTTTCCTTAGCAATATAATATTGATTATTCTGCGACCAAAATAATTTCAAACGTATTAAAGTTAGCGGTAATTAATATATTTTCTCTCATTATCTGAAATATCTGTTTATTACAGGTCATAATTAATAATTTCTCAACTTTTATAACAATTTAACTGTATAAACAATATTATATATTTCGTAATTCGTGAGTTGGAACTCCCATCATTACAAATCCAATTCGTAATTACCAAAATTTCTAATAGCTAATTTATTGTTCTAGTATGATCATAATAATAAATTCGTGATTATCAAAAGAATCTTGGAAATCCTGAAATAATTGATCGACCATCGATATTACCGACTATCGATATCCATTTTTCAATTATTGATAAATATTTAAATTATTTTCCAGACAACACAAAGTCCAAAATATTTTTTAGACTTTGTTTTAAATGATTTTTATATCTCGATTTTATATTTATTATTTGAATATAATATAATATTAATTTACGATTTATTATTATACAGATGCTTCATAAATAAAAATACATATTTACAAAATAATATCATTGTACATTGCTGCAAAATTAATTTTTTAATGCATTTAATTATCTGTTGCATGAATAATCAAGCGCGATTAATAATAACAAAATATTAATTTCTAATAAAAATCAAATAATCTAAGAAATATGTCTATCTGAGAAATGTCAAAATAATAATAAATAATTAAATTAATATTATATTACAGTTAATCGTTCCAATTTTTCATTTTACATGAACCTTCATAAGAATGACCTTTAACACGTTCCGCATGGATTACTAGTAATTTACGCTGGACTTTTCATTCAGATTCGTTTAATATTCTACTTGTAAAAAATAATAGAATTATTAAAGTAATAAAATTGTTATATTTCCTGATATTATTTGCAATATTATTGCCCTACGTTCTTTACTTTAAAATTTTTTCTATTTCTTTTCATTATTATGAAACATAATTTATTTAATAAATATAAATATAAATGTCACATAAATCGCCGGTAATCTACGCGGCATAGATAAGAAATCCAATTAATGCGGCACAAAACGTGTTAATTCTATTTTATGGATGTAACACTATACACAGAAAAAACTTGATTTTAAATCAAGATAGATATTTTCATATATATATATATATATATATATATAAGCAAGAATATTATAATCTTAGAAAATTTTAGTCTTAATTTCGTTAAATTTCACTGAACTGTGTCGATGCAAATGCTACTTTTGCTAAAGACTAAAAATCTTCTATAACGAGTATTATAACGCTCTTGCTTATATATAAGAATATTTGTTTAGATCTAAGACAAATTTTTTTTTCTCCGCACGATTTTCGTTGATACTCGAGACTCCGTTTCGAATCTCACGCCGAAAATCACGTGATGCGCGCCGTGACGACTCACCACTCGTGTTGTCGCACGCGTGGATGCGTCGATGCGAACCGCTCGAGGTGACAGAAGCGAGAGAAATGCGATAAGTAGGCGGGTACTTACACACGATGCTTTGGAAGGCGATCACATTTAGCAGAAATAGTATCACAAAAACCTTGTTGCAGCGAAATACGGCCCACATGTTGGCCTTACTGCTCGATTCGTCGATGAGGAACACACTTTCGGTCATCGTTGTCGCGCCATGACACCGTTCTGCCTAATCGGCCAATCGAAATGTTAAAATCCGTTTCGCGGTATCGTAGCACCGCTCGTGCGATTTAAATTGTTTTCGTAAAAGTACGTCGGTATATATTATATAGATATAGATTAATCCCTGACAAGCTACTGTTGAAGACTACCGACGTCCCGTGCCGAAACGATTTGCGATGATCAAAAGAGGCTCGAAGATAATGGAAGAATATCAATGTTATCAACTGATAATAAAACTTTCGATTCGTGATAATGTTTCTTAATGTGTGTATTTACACAATATCATATTTATTACTACAAAATTATAATTTTTTTTCCTAAAATTATTATTTTCATGAATAATCGTACATGGATAATAATTACAAAAATACAATTTTAAATAAAATTATATATACTAAATAAGGAACTTCGAAATAATGATAAGTCATAAAATTAATATTATATTTTGAATTGTCTAAATTTTAACAGCCATATAAAACTTTCATAAGATTGTTGGCCTTTTTACTTAATCGATGAATTAATTATCGTGGTCTATTAACAATATTTTAATGTAATATTAAGAAAAATAATATTATTATTTATAACAATTTTTAAATGTACTTTTTATATAAATTTTTATTTTGTATTATTGATAGATGATAATTGTATCGTGAGTCGATACAAAAAAGTTCTTAAAATTCTTATGTAGGCAGTTACATTGCCGACATTTTGAAACGAAAAATCCTAATAAATCTAAACATTCTAATAAATTTAAACATTTGCAAATAAAATGAATGTTATTGTATAGCAGACAACATTACATGAATTTAATTATTTTTTTATTAAGTTAAATTTATATATATATATATATATTTTGTTATATTATTTGCCAAGAATTTGAAGACATGAATAATCTTCGATTACGAAATAATCGAATTTTTACAAAAGCAAATTCAAAAAAATATATACAACACGCTTAATAATTTTTCAGATTTTCCATCTTACAACACGATCAAATCTTTCTTTCTTTGTATTACTCCAAGAAGAAAGAAAGAAACTCTCTTGCCTTCCGGAGCTGAACGCAAGGAACTACCCTCGACTGATGCAGACCCGCGACCCCAGATGACGCCAAGGGTGTTCACGACCCGTGCAAGTCTTGCGGCGCGTGTCAAAAGCGCATGCCGGGGCACGCGCGTGCCACGGTCACGCGTATGCCTCGCTAGAACAGTCAGCAACCAGTCAGCAGCGGATAGACGGTGGGGCGAGGAAGGGGCGAAAGGGCAGGATGGGAGGCAGTAGAGGGAGGCTGGTTTTGGCTGGCTGGTCCGCTGGCGAAGTAGCGAGGGTGTCGCGCCGCGCAGCCACACCGATCGCTGCGGCGGCCGCGGTAGCACGAGCGGGTCGCTCTTCCGTCACTCCTCTTATACATACGTTCGTCGTACATCTTCGTTCTTGCGCGTGACGGCACGCGAACGGCGTCGTGATGTGAGGACGCGCGAGAGCGGGAACGATCCTGGCTGACAACGCGAGACCCGGCGCGAGACGAGCGATTAATTGCCAACGGGGGTGAGTCGATAGCTCACGCCCGAGAAAAGGCAGAAGAGGGGAATAGCAGAACGAAGGAGGGATTGAGGGAGAGAAAGAGAAAGGGAAGGAGCAAGAGAGAAAGGGAGAGAGAGGGGGAGGGGGGCGTACGAGGAGCTCTCACGTGACACGCAAGGGGGTGCGAAACTGTAGTTGACAGTAGTACATCGAGCGTCTGCTACTACTGCCGTTGGTTGCTTGTTGTGGCAGTGGCAGCGGCGGCGGTGGTGACGACGGTTGTGGCAGCGGTTCATGGTGGAAGTGGTTGTAGTGGTGGTCGACAACGACGAGGACGACGGAGGGTAGCACTGCGCCCCTGCGATCGGCGGCGAGAGGGAAGGAAAGTGGTAACTTCTGAGGTTACGAGGCCAGGGGAGAAAGTGGGTGTTGCCGGAGCGACAACGACAACGGGAGAGCCGTCCGAGTCCTGCGGGACGTCGCCGGAAGTCCAGGGTGTTTCACGTAGAAAGTAGGCTAGAGAGAGAAGAGAGAGAGAGAGAGAGAGAGAGAGAGAGAGAGAGAGAGAGAGAGAGAGAGAGAGAGAGAGAGAGAGGCAACCGGAAGGATGCTCGTCGGTTGTAACTCGTCATCTTGGAGCCGATGTCAGCCCGCCGCTGACCTCTTCATCGATGATCTCGTGCCTCGTGAGTAAGCTGCACCGGATGTGTCCTCTTCCGCTTCCACGCTTCCTCCACCTTGCCTATACGTACAGGTGAAATTCACCGTAGGGATGAGTCATCTCGACTGGGTTCACAGAAACGGATCGGATTCTTTAGGGAATATCGTTTTGTCCTTATTATTCATCGAATATCGTTTTGCCCTTATTATTCATCGAGTATTAAACAAGGATACCTGGGTGCACTCGGATGTTATTTCCGAACGCATCCCCCCCCCCGCCTTCCCTCACCCCCCTCTGAGTATTTAACACGAGACGGAGACCTCAGAGCTCGCGTGACCTTACCTATAGTCACGTCCACGCCTCTAGAACGATATCGTTGAACTATAGTTCAATCGCTCGCACCTTTCAAACGATCCAAGATCGTTTCGAACGTGCCTACGTCTTCTGAATGACGTTGATCAGAACGATCGAGAGTGTTCATCGTAGCCGCGCGCTTCTACCGCGAGGAAATAGAGGTCGGACGCAAATTACGAGCGTGGACGATAGGCGTTGCGCGCCGGGCACGGTAATTGGGGCGAGGGGACGCCGTTTCGCGCTGGATGATGGGAGAACGGAGTGAAGGGGGTGAAGGGGAGGAGGAGAAGGAGGAGGAGGAGGAGGAGGAGGAGGAGGAGGAGTTGCCACGGAAGAATACCGCTGTATCTCTCGTTTCCCTCGCGATTTCTCTCCCTCGCGGCCTCTCCCCGTGCCGCCCTCGAGCCTCTATCATCCGCAACCCCGTTTCTTCGTATCACCCTCGCGTATCTCTTTTTTCCTCTCCCCTCCCCCCCTCCCTCTTTGCTTTCGGTAAGCTGGAATCGTCGGCGCGTAAAGTTTCTCTTTCGCGAGTACAGACGAGAATCCCACACAAACAATGAAGAAAGGGGTTACTGTGCACGCGCGACGTGTGCACGCGCCCTTTGCTCTCTCCACGCTCTTCTTTGCACAACCCTTTTATCACTATACGCTATGCGTATCATAGAAGAATCCCAGAAATAATACTTGAAGCTTGACTATCCAAGAGAAAATATCTCCACCTCTCTCTCTTTTTCTTTTTCTTTTCCATCATTTTTTTTTCCCTTTTATTCCCACATATGCATTGGTCCCAAATGTCGCTTAAAAGAAGTATTATTGGATTATTTCTTTTGTCTTCTTTTTTCTTCTCTCTCTCTCTCTCTCTCTCTCTCTCTCTCTTTCTCATCTTTTTATCTCTTATTTTTGGAGAGACGACAGAGAGAGGCCACACGCTAACTACGTCATCATGTCCCACTGAATCACGGCATTTAAATTGATTCCTCCCTCGTTCTCTCCCTCGTTCATTCTCTGCTACTATTATACGGAAGTGGTTACTATCTTGCCTCCTCTATGCGCACGTGAATCGGAAAATGCCAATTTATTTAAATGCAGACTCCTCGCCGGGCAATTCAGTTCAGAACTTCTCTGAACGCGCTCTTAATTCTCGACAACATTACATTTAACTCGTTTGCATCATTCTCAAAGGGAAATGATGATTACTCAATTCAAATTCCTGATATATTTATCTTTGACACTTAAACAGAGGCGGAAATAATTGACAGGCCTAAATTATTAACTTATAAATTAATCGCGTCTAACGTGTCACGTATCTTTTACGTATCTGTATTCGAATCTATATTTCCGCCGGAAATTCGGAAGGGCAATTTTTATTTCTCTTTGCCGCGGCTTCTTCTCTTCCGCAGATGTCTTTTTACTATACTCGGTGCCGTGGCGTGTACTCGAAATCTGCCATCGACGTCTTGCCTATCTAAATCCGTCGATTTCTGGCACGATTTCTGGCACGTCGATTTTATGCGAGCCGGAAATGTATATCCCGCGGAATTGCCCATGACTGGACGGGGCATCCAACATGGTCGTTCAATAATTTAGCAAGGTTACGGCTACTGCCGACACCACCGTCTCGGTAACCACCGTCGCGGTAAAGCTCGAACTAAGAAGTGATCGATCAATGGTTCCCTCTCGATACTTTGCGACCGTCAATCTTTCTCGCGTGCGTGCCGCTATCATATTTAGAGCATTATAGTCGCGCTATTCCGAGTACCCGCTGAATAGCGCACTTGTATTTGTGAGTAAAAGTTTCTAAACATTAGTAGAAATTAGAATCACGATGGCGCATAAGTGTCGGTCCACAATAAGTATTTAATTTTTAAGCCGTAAGAAATTGACTAATCATAGTCGAGTATTCTTTTCATATTCGATTATAATTGGTCAGCTTCTTAAAGCTTAAACCTATTGTGGACCGACACATAAGGGAAATAGCTTCAATAGACTTTTATTTCGCTCGAGATTGTTGCACACTTAGATTCTTCATTATCTCTTTATCTTTTCATACAACTTGAAAAACTATATTAAAATTTTATTTGAATTATATTTTAAGTACTTTGAGTCATTATTTTCTTTTTTATGAGAAACGGAAGAAGAATTGTGATAAAAGAAGATGCTTTGGGAAAATGTAAAATCAAAGATATAATTATTAACTGTCATTAAAATCTTATATATTCCCATTATTTCAAATGTTATCTATTATTTCGTAAAATGATGTTTTCCATGACGTGAGGAAAAGCTGCAAATCCGCAATTAAAAGATCGTGAAGGTTATTGGTCAAGCGGATTTACGACTGATGAGTCGTAATGGCGTTCAATTGCAATCTGTTTTACTTTTTAATACCTGTCACCGTGTGAGTGTTTGTTTAGTTACGATATGGATCATACAACACATTGATGTAGCATTAACTTCATCGGTATCGGAAGTTCAGTCCCCCGTAAATACTCCATAATGTCAGCAAATGCAACGGTATAGTGTTCAATGTGCGTCGAGTCGCGAGGCCTTAATTTACTTTCTCTCTGTGGCCTTGCACGCAGAATAGCAAATGTACATCTTCCCTAGGTTTTCGTTTCTAAACGATAATAAAGTTAACAGAAAAAAATATATCAACAGCATAAAGAATGTGAAACATTAAATATAGCGATGTCTTCTTATAAATAATAATTGATACAGCGATATTCCTCTGAACAATCGATAGTGATATTTCTTCAAATTAGAAAGTAACGGTAACTCAAATCGATCTATTTTTCACAGTTCACAAGTGTAATCGTGGCTGCGACGATTTAATAAATAAACCAGCCATTCGGTGAACCAATTCTCAGTGGGAATGAATGGAATCTAAAATCGGTCGGTCAATTAGCTATTATTAAACAAACGCGCCTTTACTTTACGCCCTCCCCTCCCCCCTCCCTCCTCCCCCTCCCCCCCGACCGCAATACACCCCGGTGCCGTGCACTATTCCATTATCGGTTACACCACTTTGTTTGTTTGACTAGCAGTCGCATTCGATTAGTGGTGGCGGACGAGATAAAGGGCATGGAAGGGCAATTCCTAGGAAAATTCCATCCCATCCACCTCCTCCTACGAGCGACCGGTCGCGCGGTGCGATGACTTCAATGGCGTAACAGATGTATAGCCGAAAGTTCATAGCCGCGGAGAGTAGTAATAGTAGTACCCTGACATTTCTGAGCCGTGACCGTTTTCAGAAAAGGTCAAACGATATAGAGCGGCATTTGAGTTAGGAGATTGGGTCTACACAGTCTGGTCTTTTTCGGTTTCGAGAGTTAATACTTTTCATTCCTCTCCGGTTCTCTTCTCTTGGCAAAAAAAAAAAAATAACATATGCTTCGTGGAATAGTAACTGAAACTGGTAGTAATGGTGATCCATCCAACACGGAAGCGCGAAAGAGTAGACGTGATCTCTTCTTACAATGTTTTCCACTAGGTGGAATTTGATGGGAAATAATTTATATATATTTGACGGATCATTTGAGAATGATGAAATCAATGTTTGAGCACAAATTAATGGACTCAAACTCTCAAGAGTTCCAAGGAGCGACAGAGAGAGGACGCGATATAAATTAATATAAACACATATTTTTATTTTGAATACGTGCGATTAAAGTTTGATTAATGTCTTGATTAATCTGTTTCATTTGGAAGTTGTTTCCTTTATAGATTTACAAAAATATCTCGGAATCTTTTAATTACATTGACGATCATTATTATAAAGACATTTATTTGTTCATAAATCGCAAGCAAAAAGTTTGGACACATTGTATATACCAGTCTCAGTCTTACTTCGAAAATAAATTTTTGTGCTCGCCGAAGCAAGGCATTCTCTCTTTTCATATCTCTCGACAAGGCATATTCCGATGCCAATGCGCTCTCGTATTGTTGCCAAAATATATTTCTCGATTGCTACCCTCATCATTTTCTTTGAAACCTCGCTCCCGTGAATTATAACTTTCCTATAGACCTCTTATTGTCTCACGACCCACTTCCGGTCTTAATAGCAATCAGTCGGAGTGCTCTATTCGATCTGAAACCTTACTGCGAAGAGAAAAAGCCGGGGTGGTTGTGTCATTTTCAATCTTTGATCGGGATGGTCATTGAACCGATGTGTATACGTGTTCGAGAGAACATCAAAATGCAAGATGTATATAGATGTGTTATATTATAATTATGTATAAAACAGTTCAGTAGTTCGAAGACGATATATATATATATATATATATATATATATATATATATGTGTGTGTACTTTTATTCGAGTTACATCAGAACCTCGTAAGAGTTTCGTAATTGATTGTTTGCTCTATGAAGTAATGGACGTTATTATTTTATTGCATAGAAAAGAATGCAATTATCGAATATTGAAACACCTCGTCCGATGATAAATTGCAAAGGTTATTGAAACAATTCGATTCCGCTGTTGAATAATAGATGACCCCTTAAATGGAGATCGTTAAAGCTAGCAAGCTCCTTTCTCCTTTCTAATTTTTATCGGTTTTACCATTACATCGCACGGAGAAAATAAAAGGAAGCAGCTTTTATTAAGCTTTTCAGTAATTGGGACATCTGTTTTAAGTAATAAAAAAAGAGTATTGGCAGATTAAATGGGATTTATCCATGATTTGAAGTCGGATGTCGCTAGATCGCGATGTGTAAGCAAATCGAAGTGACCCCCATGATCTGCTCGAGGAGCAATTCGAGAGATAATAACTGGCAATGCGGTTAGGAGTTTCGACCCACGTTACAGTAGATTCTTGGCTCGTTGCACCGTAGCGATTAGCGAGCAAATGGCTCAGCTTAGACCGAACAATATTCCGCTTCGAAATAAGATCGAGATGTCCGCAAGAGCGGTGAGAACGAGAGAAGAATCGACTCAATTATTTATTCGATACGTCAATTTGTACTTGCAATTTTCTTTTTGCTTTTACATCTCGTGTTTCCAGAACTAAAGGATTTAAATTTTAATTTTCCCGAATTCTTTAAAATCTCCATTCATGCATTTTACTAGACTTCTATTTATTACAACTCTTACCCATCAAATATCGTTGACAATTTTACATTAACTTATAAATATGCCTGAAACAATATAATCTATATCTCAATCGATGTGAGCGTATCGTTGCTTTGATTATTCAACGATATTTCAAAAATTTTAAATTGCTAGTGGAACATTGATTTCATCTTGAGAAATTCCTGTGGCTTCGACATGTTTTTTAATTTGGGGAAGCTCAATTTTAAATTGGAATGGAGGATGTCGAGGAATCTCAAGGCACGCTGTACAATCTCGAGTCGCAAAGCGCGCCACGGAATTTACGCGAGTCCAGATACAAATTTAGAAATTACGGCCTTGATTATTAAAACGGATTATACGAGATTAGTCGACGGTCACGGGAAAGCTGCGCGGAAATTTATCGCCCTCCTTTATCGTCCGTACCCGTACCCGTATCGTCGTAAAGATATGCGAAAAAAAAAAAAAGTGACGTGCGTGCAGGAAAACGCACTCCGATTATTATCGGGGACCCTCGACGTCCTTCGCAGAACGGTAAAAAAGAAAGGATTGCGAGCATGCGTGTTCGTATCTCCGGCCATAAAGGCCGCTTTATCGTCTTAAGGGGTGAAACTTCTCGAGCACGCTCGCATGCTTGTTGAACTACCGGTTTATCGGCTCGAGGAGAAAAACACGTGCGCAGATATATGAGCGCATATATTTCAGGTCAGAAAACTCTAAACTGGACCGTCCTGTAAGATCTGTTTTCGCTTTTTATAGCTGAAGTTACGATGGATTATTTATATTGCAAATTTTTAAATGAAAATTTCAAATCAGTTGAATTTTTGCTTTATCTCTCATCATCAATTGCGAGCAAATTTTAAGTGTGTGTTTCCCTTCTTTTTCTTTTCCGCCTGAAATGTACGCGATATATTTGAAAAATGTTATTTTTTACAATCATGTTATCGATCGAATTTTCGCTAACGAATGATCAACATAACCATTTACCTAGCAATTCTGTAAGATATATTAAAAATTATTTACGTATTGAGTGCAGTTATGTATCGTTTCTTTAACGTTTGCCGGAGATTTCCGCCAATTTGCGCACATTCGTCCCAGAGGAACGAAAAATTCTCGTTCCGAGAAATGAGAAAAGTGCAAAAAAAGTATCATCCTTCGAGCAGCTCGGATGAAGTGAGAAAAAAGGAATCTCCTAGCTAGCCGCTTCAGAAGAAGCGCCTTTTCCACTTGCTGAAGATTATATGTGGCGTCCAGAAAGCTCTCATTTGCAGAAAGCTCTCATTCAAAGAGACTACATTGTTCAGCTTTTTAATTTTTTAAATACGAATAAATAATTGAACGACGATGACAATGTTATTAGGAGAAAAAACATTATTTATTTGTATTATTTATACATCAGAAAACAATATTAACAATAGCAATCATACTTTTTATGCTTGTTAATAATAATAATAAAAAAAATAATAATTTTACAGTTTTTGCCAATTAAAATATACATATCGTAAATTTTGTTTACACTTTATCGATATATAATTATGTACTATTGTAACTTGTAAGATTAATAGCAAATTTAATTTGCAAATTAATAAAAGAGATCATAAATTTGTTGAAAATACTTAAATAATAATCGCGTACTGAATAAAATTATTAGCTTTTGAACTTTGGCTTTAGACTGTAACTAGTTTAAGCCGCCATTTATTAAAGGGCTCCAGATTTTTGGGCGAGGCTGCATTTCACTGGAGAAATACGTGATGATGAAATCTCTTCTCACCGCTGCCGGGTAAATGGATTTTACGTTTATCGCACTATCAGCACAATTTTCATTCAGCACAATCCACATTTTTGTACAGCGAACAGACAGATGCGCGCGATTGTTACTAAAGACTTCTTGCGATACCGTGTCTTGGATAGAGTAGACGCTAAAATCGCGTTTACAGCGAGCACTAATGTAAATCCAAGATGCAAATGAGACGGTTTTTGCGATACCGTATTTACGAAAACGGGTAGACGCCAGTGTTCCACGGACGAAACAACCAGCGGGGGGCAATTTGCATCTTAAATTTACATTACATTGAATAATGATGTTTTTGCAATAGGATTTGGAACAAGGCTGCTTTTTATAAGGAAGCACGGCATTAATTTCACACATGTTTCCCCCCTCATCTTATCGCGTAATTATTTTTCCAATGACCGATCTTGTTAATGTTAATAGATAAATTTTTATATAAAATTACTTACTATTAAATTTCGTACATATTAAGACAGTTTTATTACTTTTGTTTGTTGATTTTTATTTAGAATTCTACTTATTACATCCCGGTATTGGAACGGTCTCTCTTTTTTTTTTTTTGCGTAAGATTATTATCTTTGGTGATCTTACACACAAGGTAGAATTGAATGTCCGAATAAATCGACACGAGATCGGAGGGTAGTCCTCGTTGCGAAGTTTGCAGCTCACTTCTTTCCCCGACAGAAAACGAGTTCACGATATTTATTGCGGTAATAAGTGGTGCCGTTTTCGATCCCTGGAAGCCAAACGGAACAGACCGAGCGAAATCACCGCTAAGGTTCGATCTGATGTCGCGAAACTACGTACGATACCTCGAGGATAAGAAATACTTTTGATTACGCGGTGACGCCGTCGTCGCCGTTCATCGGATAGAAACCGTCTAGACGTCTGCCCAAATACACACGCGATCATCCTGTGAGAACGGGGGAGGTCATTGAGACCGAGGCTTCAAAGGAAATCGTCTCTCGACCAAAAGTTAACATTCTGTTCGCTCCATACACCATACACCATACACCATCGCCGCAAAGTCGCAAATTAACTTTACGCAATATTAACTTTTCAAACTGAAACTTTCGTGTTTCTTACTTTCTTTAAATAATCATTTTTATTATTTTCTTTTTTTTTTCTTTTTTTTTTACATGGAGCGTCTGTACAAATAAGTTTTGAAAATTTTGGATAGATTGATTTAAAGATTCAGAAATAAAAAAAAAAAAAAAACGACTTTTTGTTCTATTTTATAATATTATTTATCATATCTCATTTATTAATTTAATATAAATTTATTTATTATATATTTTTTTCCTTTCTATCTCTATAATAGTGGCGCTTAGCACAACAAATAACACCTTTCACCTTAATTGAATTATTTTTTTATTATAATTAAATTCAAAATTATATTTAAAAACTATGTGTAATAAACTTTCTATTGTCTTCTAAAAAGAAGACAAAATTAAAAATGTCTTTGCGTACGTATTTTCTTGCCTATTAAGTCTACCGATGCAATCCGAGTCAATCTTTAAATTTGCAACGCTTATACGCCATAGACAACAAGTCCCATCAAATATCTAGACCTTCCCTCGAAAGCCTTCGAAAGCGAGGGTCAAAGGGGAAATGTGAATATTCGCTATGGGAAGAAATTTCCATTTATACGAAATTCGTTCGCCACCTGATCTCCTGTCTCCATTAAGGTCATGCGGATTCGTCGAAAAGAACGAACAGATTACGATTTAATATCTTAAAAGCGACTACATGGGAGCAAATCTAGTGCGTTATAGTGACGTTATTTTAAGAGCAGAGCGAAGATATGATAAAAAATTTATCGGTATAAGTATAGACATGCTTTCACGTCTTTGCAGAACTATTCGCCAAAGTTACTTTTGACTAGATGATATAAATATCGACTTTCGGATAAAAATACGCGAGCACTTTCGAATCAAAAATGTTCACAATTTTATTTAAGTAATAACTTCTGCTTGAAGACTAAAATTAAATAATTCTATTGTATTTCTCTTCTTTCATTAAAAATTAACTTGATAATTGTTTGAATTAACAGTTACTATGATAGTTTTTAAATGAGTATAATATCCATTGAGGATAATGACAAACCTATTATTTAAATTAATAATTGAATAAAAAATAATTTTTTATTTATGTTAATAGCGACACGTTTTATCCGCGAAAAATTGCTTCAGTCCAAATGTCGTTTCAGGGGAAAAGGATGAAAAGGTAAAAAAGTGATATGGTAAACTAAGTGCATTGCACAGAGGGAGTTTGAAATTGCAATCTTGTCCAATAAAAGGCCCGGGATTGCTCGTTCGCCTTTTTACTTTGAACTTTCGCGCGGCAACGACTTTCGATGCCTGAATCCGAAATCGCTTTTCCGGAAGGCACGTATCTACTGGAAAAAAATGTGATTTAATATTATAGAGCATACAAGGGCCACCTAAATACGAGCGATTGAACCGAAAAAGGTCGGGGGTTAAACGTTCCGAGGGAAACGACCTAGTCAAAGACGTGCGAGATTGGGAAGCGTGACGCGAAAAAGCATGCAAGCCGAGAGCGCGATCGAGATTCTCGTTCAATTCTCTTTTTCGCGACAAAATGATTAATTTTCCACTTTCTGTGCAGTCACGAAACTCGGCGAATCTCACGTTTTTTTTTTTTTTTTTTATGATCGAGTCCCAGGCGTCTCGTAACTGGAAGCCATTTTCCAACTTTGCGATCAATCTCGTAGACCGCACAACGAGATTACATAACAGATAAAATGTTTTAGAGATTGCTAAATAAATAAAGTAAATAAATAATCGGGGAGAAATGTTGCTAGGTCATACATTTTTGCTAAACCAACGTCGGTCAATCGAGAAATTGAAAATTTTTACCGAATCACTTTTGAGATTTTCTTGCGGAATACGTATTCTCGTAAGCGTTTTTTCCTCAAGGTTTTTATTCCTCCTGCAGAATTTTATTCTGCAAAATGTATGTCTCTTTATTGTTACTAGTTGTGCTTTTTTATATAAAATACAATGAGAAAGAGCGAAAGAGAAAATGTATATGATCTGACTGAAAGGGCGGCGGTCGGCCGATAGGTAGACGACCTGGGGTGGGTTCGCGCGGCATGGAAATTCGACGCGCTAATCGATACGAAATTTCAATTTTCCTTGTTAGAGCCTATTTCCTCCGCCCCTACCAAGAGGCACGACGATTGACGCTTCCGTCCCTTTCATTTGGCGACCACGCACACGATTTTATAATTGACGGGTGAAGCTAATAAACCCCTAATGGAACTTCAAGGTTCCTTAATTCTTCAGGAGATCAGCTTTCTCTTTTAGGAGGCCAGCTTTTTCTCACCGTCTCATAAAATTTAAAAACTAATGACTAATGGCCGAATTTTAGATGCGACATTGCTGAAGAGTGAGGTTTAGACTATCGAGATGTCGAATAATGAAATTTTTGAAAAAAAATTGCAACTCGCAGCGAAGCTCTTTTATTGTGTAATAAACAGATTGCATTTTAATGCAGATTGCGTTTTGATATTATATGTTTTGCATAAAGGCGTGTATAAATTGTATGAAATATATATAGAAATAAACACAATTATGTACATATTTATTACATATATTACATATTTAGTCTCGAAAATTTGTTTATTATCTCGGTTTCAGAATAAACCATTCAATTATGCGGCGCTATTCATGTTTTTTCGCGAGATTGCGATGGCGACTCGTTGATTATACGCTGTAGAAAAAGCCGCTTTGATATTTATCTGGTGAAGGGTTGTCGAAGTGAATTTGTGAATACGCATGGAGTTCTAAAAATAAATAGAAATGACGGAAACTACAGATGTCTGTGGGAAGATAGGCCTCTATACCGTGTGCCTGTCAGAAAACAGTAATTTGTTCAATTACTGCCCTAGAACACGCTAAGAGAATAAAGTTTTCCAGGTTTTGTACGGCTAAGTCAAAACTTGCAAAATATTTCTTGCGGATCTTTTCAGCTTTTGAGAAGAGAGATTTCAAGATCTTGAAGGAAGAATATTTCATAATTCGCAGTTTCTTACACGGCTTACGTGGAACGAACCTTTGGTATATAAGAAATCCATCCGCCGGTATATTTATAGTTCCGTATATTTAATTTAACCTACAAAGTCTATCGGGAAGAAAATCAATTTTATAGAAAGAAGAATTATGCCGGCAAAAATGTTACACAATAATCCCTAGTTGCTAACACGCGGACCAGGAAAATTTTTATTTCTCACAGGTGTGCCGCAGCCGCGGGATATACATCTATTTTAAGCAGCAGTTTCGCCGTTTTTTCGTTCTGCCAGTTAAAAACTAACTTTGCGAAGAATTCAGGCGCGACTTTTATTAAATTACAAGTTCCGCTTCATAAATCCAGGCGGACACAAATCTATGGAAGCATGATCAAATTTCCAGTAGTTTAGGTTTGCAGTTGCAAAATATTAAATTTACAATTTTTTCAACTTTCAAAGAAGATCCATTTTGCAGGGATCAACAAAATATAAATCTTCTCTGCCTTGCTTCATTCTTCGATTAAAAACGAAACCAAATTTCAAGATAAATTCTTTATTTTTCTTTAACTTGTATAATATATATATATATATATATATACGCGACGAATGATCATCAGATATACTCGTCTGGTATCATAAAAGTGTCTTTTGAAGATGCAGAAATTCGATGAAACCGATCACCAGCGAAAGAGGAGTTTCCACGGTGAATATCGAATAATACTGGACCGTTGCACCGTTTCGATCTCCTCGTGGCGGAAGTAACGAAGGACGCGACAAGAGCCACGGGTCGTCGCGATATCCCAGTCGGAATCGTTCCTCGAAAGAATTTCGCGTAAGAATTTCGATCGCGCGCGATTCGCGCCTCGTGATTCGCACCTCGCTTCTCGAGCCCGCGTTTCCGCGCACACGAGGAACACCCATAAATACGCACGTCGCGTCGCGTCGGTCGATATAGACCGGTATCACCTAGAGGCGTTAAACTGGGCCACGGTGCGTCGGCCTCGGGGCTAGAAATATCATGTGAGCGCACACACGAAGCGAGAGAGAGAGAGAGAGAGAGAGAGAGAGAGAGAGAGAGAGAGCTCTCGAGCACGATTAACCCTCGTGCGACCGAGACGTGCGCTTGACGGGAGCGTGTGACTTTGTCCCGCCGTGAACTGTCGCGAGAAACTCCGATGCCGGTGATGCGTTCCCTTTTTTTCCGCACAAACGCAGTAACGAATCAAATAGATCGGACTCGCTCGCTCGCTCGCGAGTTTTTAATTGGAAATTAAACGCGCTCTCCGCGTAATCGTCGGATTTGGATACGTGTTTACTATTCGGTTTATTACGTTTTATCATACGTTGTTATACGACACGTAAGAATATTCTCAAATATTTATGTCTTTTTTTTTAACGTCGTTTTTAATGACGCAATTAATAATATAATTGTTGGAATTATGTTTCACAAATATATGGAATTATGTATATTCGCAAATTTTTTTTCATCACACTTTGTAAAAATTAATACTCTCTCGTCTTTACCGTTTCTTTATGGGAGTAAAGGAAATACGTAGGGACAGTACATAAAAATATTCAAATAAGAAGGGAGAGTGTGCGTCACGGGCGGGGCCCACGACCACGAACCAGTCGTGAAAACTCGTAATTATTTTGCGAAAAAATACCACCCTCCAGCCAGAAATCGAAACCTGGATTTCCTGCTTACGCCGGGCAGGCATCTTATCCTTTCGACTATAGAGGCATGTGATGATATTTACCGTGAATTATATTCTCTCGGATTATTTTTACTTATTGGAAGTTTTATAATCTGAGATCTTAAATGTATTCACGTTAAGAATTGAAGAATAAACTGTCTGTGTGACAGTCGTGTGAAGGACTAACGGTGGGTAAAACAAATCGAATGAAACACGTACAACTTATAAAACATATCAAAGCGACGGAACTCGTACTTGAAGCTTGCGTTTGCATGGAGAAGTACGGCTCGTTAATAATGCAAAAAGCATCAAAGGACGACATTAATAATATGGAAAATACGACTTTTTTTTTTATAAAATATACATAGGAATCGTTTCTACAATATGATTTAAATTTAAGTGCATAAAAGTAGTCGTCTCGTGTCGTATAATAACTATATAACTTTGTATTGATTAAAATACAAGGAAAATATATAAAAAAAAAGAAAAATCATCATCAGTCGCAATAACATTTTATTTCTTCGATGGAATCTTTTGAGATTAGGCTATTTTAAAAGTATAATAATAATTACGATAGAATAAAAATGGGGAAAAATTATGCAAAATTTTCTTGAGAATTTGTGTAATTTATTAAAAGTACGTAGGATTAAAGTAGCGTCGTTAATTTGAAGTGAACTTAATCATTGGATGGACTGATGCCGAGAGATAAGACATCATTGGAGGATAAAATTCAGAAGTATCTCAGGAATGCGCACAATGTCGCCCGGCTATTTTTCATCGGTTACACACATGCGCATGTAACCGGATTACGTGGGCCAGGCTTTAAAAGTGGCAGAGCACAGCTGTCTGTTAGCAGCAGTCGACGTTCATTTCTCTCCTCTTCCTCCACCGCGTGTTGCAACTCGCAGGGAAAATCCGACCCTTTAAATTATTGCACGGACTTTGCTTCAACTACGGAAAGCTTGGAAATATCCCGAGGACTTCCGTGGTTTATAGGGAAGAGGATGAAAAGCGAACTTTTCCGCTATTTCAGCATAGCGGATGATAGACTTCAAACCAGATTTTTTTCGTCCCGAGAGGATTATGCAGTTTTAGATGTCGTCGAGAGAAAGAGAGAGAGAGAGAGAGAGAGAGTTCATATTTTTATTATAGAATATTTCTCTTGACGCATCTAACGTAAAAGCATAGAAATCGTTTTTAAGAGTTAAACGCGACAATCTAATTCTAGCGTCAAAGTAGTTCCAGTGTAATTTATACGATAATTCGGAGGTATAAATTCTACTCGAATAAACGACGAGAAGCATCATTTCCACGCGACGCTTCTTACGTTCCACTTTAGCCTGAAAAGTCAGAGTCGTTGATCTTCTCACCGGGCGGATAAATGTGCCGGAAAAGCCGGCTTCCGAGTTGTGCCTTCGAGCGGCCGTGGCAATGACGCGAATGATGACGAGAGATCAAGATCGCAAAGCTGCTCTTATTTACATTTACTGAATTTTAACGCGAAAACGTTTTCTACACGATATTTCACGAATTTGCTAACACAAAGCTCTTCTCCGGAGAGAAGCTTTCCCCTTCCAGTTTTGTCTATGCGAGAAATGCGAATCTCTGTCACGGTCACGGCCTTTGTTTTTTTTCTCCCGCGCGAAAAAGAACTTACGAAAGGAAGAGGCCCCCCCCCCCTCGCTCGGTGTCGACGTGCCGAGGGGGTGTCGCCCATCTTTTTATTTTAATAGCGGCAGAAAGGGGCGGCCGCGCGAGTGCACGCGGCCTTTGAGCAGCCTTGGCAATGGAGTGCGTTCGCCAAGAAGCACTTTCCGGCATCGTGAGCATCGTCGTGTGCACGCCGAGAAAATACATCGGCCTTGGGAATATCGACGAGCGTAAATTAAGAAAGTTTCCCCCTGAGCGCAGCTCAGAACGCCTGCCCCGGAGATTGTCGCGTTGAAACAATCACGTGTAATCCGTATCGATAAAGAGATAACAGAGGTATGTGACATTCATAATGAAACGCGAATTATGAGTATCTCAGAGTCGAGGATTATCCAGTATCTCGATATCTCTCTGCTTATATATTTATCGAAATCTTATTAAATAATAAGTTTAATATCGCATCGACATTTCCCGCGATAATTAATTGATATATAATTGAAAAAGAGAAAAATTGATATATTAACACGTAATTATTATACGTAAATTGTCTAATCTCTATTAATCTTTTACATGTACTTTTTTATATGTATCTTTTTATGTATTCCGGCCGTACTGTACAAAGGGGATAAATTGCAATTTATTTTTATATCGAGTAAAAAAACAAAAAAATCATAAAAATCGATAAACGCAAATAAACATTAAGAATTTACGAAACAGGTAACTATAATCCAAAATAAAATATATATATATACACAATATATGTATATATATATAGGAATAATGTCAGATATTTTACAAATTTTATTTTGCCCGACAGTGTAACGTGTTGATAACAAACCAATAATAATAGTGCAATCTCGATAGGCAGAATTTTATGTGACTACGGTGAACTTAATAAATGTATAAATTTTTCAAGTTGATATTTTCACAAAAATAGGCCATTATTTTAATCTTTGAAAAATCTGTTAATAAACTTAAAATGAATGTTTTTATTAAAGAGTAAAATTCATTTAAATTTATGTGAAAATGTACCCATTTTATACTTTTTATTTCTCATATCTTTAATATTACCTTAAACTTTTAATATCAAGTATCGAAGTTTAATATTAAATAAAATTCGATCTTTATTAAATTTTTGCTAATACATTTATTGCTTCTTTATCGAGCATGCCTTAAGAAAATTGGATTACATATTGGTGAGCCATTGATCTCTCTCTCTCTCTCTCTCTCTCTCTCTCTCTCTCTCTCTCTCTCTCTCTCTCTCTCTCTCTCTCTCTCTCTTCTCCAGGGACGAAGCAGGGAAATGGTCGAAGATAATTGCACTCGCGTGCGCGCTTTTGAAACGTCCTTGGCAGTGAAATACAGATCGCTGTGAAATACTTTCCACACTATAAACATCAAAGTAGAGTGGACTATGTCGGCCTTCGGTATATCGATTTGTACATCGATTTGGAAAAAGAAGAGTTTATTGAAACTCTATTCCTCTCCGCGGCATCGTATTGCCGGATCATGTCTATATATCCGGTCGTTGTTCTTCTTTCTATATTCTCACTACAAGAAATTGAATTTTCGTTATAGTTAAGTAATGATAGTCCGCTTAGAAATTAATTGATCGAGTAGTTTATTCCAGACAGCCAGACTAAATTTGGCTACGGCTAAGTTAGATGTCGCCGATTTATTTATGACGTAGGCATGTTCGTGTTCGTGTTTTTATCGCTATAGAATGGCAAATATCATACGAGCAACGATGAAACTTTAACGAGACGGTTATGGCTCTTTCCAACATGTGTCTTGAAATATGAAAAGCGCTTTCCGGCTTGTCCTTAAGCGTCCTTAACAATGAGGAACTATTAAATATTTTGTGGCACTATATTCTCTTAATGCGCGCATTGGACTACTAAAATATACCACATATCTCTTAAAATAAATTTCATTATAATTTTTTTATTAAGTTGTTGAAATATATAATTTTAATTATAATATAATAATTGCTTTCTTCTTGTTTTATATAATTATTATGTCTATTTTAACATAATCTCTCTCATATATATATAAACTTATTGTAGTACTTACTGTATAATTGTTGTAATGTGATAAGAACAATAAAAATAAAATTTATTTTAAGATACATGGATGATGTTTATATCTTTCAAAAAAATTTCTAATAAGAATTATATCGATAAGGTGGATCGAATTGATTATTAAGAATTCGGATGTTATTTCAGAGGACCTTCGGCGTTGAGATTCCTCTCCAGAATGGCTGGAGCGAACCGAGAGGTTCGGCAAGGCCCTGAAAATTTCGTGCTCGCAAGTCATCGTGTTGGCCAAAGTCGATCTTCGTGCGATTAGGGGTAGCTGTGCCAGGGTAGCACGGGACGGGGGTGGTTCCTTCTATCACGAGGATCGAGATGAGCGATCTACAGGCCACCCTCGAGTTCTCCCTCGAGCTCTGCAAGTTCTACAATGTCGATCTCTTCCAACGCGGGTAAGATTAACCCTCGTAATCAATGTCGATATCGCATAATATCTTCGAGAAATAATCGCGATATTTGTTATTAGGAGAAATTTGATCGAGCCTATCGAGAATACTTTGTGTCTCTCTCTCTCTCTCTCTCTCTCTCTCTCTCTCTCTCTCTCTCTCTCTCTCTCTCTCTTTTCAGATATTACCAGATCCGAACTGCTCTTAGAGTATCGCCGAAGTTGCCAGTCAAAGTGGAGATTAATCAACCACGAAATCGTAAGCATTTCGATAATCGAAATCAAATTAATTTTTTTCGTAATACCAACGTTTTTTTCTTTTGCATGTCGTATTATTTACATGTACTCAGTCACTATACTTAGTATCTCATAAGATTTCCCTGATAGCAACGATTATCCAAAATAAGAATAGTATACACACACACACATATATATATATATATATATATATATATATATATATATATATCTCAATATATAAGTATCAAGTTTATCATAAACGCCTTTTAGAGCTATGTATCTTAAAATATTTCTCTCCCTCCCTCTCTCTCTCTCTCTCTCTCTCTCTCTCTCTCTCTCTCTCTCTCTG
This sequence comes from Pogonomyrmex barbatus, assembly GCF_055798465.1. NCBI lineage: Eukaryota > Metazoa > Arthropoda > Insecta > Hymenoptera > Formicidae > Pogonomyrmex > Pogonomyrmex barbatus. The sequence goes on along the minus strand of NW_028297116.1, from coordinate 1,123,999 downwards.
TTTATGTCTTGATATTTCTATTTCTTACGTGGGCATCGCGTGAGCCCTCGCGATCATTTCTCGGACTGTCCGAGAAATTCTCACTCGTATCACGCGAACGTATCCTCGCTGAATCCGTTCACCCCGATCGATCGATCTCTATATACCCGAGGCGAGCGACGAGCGAATTCGATGGAGAGGCACGCACCCGTTGTGTTGCAGACTCCCTGGAGGCGCCGGGTACGAGTAAGCGCTTTCAGATCCTCTACAGGAACGAGGAGGTGACACTCGGCACTTCCGTACTATTCCGGGCGCATGTGCTCGTGCATAGTCACAAGATTGAGGAGGCCCTGTCGCGCACCCACTTTAATCTAGGCGTCGAGCTATGGTTCAGCGAGCCAACGCAGCCGGGCAACATGGCTTGCGTGTCCTCGAGGTAAGCGTCTCTCGCCGTCTAACACGAAACGAAACAACGTCGGCGTATTTCTTATTTTCCCAGTGACAGCAGAGACACGCAAGGGTTGGATTGCGAGTAATCTGAGCAATCAGCCGGCCGCGTCATTCCTATCATTCCCGTTCGCGACTTCTTTTGAACACGGATCGGATCCAAAAATTGGAGATAAATCAGTGAGAAAAGCTAGACGAATTGGAAAATTTAAAAAAGTAAAATAAGTTAAGAGTTTGACTGTTTATTTACCGCAAGTATAGCTGGAGGTTGGATTATTACGCAATAGGATAATAATCCCCCCCCCCAAAAAAAAAAAAAAAAAAAAAAAAAAACGGAGAAAAAGATCTTTATAAATGTGATATAAAAATATCTGTTTTTTACTCTTATATTTTTACTTATATATACATTTATAATTCCTAAAATTTTCTCAAAAACATTTATACTAGACAAAATTATCATTATGGATTTAGTAATATCGAATTGAAATTACTTCAATTTCTGAAAACCTTTCAAAGGATGAGACAATCTGTCAAACGTGCTTTTGGATAGACCTATCGGACATTTGTTCAATTTGTTCACAAATGTTTGAAATTGTGCTGAACTGATCGATGATAGTTTCGACGACCGTGAGCCGCTATACCGAGTCATTCATGATCGAATAGGAAGTTTGACGGGCGTTCTTTTTCAGGGCGTTACAGTTGAACTTCACACCCACGAAGGGCCTTCACTATCATCTGCCGGTGCTGTTCGATTACTTTCACCTTGCCGCGGTGTCCATCACGATCCACGCCTGTCTCGTGGCCCTTCATCAACCCTTCATCAAGTCAGTATCGTGCTCGATCGCGCTCGCATTTCGTAACTCTCCGAATACTGCTCGATATATAATCGACCCTTTGATCCGATTGTCCCTCACGAGAGCGTCTTTTCTGTTTTTATGGCCACACTCTTACCTCGGTGAAACGAAAGGAAGGGTATACTGCACGCAGTGCAGAGTTGGTGAGTTCTTGACGCTTTAGAAAGAAATTGAAACTGAAACTCGGAACTGGCTCAACTTTCCACGCGTAGTACTAGTCACACAATTTATTACTTCTCAACTTCTCAACTTCTGAATTCCTGAAAACCAACCGACTTTATTTGTCACAGTGATCATGTTGGCTTTGAAATTTAGAATGATCAGTGCTAGTGAAAACGTTGAAAACGTTGTGACATACACTTGTGATAAATTTAGTCTTAGAAATATATCTATAAGTATAAAATATAGTATACGCGTGGTCTGTTTTTCTATTTATTGATAAAGATAAGTGGGTCTTTAGATTAGACCATTATATTTCGATTATATTTATCGCAAAAAATTAATTATGTCTTTGGTATAAGTACATCCTGTAGTATATTCAATTATGATCGCAGCGCGCCACGAAACGGAAAACCCTGGCTGCAATTTAAGCAATCCGCGACGAACGGTGACAGCAACGCGACGACCTTTGGAAATATCGTGAGTTTGGAAATATCGATATAACGGTGCTGATCGCAATGGATTTTGTACAGTAGACTCTAGTGATAAGTGAATAATTTCAGGAGACCACCACGAGATGCGTCGGCTCGACGACGAGGTTACAGCACGCGAGATTAGTCCAACAAGAGGTCACGAGGCTGCTTCTAGCTGCAAGGGAGTCCTTACTCAACGATTTGTCCGACTTGGCACGACTTCTCCCTTCTTGGCAACAAAGGGCGCTCGAGCTCGCACAGAATACGCACAAAGAGATCACGAAGGTTTGACTTTTCACCTGATGCTCTTAATTTGCAGACGCTTTGTAAAATCCGTATTTTTGCAGTTGATGGACACCGAGGAGGCTGACGTAGCCCAACTCTGCGCACAAAATATCGTTCTCTGGCAGCATTTCCTGGAAGCGTTCTCCGGCCGAGAAGCGGTTCATCAGCATTTAGCACGAATTCATCATCAACTGAGAGTGAGAAAAACTTACAAGTTTAATTGTTATTAAAATGACAATTAAAAGTGAAGCAATACTAATGATAAATATGATATCAAATTAGAACTAGAGATATATAAAAACAGCATTTTTACAGTTGAATGTTTACAGTCTTTCGTTATAAATTATTTTTGAATAAATATGATATTTGATAAATATCAGTTTTAAATATTATATTCTTAGATTGAATATAAATATAATCACATGTTATAGTGTTTTATTTAATTTTAATTATCAATTGTAGGTGAAGCGATTCGCAGAAGGCTTCTTCGTATTAGAAAATCCAAGAACATCGGCGGCGGGCTGTTACGACGCGAATTATCAGTCTTATCAAGCGGTAAGCGAGGCTGCGCGAAGGTCGCGTTATCTCGCGTCATTGCCACCGTTACCTGTTCACTGTCCCGAATTGGACGGTGATCTTCACTCGTTGCCTTTGATTTTCGAAGATCAGTACGCCGATATGCAGCAGAGACACAGAAACAGTGGTGAATAAATATGATACTATTTATAATATTGACCTTATTATACCACATTTATTTTTCGGGCCTTCTCTATACTACGAGATATTCCTCTCCCAGTTCCCAGCATAGACGACTGCAGTTGCGGCATAGCGGCAATTCTGGAATCGCGCTCCATGGGTATCTGGTCACCCAGGAGCGAAGGCGCGGCTCAGGACATCGGTTCGATCCAGGGCCGCCTTATTCTAACGCCTTCCACACTTCCGGCGAGGCACAGCAAGTCGCTCGATCAGCTGGGCCCCGAGCTAGCGGCACCTCAGCAGCCGAAAACGTCGCCGAAAACTCTGCCCAGGTCTGTGTCGACCCAATTGTTCTCGCGCGGATTGCGTGGCAGCGGTCGAAACGTTACGCCACCCGCGACGGTTCCTTCCAGGGGGAAATCCAGGTCGACAGTGCCGTCCATTAGCACCCTCTTCCCGCCCTCAGGTCAGCAGGCGTGCTCCGCGCCGAACCCGTCTCTTGGTTCCACGCCAGTGATACCTCTGCCTCGAGCCAAGTCTACGCAGATGCTGGTGCCGAACCGGCAACAGCAACAGCAACAACAGTCCCAGTATCAGTACTCTTCCATTAGTTCACTGCTGGCGGTGATGTTCCCGGAATTGCCGCCCGGCGGGCATCTTCCCGGTTATCGACCTTCGTCCAAATCCTGCGATCAGAATCTTGCTGTGCCAACGTGCGTGGGCGCTTTAGACCTTAGTCAATTTCCCGATTGCTTGACAGAAAGCAAGTCGACAAATACGGTAGAAGGTGCGATAAAATATCTAAGATTTGATAAAATCTCAGATAGCCATAACGTGTAGTAAAAACAAATTTTGCCAAGTATCTATTATAAAACTTTTCGTGAGAGAATGTCAACAAAAATGATGAAATATGAAAACGAATTGATAGAATAATCACACTGATAAATCGATATAGAGAAATTTTGAAAACAGATTGATATATTTTCTATTTATCTTTACGTAGATTATCACTCTCTCGATACCAGAAGAATACGGCTGGAGCCACGAAGTCATCGCCTAGGAACTCGCCAACCGCTGCCAACGACCACAAACGACCAAAGTAGCTTTCTATCCGCCAAGGCGAACGTAAACGGCGATAGTTTTTTGCAGGAGCCACAACCGCTGCACACAGCGACGTTGGACAGAGTGACTTACCGAGGAAATTCAAAAAAGTCCGGTGGACATCAGTCAGGTGGCAAGTACAGTCAGACAAACAGCGTCGAGAGCCGTAGATATCATACACTCGGCAAAACATCGATGGCACAAAGAAGTCGCCCAGAGATACCAGAGTGTATGAATGGCGGTGGTGGTGCGCTAACCAGCAGCCATCTTTACCTGGTGGATTCTACGAGCAAGAAATCCAATTATTACGCAACCACGGACTCGTTGTTTTATCGTACAAACGGAAGGACGCGCGATGAGGTGGACAAGCCGAAGAGGCCGAAGAGCACGGAACGTCTGCTCGATGATGTCGAGCGTAACGAATACTGCGATTTCCGGCGAGATCGACCGACTCGAAGAAGAGCGGAACGATCGGTCAAGTCATCGCCTCGCAATGGTGTTAATCAAAATTATAACGAAGAGAAGCAACGACGCGGTCAAACCGAAAAGAAGAACGCAGAGACGATACAAGAACCGATTTACGAGGTAATAGCCCTGAAACCGGAACCGAAGAAAGAGTCCCGCGAGAGAAAGAAGGACAGACACAGCAGAAGACCGCATTCAGCGCCTGTCCTCGATGTAGATCACCCGGTAGAGGAGAGCAATCACAAAAATGACAGAAAGTGCGGTCACAAGAATAGGAAACCAGCACCGCCACCGCCGGCGTATCAAGATCCAGCTGTCGCTCCATTGCCCAAACACCGTCACCCCTCCTCGACGCCTGCAACGAGCGTCCTGGAAGTGGAGAATAATAATAAAATTATCCTGAAGGTAAAAAATAGCACGTGTCCGTGAAGAAAAATCTAATTTGACTTTTGCATGTAATATCCCATACTTCGCACTCGCTCGATTTTCAGATGGAGCCTATAAAATCACCCATGGAGGCATCGGCAACCAACGGCGCGACGCCGTCGGACGCGTCAAGCTTTGGGGCGCCGCCGCCGAACGTAAAGAGATTGCGATGCGCCAGCGTGCCAGTGGCGCAGAACAAAGTGGTGGTGCCCCGTAGCGCGGTCTCTCTGCCCTGCATGCCGATACGCGATAGCAAGGACAACCTGAGCAACAACCTGCCGATCATACCGAATCTTCTCAGTCCACCGTCCACCAGGCCCAGCAGTCTCACGCCAAGCTCGAGCTCGAGCAATCTCACATCGGAATGTTCAGGTTGGGTCAGCAGCGGCGACACCTCCAGCTCGGAGCAGCGTCGCAATCACGCCAAGCTCTCGAGCGAGCAGCTGCGGCAGAAGCTGTCCAAAATCGTATCGCGCAAGGATCGTCCTACCGTGACGAAGGAGTGTTCCGTGGAGGAACACTCGTACGAGGAGGTGCGCCTACCACCGCCGAAGATGTTTCAGGATGAACCGCCACCTCCCGAGGAGTTTCGCGATCCACCGGCGCCGATCGACAATCCGCTCTACCATGTGTACGAAACGGTGAAGCAGACCAGGAACAGCCCGAAACAGAACAAAACAGCACCCTGTAGTCCGCAACGAAACCGGGATCGAGACAGAGAGAACGTTTACGCCGCCAGAGATATCTGCCTTGACTGTTATCAGGAGGGCAAGGAGTTGTTGCAATCTACGCAGGATGACTTCATCAATTTCAAAAAATGTAAAGAAGAGTTCAAAAGGCAGATGAGCTTTTCCGGAAAGATTTATAGGTGCGCCGAGTTTTCACGCATAAGAATCAGCCCACCCGATTGGAACCGCTTCCTTGCGAGCCTGATATTCGCGAGGCAAAATTTGAAGTTGGACGTTAAATAATTTGTAAAGCTTAGATCATTTAGCTTAGTCTGATATTGTTTTTTTTTTTTTTTTTTTTTTTTATTAATCGAGCTAGAGAATCTAAGTAGTAGATCCGGAAAATAAAGCATAAACTTAAAATTTGACAACTTGATCCATCGGTAACTTCAAATTCAACGCTTCGTGAATATTGGGATATAGTTTGTTTCTTCTTTCTTTTCTTATCGTATTATTTTCGCAGCGCGATATAAAATATCAGCGCGACGATGCTTCTCGAGTCTTCGCTTCCGTTCAAAGGTACTAGGTGCCGTTTGCGTTTGGCTTTCCGCAGCTCCTCCTCCGCCTGTCTTTCGTAGTTAAGTTCTCTTCTCTGTCTACCTTATCCCCATCTAGAGAACGCGAGGAAGCACAGTCGCATTTACATAAACGTGCCCGTTCCCTCGGATACGGTGATCTTCTGAACTCTTCGCCGTCGGTTCAACCATTAAGATCCAATGTGCCTCTTAGTGACTACCCGAGCCTGGCCTCGACCCTGCCGTACTTCCACATCAGCGACGAGTACCGAGTCTTATCGCCGGAAGGTGCGCACCTTATCATATGTGTCCATGGTCTTGACGGTAACGCCGCGGATCTCCGTCTCGTCAAGACGTATCTGGAATTGGGCCTACCTGGGGCGCACTTGGATTTCCTGATGTCCGAAAGAAATCAGGTAAATTGCACAAGCGACAGCTTCAAACCACCACCTAGAAAATATAAATTTTTAGAGCCACAAGTTAACTTTTGATTAGCAGCAAATTAATTGCCTAAACTTTTTCTATACTGCAAACGCACTCTATTACGCTCAACGCACTCTTTTTTTCTTTTTTTTTTTTTTTTCATTTGCGAATAAATTAATAAATTATTATTTAATAAATTTTTATAATCACTATTTATAAGTATTTATATATTTAAAGTCTGCAATCTCCAACCTTTGCTTTTCCTCCCTCAGCCGAAATTTCAGAAACTCCTAAAGTAAATTATCATATTGCTTGTGTATGAAAGGGCGATACGTTTTCCGACTTCGACACGATGACCGATCGGTTAGTGTCTGAAATTCTCTATCATATTGAATCGTCGGGCCTGAATCCGACGAAGGTGAGCTTCATCGGGCATTCCCTTGGGACCATAATAATCCGGAGCGCCCTGACGCGACCGCAGTTGCGTCCGCTTCTTCCACGTCTACACACCTTCCTCAGCTTAAGCGGACCACACTTGGGCACTCTTTACAACACGAGCGGTTTGGTCAACGCAGGTAAGCCTAACAAATGTCCTCGTTTTTTTTTTTTTTTTTTTTATTTACATTACTCGATTACATTGCAAAAAAACGATAAAAATCTCGACGACGTAATTTCTTCCGCGATTTGCACAGGTATGTGGTTCATGCAGAAGTGGAAAAAGTCCGGATCTTTATTACAATTGGCCATGAAGGATTCGCCGGACGTGAGGCGCTCCTTCATGTTCCGTTTGAGCCAGAAGAGCAATCTGCAGAAGTTTAAACACGTCTTGCTGTGCGGCAGCGCTCAGGACCGATACGTGCCCTTGCATTCTGCCCGAATCGAACTCTGCAAGGCTGCCGTACGAGATCCGACAGATCAAGGTATCTTTATTTTAATTGACATTGATATTAACCGACCTTTTAATTTTTCTGGCTCGCTTTTCATTAAGCAAGCAAGACATCCAAGTTAATAAATTAAATAAATTAAAGTTAAATAATAAATTAATAATCAAATAACAATTAAATCGATTGACGGATGAGGATGCGAAAGTATCTAAAGGCGTTGAGAAAGTCAGTCGGGATTTTTGTGTGATTCTCCCAGGTGCCGCGTATCGCGAGATGGTGCACAACATTCTGTATCCCGTGATGTCGGCGTCCGGGGTCAGCCTCGTCAGGTATGACGTACATCACGCTCTACCGCCGACGGCAAACGCCCTGATAGGCCGAGCCGCGCATATCGCCGTCCTCGACTCCGAGCTTTTCATCGAGAAATTCCTGCTGGTCGCGGGACTGAAATACTTCAGATAAGGAAAGGACAGTTCTAGCGCGCACGAAGAAAGGAAATTAGCTTAGTAATATTGTCAGAAGGACAAGCAGGGGACGTGAACGCAGACTCGCAGAGGCGTCGCGTTCTCTGTGATATCTTCGACCAGCTCGTAACTACCGTAAATTATAGACACGTCCTGTCCAATGTTGCCTCGCTTCCTCCACCCTCGCTCAGATGTTTTTCTTCCAAAGGAACGAAATGGAACCTCGGAAGCGGGGCAATCCGATCTTTTTTACGAAACGCGACGACAACGCGTCGTCGTTGATTTTTAGTATCAAAAACATCAGGTTAGGTTTCTCACGACTTAGGTTCTCTCGACCTCGACCCATAATCACGGGCCGCGGAAGAGTCGCGCGCATTTGTCATGTCGGTCGAATTTCGAATTCATTCCCACAACACTGCGTCGAGAATTCGCCCCCCGACATTGGGCATTCGAATCGAACGGACCTGTAGCTCGCCGTGAAACGGACCTACTCTCTAATGATGGTGGTGATGGTGGTGGTGATGGTGGTGGTGATAGTAAGTAATAGTAGTAGTAGTAGTAGTAGTAGTAGTAGTAGTAGTAGTAGTAGTGGTGCTCTCCGATCAAGAGGATGAGGGAAGAAGAGGAGGTAAAGAAACGTAGAAAAAAAATGCAAAATAATGCGGAAGTTAAGTACATATGCTTGAGAAACTTCAACCGTGTCATACACTATGTCGTCACTATGAGTGATGCATGAGTGGTCGAATGTACTTCAAAAAATCTCACATACTCGAGAAAAGAAATTGAAACTGATCAGCACGTTTGGCGGCCTAGCCCCGTAAATAAAGCAATCACGAGATGAAACAAGAGATGCAGATGCGTCGGGCACGTCAGTCTTATCAACATCGTCGCTAGAAATGCATTCGCGATTGCAGAAGAAGAGACAAGGAAACGAAAAGTATTCATCAACTCAATTGCACCGGCGGTTGAATTCGAGAACGTACTTTTTAAAAAAAAAAAAAAAAAATGGAAGGAACGAGGACTCTGTCGCCGGATCAATTCTCCACGAGTACGAGGTACAACCGTTAAAAAAAAAGCAAAAGATAATAATAATAATAATAATAATACAAATAAAATAATAAAAGTATAAGACAATGCAACGACACATTGTCTAGTCGTATAGGAAAGTTACGAAACGTATGTCAATTGTTATCCTCAGATAAGTGTGAGTGCGATGAGTGCGAAGAGCGGATGGATGAGAGCCGAGTACGATGCTGAGAGAAAAGGAGAGAAAGGAAGGAAGGAAGGAAGTGGATCTAAAAGAGAGAATGATTGGGGGAAAAAGAGATAAAGAAACCTAAGACGAAACAGCTGAGGATGAGGGAGAAATGTCGAAGGAGGTGTCGTACAGCGTTATCAACGTTAAAAGGACTCGCGGGAGATGCCACGATAGGTTTCATCAGCGTTTCGGCGAATGAATCCCGTAATTTACATGCGGTTTCAGTTCGGGTGAATTCGCCCCCCCCCCTCTTCTGAAACGCGCAGTTTCCAAGAGGTATCCAGGGTGAGAAACGGACGCGATGATGCGACGAGAGTGACTAACGTTTCAGGTATATGAAATCCCTCCAATGCTAGATCTCAATTGCTCAGAACAACCTATCGATGAAAAACAAAGAAAAAAAAGAAAAAAAAAAGAAAACCAAAAGAATTAAAAGAAAATTACATTAATCGTAATCGAACGGTGACAAACGCGAAGCGTCGCGTCCGCGAGTGCTACCGATTGCCGAGATCGTTGTCGTGTAAACTAAGCGCATGCTCGAGAGCACTTTTTGTCACTTTAAAATCTACAGCGCGTTCCGAAATCGCTGACCTTAACTTTAATAATAAATTCATTGAGTTGCTTAAAATAAATATCTTTTTAATCAACATAAAGGATGGAAGCATCTCGATAATTTTTTACCTAGGATTGTTTTTGAGAACTTGAATCAGTCACGTAATAAAGGCCCGTATTTATAACTGTATTTCTATATCGAAAAAAATCAGCTAAAATTAGTCTTGAAACATGAATATTTGAATAGACTAATCTTAAGAGTCAATTTAATATAAATCAATTTAATAAATACATTTGTTATCGCGTTCAATTAAGGGACTCAAATAAAATTTGTCTCGAAACACATCCTGAATCTTTTTTTGTGATTTAATAATCAAGTTTTAAAAAAATGTTATATATATATATATGTGTGTATTAATAATTGTTAATTTTGATATATGATTTGATCATAATTAAGTCTTAAATTGGAAAAAAATTGCACATCACTCAAGTGTGATTTGGATGTGACGTTAGAAAAAAATAATTTGAATTGTTAAATATATCCTGTAATATAATTAACAAGTTCCAAATTAATTATAAGCAATTGTATTTATTAATTACAATATATAATTATTTAACATACACACATTATGATCAATATTAAATATCATATATTAACAACAAACAATTTTTTCGAATGGACAATTTCTCTTTTTCTTTATCTTGATTCATTTTTAGCACATTGCTAATGCTTATTATTTTGACACATTATCAATTTAATTTTTAAAAATATTATTTTTAAACAAACATATAATGCTCCTATAAATATTGGTATTTTCAAGTTAAATTTAAATGAATAATTATTCCGTTTCTTAGCAGAATACTTTGATTGATTTTTTTAATCAAAATATGATCATTATCTGCTATATTTTTAAACATTAAAAAAAAATAAAAATAACCGCCAAATATATATATGCCTATTATAAAAAAATTGTAAAACAATTTCTTGTTACAATATCATTTTTTATAACTTTTAATTACAATGACATTATTTTACAAAATAATTTTCTTGTACCAAATGCATGTACTGATGCCTTTTTTTATCTTTTTTTTAATGTCTTATTTTTTTTTAGTGTCTAATTTATATGTGAAATCATATATATATATATATATATATATATATATATAAAAGAACAAAAAACCATAATGATAATAATATCGACATTTCTTAATAAAAAATTATTGATATCTTCATTTATAAAACACTCCGAGCAAAAATAACTGGATATTTTTGTTATATAATGGAAATCTAAGCTATTAATTAAGCCTATTAAGAACTTAATCGGTTCAGTCATTACTGAGATCCTATAATCTAAAGCATTCTCAATTGGACGGCTAACGTATAGATGTACAGCCTGCCTGTTGCTTCGCTGACTTGCAATTAGCGCGAGATATTACGTGTCTCTTGATAAAACTCCGTTCTGAGTATCTTATCTGAGATACTTTCTTGAGATAAAATTTAAATAATTCAAGTAAATAATAATTATAAATACGGGCCTAAAGAACGGGCAAATCAAAATTTTGTTATATTTTAATTTATTTTTAATGTTACTTCAAAATCTTAATTTATATAATTAATCTGATATTTAATAGTAAAATAAGTTATAAGTCAATAAATGACTATCCTGAAGAAATAAACTTCGAATTCATCAAGGACTTTATATCATAAAAATTCAAGGGTAAGTTTCTGATGCTCCAAGTTGCGACATGTGATCGTTGCACTTTAGCGCGAAAATGACGCCTCGTACTTCGACCGCCATGGAAAAATTTTTGATGGGGAAATAGAAATTCCGAGAAATCGAATCGATATATGTTAGATGTTTGTATCGCGCGTATTGTACGATGCATTTAATATGCATTTAATATTTTTAACAAATACGATATGTCCGTTATATGTCCCTATGATTGTGAACGATGTAAAATAGTATTGATATTCTGTAAAACGATGTAATCGCGAATGTATATGTATACATCTATGTATCCACAATACACTGCAGCTGTTAACCGAAGGGTGAAGTACGAGGCATACATTTTATCGCACACATCACAATTATGGAGTGGAAAGTCATGTATGAATATGTGTACATGTGAGAGAGAGAGAGAAAGAGAGAGAGAGAGAGAGAGAGAGAGAGAGAGAGAACTATTATGTTTCATAGACATTATTTTTCAAAATGAGAGATTAGAGACTTTCCACGAATCTTGGATCGATCGTCATTGCGTGATTTTGTCATTTCTGAAATCTTTTTTATATGATTATACATGTAGACATGTTGCGTTTTCGTTTTATAATGCACACGAGATAAATGTATGTACATGACGGATAGCTCTTTATAATCTTCCACTCCACAATCCCCGCGCTACAAATCTCTCTGAGCATACATGTACAACGTACACCTGTCCCTGAGCGCAAATGCGGGTGTAGAGAATAATGATTTTTACAGCAACTTCACTATAACGTAAAATTATGTGTTAAAACGGATTACATCGGATCGTACACGTCGGCTTTCGGATATGCGAATAATAATATCGTCTCGCATATAAATCCGCATCATTTGTGTCATCCGACGTAAGCCATTTACATGTGTAAGAAAACTTGCATACGTCTACGTCGCGAAACGATTACCTGTAACCATCATTAACATGTATATTACAATCGTATATGTTGTTGCAACTGCTAGTTTGGCAATCGCGAAATGGTGAAAAGTTATGCGAACAAGTGCCACTTTGCATCAGAAAGGAAAGTTCATTGAATATGCGCCAAAATAGCCCATTTTTTTTCTCTCTGTCTGGAGGCAAAAAAAAAACATTAAAATAAATTATTTCTCTGAACTTTCAATAATCTTATCCTTTTCAATATCAAGGCAAAGGCAGATTTCGAAAATTGTCTATATCTATGTTTTTCTTACATTATAAATTTTTTTGTAAGGTATTTAAAAAAGAAAGTCGTATGATGAAACAATAATTTATATAAACGTAATTTACATAAATGTTTGTCTGTATTACTTTTTTCATAAACGCGAGATGGGAAAATGTTTTAGAAAGATCATTTTTGAGAATTTTATTAATATTTTATTAAACACCTTGGTTTATAATTTTTTTTTTAGAGTGATGTAAACTAATTGACCAACTTTTTCTGTTTTATATTTTTATACGTCATTGTGTATTATTTTACCACAAACTGATCAGCAATAACGATCTTTATTCTCCGAAAACTTTTCTGGAGTGTTTATTCCGAGTATTTTGAGTAATAATAAATTTTCAGAATTCCCAGAATATTACATATTTTACATAAAAATCGGGCTCAAAGGATTTAAGATGAAATATTTTCCTATCACTTATCACTTGTAATTTACTTAAGGTTTATTTGACGATAAGGACTCTTAAAGTGGAATTAAATAAGCGTACAATCCAATTAATCACAATCCAGAAATTGGAAGTTATGTCTCACATATACACATCTGCCAGAAATTTATGACGCTCGTGCGCCGTCAATGAACGTGACGAATGCGCATATCAGTAAAAAAAATTTATGTTTCGATTGTCTCTTTAATCAAATTTTCACTCCACAACGACACGTTTATCAGGTAAATCGCCACGTTGTATATGTTGTTCCCTCAACTGCGAATAAATCTCACCGATGACGTTTACGCGCGTCATGTATCGATTGCGAGAGAGACAGGCAATCTCTCCTCTTTGTCTGTTATCAATAACACGTTACAAATCGTGCGCGAAAAGGAGATTATGAACGACGGAAAATGGGAAAGCGAAGGTTCGGAGATTTAAAAAGCTTTTCGATTTGCTCCTTCACGAAGGAGATCAAAAGGAGATTTTCATTGTCATTCTATTATTTGCTCAATCATATCGTCGTTTTATATTGTAATATCGACACGACACGTTCGGGACAGCCGTTAATTATTATAACTTTGTATATTACCCTCTCGTGTAAACTTAAGTTTTTAACTTTACCATCTAAGGCAAACAATTTTCTAGAAGTTTATCGGGGATCGACGAAATCAAATGAACGAGATCGAGATCGCGACCGAGGTGCGAATCGCGGCGCGATCGATCAAACATTTTCCGCGTTTCGTTTCTCGACACCGTTTTAGAGAGAAATTTTCTCCGAACCGAGAAACTACTTTAGGGACATAAAATTATTGTTGCACTCTTGGTGGGGTATGTCCCTGCGTGAGAAAAATTACGATTACGTATATTCATTCCTTTCCTCCAATCCAGTGGCGCCACCCTAGCTGGACGGCTGAGTACATAGCGAGGTTTCTGTGATAAATTATAAAACCTTCCCTTAGGAAGATAATTAACCAACGACCGAATGAATTAAATGTTAAACAATTCCGCTCTTAGCTGACTATTATAAAACTATTATATATAAAATTCAAATATTATACGTTATATTTTTCTGAAAATAATTAAATTTACATCCTAAATTTGTATTCTCGTTTACTTCCATGTTTACGTTTTTCTCCAATAACAAAGGAATTGGTGTAATAAATTTAGAATGGCAAGGGGTTTCAAAATGATTTGTGAAAGTTGAGTGCCGAGGCAGTGCCAAAAGCAGAAATTGCCAGTCCGACAAGTGAGTCTCTCTTTTCATTTTGAAGCGCGCATCAAAGCATTCATCGATACTTGAAAAAGAGAACTCGCTATTGTATTCCGCTTGTATCACGATTATTAAGCATGTCAAACAGCTGGGTCCAATAAAAAAGCGTCACCATGTAATCCTCGATCGAATCATTTGCAAGAGAGAAAAAGTGAACGAGAGAGAGAGAGAGAGAGAGAGAGAGAGAGAGAGAGAGAGAGTAAAAGAAAAAAAGAGAAAGACCGTAAACACACGAACAGAAAGACATGATTGTCTTTAAAAGTGGAACACCAATGAAGAAATAATAATGTATACACTATACATAACGTATGAATAAATCTACATATATATATATAAAATGAGAGATAGATTAATAAAAAATCTCAAGCCGTTACATATCATTATTATTCACTAATTATTTACCTTACCTGATGAAGCACAATTAACACCTACCATCCTCGAAAGTTCGTGTAACTTAATTCCCCCCTCCCGCTCCCCCGGGATACCTTCACAAAATATTCATAAATATTTAATTCACAGGATACGCAGGATACGATTATGAAGCTGAAGATAGATGTACGAAATAAGGGAACGGCATTTGATTGAAAGGGATCGATTTAATTGATTTAAAATAACAGATTATATGGTACATGCGAATCCCGAACAAAATGCGCCGCATCGAGATGCAATACGTAAGGACGGAAAACGTGTTCATAAAAAATAACAACGTTGCTCCGCGATTGTGAAATGTCACGCTCGGTGGCATTTCACGTCGTCGAGAAGTGTAAATAATCACAGTTCGCAGGACGTCGCGTCGAATAAAAATTTCACAAATTTATAAAGTCTAAAAGTGCCCCTCTGTGCGCGGACATGTCGCGTTACGCGTTCGATCGCATGTATAATTCTCATTGTTACACGCGCCTACGAATCGAAAGTAGATTTATATATATATAAAAAAAAAAAAAAAAAAAAAAAAACGCGAGAAAAAATAATTTCACCTACAAAATGATGATTAAAATCGAGAAATCGTGCGCGGAATCGTCTTTCTCACGCGAAGTCACACGTTGATTTGAACCGCGTCGCTGCGGTTAATCCACGCGAAAAACGCGAAAACGACTTACAAAAAAAACTTGCTAATGCGTAACGCAGTTCAACTTCAAGCCTCTTATTTTTCGTCCCCTTGCTAATGCCTATATTTGCCTGCCTTTCCCGGTAAATTGAATTTCGTTGTATAATTTAAGAAGCTCATCTAGGCTAATTCTCAAATGATGTAACAATTAAAACGCTCGCTTTGTTTGTCCCATGTACAATAAACAGTTTGTCTCTCCAGGAATATATTTTCTTGCTATACATTTCTCTCTGGCACTGTTATTTGCGCGTAATTTTTAGACGATTAAAAAGTTGGCAGAGACAACGCCGTATCTTTTTAAAAAGAAATGATGAAGGTTATTAAAAAAATTCTGCATATTTCGTCGAGTAAATAATTCTTACAAAGCAATTAGCAATAATAATAATAATTAAAGGGAACGATACGACCTTCTTAAAAAAGTATCTTTTCCAACCGTGCCATTAGCTACTCGTATTATAATAATAATAATAATATTAATCTATTAGAGATTTTGTGCTGTCGATCAGGCTGTTTACTCGATCAAATATACGGGACATTATTTTTAATGGCATCCAACAAAACTTGAAAAATTTGATGACAGCCTCGTGCCAACTGCGCGCTTCAATTTTGAACGATATTTAATCAAGCTCCTGCACAACGTACAACGGCTCGCCCTGCATCTCCTTTTCGTCATTTTCGCCATTTTCCTCCTCGTAGATATTTTCGATACCATCGGCCATATCATCGGTGGGACCCACAATGTGCATCGACTCGCTTTCATTCATCTGCTCATCCTCCTGCGACAAGATTACGGCGTTAACCTCGACGGAGCCCTCGCCAGGTTGATCGGACTTTTCCCGATTCTTCGACGTTGCCTGGCCTGAAAGGTCACATCGGCATATTTAATACGTCAAGATTCTTGCCACGCGGAAAAGGTGAAAAGTCGCGGGGTAAACAAGGCCGCGACAAGCAAAATTGGAATGAATGATCCTTTATGTGCTTTGCGTACTCCGAAAATTATTACGGCGCATGAATTTGATTTCGCGGATCTGTCTCACCGCACGCGGAATACTTTTACGATAATTTACGACGAATTTGAGTATCTCCCGAACTGGTCTTTCCGTCAATAACGCTTTTATAGGAAGTCGGTAAACTTAATGCTGTAATGCTCTTATAATAAAAATACAGAAAACATCGCGGTGGAAAAGTCGATGATAAAATGCACATGTCCGGCGTATGCAGAGAAAAAATTATTCTTAAATCAGGATAAGATATTCTCATAGATAAACAAGAATATTATAATCTTCTTCAAAATTTTATTAGTCTCGATTTAATTAAATTTGTATCGATGCAAATATCTATTACTTTGCTCAACTCAAAACTAATCTTCCATACGAAGAATACTTATACTCGCATCGATACAAATTCAATCAAATCGAGACTAACTCTTCCTAAGAAGATCGTAATATCCTTGCTTATATATAAGAATATATATATGTGTGTGTGTGTGTGTGTGTGTGTGTGTGTGTGTGTGTGTGTGTGTGTGTGTATATAAATAATCTTGACTCAAAGCTAATTTTTTTCTGTATATTCAAATACGCTTAGTAAGTATGCGTGTAGTAAATATGTATAGAGGGGTGTAGAGCGTGTAGTCGAAGTTTAATCATCTCCTTTGAGAGATACGCGACAAAGGCTACCGAGTCGGATATATTATACTGACCTTGGCCGAGATCTCGCGCTTTGCCCAGATAAGAGTACTCTCGCGCGTTCTCTAAACCCGCTATCACACAGGCGCTGAGTGCGCTGCGACTGAGATTCATAGGGGATGCATCGTACCATTCATTGTAATCCGCGTCGTAGCACTCGACGTACGCGATTGTGCTGGATCCTGGATTACGATAATGTTTTATTCGTTTTATCATAAGCGAGCTGCTTATTTTACGCGAAGTGAATACCGCCCTTTGAAACAGCGCGTGATTTTTATGCAGCTCTCACGAAATTACATCATATTACATATTTTGAGCTTGATGGCAAAAAAAATGTAAAGCGCTCGAAAATTTTGCCAATATTTTTCAGCGATTAATATTTTTAAAATTTTTGTCGTCTGCCTGTATATAGTCTGTTTTATACTGCTTTATAATATCGTAAAAAAAAATACATATATATATATATATATTTTTTTTTTTTTTTTAAATTATGTTTATGGATATAATCGAGAGAGTGATAAATAATGAAAACAGTTTTTTTTAGCATACCGTTGTAACCGCCAATGACGAAAATCATATCGTCGAGGATCACCGTGGCGAAATTGCTGCGTGGGCTAAACATCTCCGAGATTTCATGCCATTGATCCGAGTGATTGGGAGTGTAACGTTCTCCTGTAAAATAAATGTTTATTTTTTTTTTTTTTCAAATAATGCCACTCCAACATCAGCAGGAACTTGTCATGTCGGACATACGCGTGGAAAATATTTAACGCGCAGTTGTACATTCACGAATATTACTAAAGACTACGTCATACATAACGGGAATGCAATTCGAGAATGATACCAGGTAACTGACATAGTTACAACGAGACTACTATTGTTTGCATGAACATTTTAATATCAAACTAAATCCTGACAAATGTACAGAGCATCCATGTAACTTTCCTGGAATAATTAATCATTAACGCATATATATATATATATATATATATATATATATTAGCATGTGCAATCTTTATGCCGTATCCTACTGTCGTATATAAACATTAATTGCCAAAGGTTTTCTATCTGGAAATCTATTTATACAAAAACATTAAAAATATTACCAAAAAATATTAAAAAAAATAATACGACGATTTTTTTTAATATCTTAATATGTCTGAAGTATTTTCAGGATATGGTTGCATTTATTACAGCCAAAATAAAATGACTGCTTCCGAGCATTTTAATATGCGAGACTAATATAGTATAATTTTATAGTTACTTTTTAGAAAAATTTTAATATTGAGCATATGCAAGCATAAATATTTTCATATGTATGCAAAAATTTTATAATCCTCATATAGAAAATTTTTAATCTTGAATCGAGCGAAAGGTGATACTTGCATCGATAATCAAATTTAATCGAGAGAGTAAAATTTTTAAAGAGATTACAATATTCTTATTTACGTATACGAATATTTTCTTTTTTTTTTAATTTAAGACTAATTTTTTTTCTGTGCAAAAGCACCTTGCGTAATATCGTGAGATTGTGAGGGGAGATTGTGAGATTGAAACTAACCGGAGCTCAATCTCGCGACACCGCTGAATCCGCCGAGGGCATAGAGACTATCGCGAAAGGCAACCAAGGAGACGCCGGATCGCGGGCTGATCATCGAGTTGATGTTCGTCCACTGATTAGATTCCACATCGAAGACTTCGGCCGAGTCGAGGACTTCCTGGCCGTTGAAGCCGCCGACGATGTAGATCTTATCGTGCAGGGCGGCCGCGCTCGCGTCCGATCGTTGCCGATGCATAGACGGTATCATCTCCCATTGATTCCTTTGCGGCTCGTATCGTTCGCCAGAACTCATTCTCGTGCGACCATTGTATCCGCCGAGCGCATAAATCTTGCCACCTTGAACGATACCGGAACAATGTGTAATACGTAGACACGAATGGAAAGTAGACGCGAGAGGTGAGACGAACGGTGGTCTTTAGTCTTATAAAAAAAAAAAAAAAAAAAAAAAAAAAAAACACATACAAGCATTTGTTTTAACGTTTTGTTCGCGAGTAATAATGCGTGGAGAAAGAAAGAAACTGCTTACTTCTCGGGTGAATTTTTTTATGCGCACATTCGTCTTGTTATTTACGCTTGTTATTTATTCGAACAACAGCCTCGCGTATTTCAAAGCGTTATAAAAGCGTTCCATAAAGGAAACCTATCATTGTTTTACAACAACAGCGAAATATCTAATTCCACCGTTTCCTTTAACTTTAATATTTTTTTTTTTTTTATGTAATGTTATAAAATAATAAAGACAGACTTTGAATTTTAGCCGTCTGATATAATTTAATAATTATATTGATAATAAGAGTTGGAGAAACCATTTGGGAAATAATTGTCTTATTTTACAAAATGGGAAACTCACTGTGTGTGCAAATACTGACGTAACATCTGGCGTGATACATGCAGGCTCGTTCTCGCCATGCTTTCGTCGTCGGATCAAAACATCGCACCGTGTTAAAGTGCTCGTTACCGTCAAATCCACCGATCATGTAGATGAGATTGTTCAGGACACACAGACCGTGATAAGCCCTCGGTGTTACATCCGTGTTCGCTGATAGAAACCATCTGTCAGCTCTAGAGTTGACATTTAGATAAGTTACAAGACTGTCGAAGCACCAATGTGTATCTACTTATGTGCATCGTTTCTGCAAAGTTCTGCTTGTGCGAGAGTTGATATCTCTTCCGTAACATCAAAATTGCATTAGTAAACGTTAATCTCCCCTTAATCATTCCTTTTTTTCAATCTTATATATTTTGTTTTAATTTTAACATCCAATTTTATCTTTAATAATCGCGTGTCTTATCAATTCATAAAATGAATATATTCTGTAATGTATGTTCAATACAGAATAAAGATAAGAGATATTAAAAATCAAATAACCTGTAGTATTTTTCGATGCCAGAATAATTTACAGAGAAATTGTATTTTGAAGAGAAATTAAAAAAAATACAGTAAAAATTAAAAATATATCTCTTTTTTAAAGAAAGACCGAATCTGTCACTGTTTAGAGAAAATATTTATTTATTTTTATTTAAAGTCTAAATTAAATTCAATATACATACAATAATATTTTCTTAAACTTCGATTTCTATGGAAATTTCGGTTATGTGATATTACTTTGAGCTTGAGGCACCTTGTGTCGTAAGTCTCCACAAAACTGGTGGGCGAACCAGCACTCCAACCCCCAATTGCAAAGAGAATTTCATATGGGATTCGAGGTCTCGCAATAGGATTTTTCAGATCGATCTCACCGCCGTTTTGTTTCGACTCTTGCTCGATTAGGTAGGCATTCACAGGAAGCAGCATTCGTTGACATATCTTATAAAATTCAAGCGGATTTAATGTGACTAAAAAATGTCATGTAGGGATAAAAAATTGCGGAAAAATAAATAAAGATGTAATAAAGAAAAACTATTTCTTATATATATATATATATATATATATATATATATATAAATTTACTTTTACATTAATATATTTTACGACAATAAATGTAGGAAATTCTATTTTTATAAAAATATTACACGCGACATTTCGCGATTTTTATTTTAATATCTTAATATTTTCTTTTCAAATAAAATAGGAACATCTGTTAATAGGACGCGAACAATGTGTGCTAATTTAATTTAACACTATAACAATATCCTGTTATGAAATAATTACGAAGGAAATATATATATATATATATATCAAGTACACGTAGCTCCATTATATTCGATTCGAAGTGGAGCAAAACAAGGCGCAGAGGATCAGCAGTGATGAAGGTACGCGCTTACTTCATCCTCCTCGACGAGCTTCCAGTTGACGATGTTATTAATGAAATACTTATGACTCATGAGACCGTAACGTATACATTCCAGCAACCTCGGCAAATAAACCCGTCTCTGCTCAGCTTTAGCTTCGACCCACGTCTTGATGGCGTCAAATACGATCTCCTCGTTTTTAACATTGAGCTCGTCGTCGCGCAATATTGCTTCCAGCTCGTCGCAAAGAAGATCCTTGAACTCCGCGCTCTCCTGCAGTATCCGCTTGAAGTGGTGACGTATGTACTTCCGGCCCTGTTTCTCGAGATCGCGGCAGAAGTAGTGCCGTGCAAATTTGAAAATACCTGTAACCAGCCCGTAACAGCAGCCGGCTGCCAACTTATTTCCAACATAAACGTCATGAATTGTTTTCATCCGGAAAATCGAAAATCAACATCCAAGTTTCGTACGAGCAATTTAACTTTCTAACCGTTATCTCTGACTGGCAGCCAAAACTAAAACTATACGAACTATCGTCCTTGTTGTAGCGCGTCGTGTGTATACCGTTATGTGGCAATTAATAATTTCTTCGTGCCTTTGTACCTTATGTATACACTTTATGTACACCTTGTGTATTTCTATATCTATATTAGTTTACCTAAGCAATTTTCCGGTCGTAGCTCCTGCAGCAAGAACTGACAACAGAGCTGAACGATCCCAAGCACCTCGAACTGATCGGCGAGCGGCAATAATTGTTCAACATTGTCGGCATTGACGTTGCAGGTGCCCGTGTAGGCGTAGTCGAGGATTAGACTGAAGATCTCACCGGGGACGGAAATAACGACTTCCGTGGTCTCGGTCTTACCGCCTTTCAGACTGTTGGTGAAAAGAGCCTTGAAATAGGGGCTCACCGCAGACAATATAGCGCGATGGACTGGGAAGACTTGATCCTCCAGGCATCTTATGGCGCCGTCGCATAGTTGCCGGTTAGCCCTGAAGCCGATAGACCCGTCATAATTCTAAGGAACGTTGCACATATTCTTTAATTAAATGTTCATATAAAGCGCGCCGCAAACAAACGTAGTACGTAGTACGTAGTTTAAGGACGGAGGATATTGGCAATTGACTAAATCAGTAAAGCAATATGATATAACCGTATTTGCACAATTAATTTAAGAATCATGCATTTTGCAGGACGTTAAAACTAATTTCCGCCCGCGGAAATATCTCTTATGTTGTAAGAGATATACGTTACCGCGTAATTTAACTTGGTGAGAAATGGAATAATTAAATTTTATTTTTAAATGCACCGCCGCGCACGAAGTATAGAGTACAGGGGGGGAGTACGGGAAAAAAAAAAAAAAAAAAAAAAAAACGCTGATAAATCGCATCTCCTCCCCCACACGTTCGTGTAAAAAACACGCGTAGCGTAACAATCGCGAAAATTGGCTAATTTCCTAAAAAGCCAGCGAACATTCTCCAGCAAGCTCGTCTTCTACGTCTTTTATCTCGAAACCACGCATCGCCCTCGACGGGAGGGAGGAAGAGAGTTAATAATCCTCGCAGCGCGCGCGTGAGGCAGGGGGAGGGGGAGGGGGAGGGGGGGGAGAGCGTTAATTACAACGGCGCATGATTACTGACCTGAGTTCGGACCAGACCACGGGGAACTCCACGAGGGCGTAATTGGACGGCAGACACATGCATTTCCTGATTCTCGCCGACTGCTTCCGCCTGGACTGCCTGAGGAGCCTGCTGATGCCGGCAGTGGTGGCGTAGTCCACGTGCACCCGGTGTCGCGCCGAATGGACCACCGCGCGTACCCCCGTGCTTCCTGCCGCCTCTTCCGCTTCGCCGCTTCCGCTAAGCTGCCGGCGGCTCTCGAATTCGTTCTCTTCGCAGACGCGAGTTCCGATAGCGCCGAGACGCGCGGCCATGACAGACGAAGGCCAAAAATTGGCCGACTTCGATCCGATCCGATCGTGTCTCTCTCTCTCTCTCTCTCTCTCTTTCTCTCCCTCTCTCTCTCTCTCTCTCTTTCTCTCTTTCTCTCTCTCACTCTCTTTCTTTTTCTCCGTCGATCTCTCGAGAACGTTGACATTGGATGACACTCGATGCGTTCTGTCATTCACAAATAATTATTTTTATTGTATGTGTGAACGTATATTGAATTGTATGAAGTAATGTAATCTTGTTTTTTTTTTGAGAGTGAACAAATTTAATTGCCCTGATGATACGACGTAAACTTGTACAGCAATTTTTCGTTAATTTTGGTAATCTTTCTTTCTATTCTTTTCCCATCAATCATATTACGATCTGCGATAGTACGTTATTTGTATACAAAGTTGCGTTAACAGAAGGCGAAGATCTAACCAAAAGTTATTTTGCAAATAACTTGGTGCGGACATCTCTTGTTCTCGCAGGCATCTTGCCGGAGCTATTTTATCAGAATGTTGTTACGGAGCATAAAACATTTTATCACATTTTATCTCCCTCTTTGCTTCGAGTAATATCTTCCCTCGCAGATGAAACGTTTCTAACCCATTTACGATCTTGCAGCAAATAAAAAATGAAGTAACTTAGAAATAAACGACTTGAAATATAAAAGCTGTACCGAGGGTGGTACCAATGTATATCTTCTATTTGGTTCACAAAAAGATTCAATAAAGAATTATCGGTGCTGCGAGTAAAAAGTTTTCAAGTAGATTTCCAATGCCACTCTAAAAAGAACTTCTTTTGTGCTCCATTCAACTGATAATGCTCTCGTTTATAGGATAAAGGTGCACAAAGCAAAAACGAAGAAACATGTTGGTTGGAAAGAGAGACCAGCGAAGCATTCTGTCGGAAGTGGACCGGATGTCTCTAATATATCGATTACTATCGGAGACTAAGATTCTGCACTTTTATATTAAATGAACGCATCATCCCTATCTCTTCGCTATATGAATCAGCAGTAAACTTTTCCAAAAAGTTTCCGAGAACTTTGTGCTTATCTCTCGTGCTTCCATTATATTAATTACTTGAGAGACATTAAAATATAATTTTTGACAGTAGAATATTTATCTATGTATGTAAAATATAATTATAAGTATATCGTAATTTATTTATATAAAATTTGTGTTTAATAATTTATTTATTATTTCCCATCAATCGACTTCGTGCAGAAAGTTAATTTTCACATTCCCTTTTGCAAAATAACAATTTTTTTCAAAAAGGAAAATTATTATTTTTATCCCAACTCCGCAAAATATTTTTCATATCGCCCGAGAAATAATTCTACTCGCACTTCTGAGTCCTCCCTCTCGCGAAACCCTCTTTTAAATTAAATCGGTAATATAATGATCCTGGGGACTGTTAGGCAATTTTTCATCCCTCTTCTTGCCCTTGGTGAAACCCTCTATATCTGCACTCGAAGCGGAACGCTATTCGTCCGATTCGCTGATAAAACAATTCACACATCGAGAAGAATATCGTCTCAGTGTTAAATAAATATGTATACGACTGGCGGAGTTAACATTTAGAGAATCTCCCACAGGGACGCTTAGGAAAGCCTCCTCTTGCTTTTTTTCTTTTTCTCCCCCGCAATTCTCTTTAATTTACCTTCACTTTAGACAATGTCGATCCTAATTATTTTGTGCTTTATCTCTCTTTCTCCCGTTTATCTCCTTCATAAGCTCTAGTAGAAGTAATTTGCAACAAGATCTGCTTTCTGAAAAATATTAAACGTAGGAGCATAATGTTCTTTACGACTGATTACACTACAAACAGTGCGGATGATGAACCGTATATTTTTTTTTTATACTTTTCATCTTTTCCGTTTGCTTTCCTTCTCCTTTTTCCTTTTTCTTTGTTATCAGTCCCCCTTCCTCTCTTCTTTTTCTTTCTCACTTTTATTCTTTTTTCATTTTTCTTTCTTTCTTCTTCAGTTCTGAGTATCTCTTGACATAAGAACTTCAATTACGTCACTGTCGTACGAGTGTGCGAATTTTATTTTCTACATCACCTTTCCGCACAGATACGATATTTACGTATGTACAAATTCATACCGTTTATAAGCACAAAGCGCATATAAATTCTGCTTATGTCAACGCATTCATATATACATCACATGAAGGAATTAGCGAGATGTCTCTCGCGTAGAGTATGATTGCTTTGTAACTGAAGTATTTAGCGGGTTTGTTTCACGACAGAGTTTACACTTGGAAATGCAAACTCTATGCGCGCAGCGGTGTTGGATTTCTCATATTTTCACAATTGCTCTTCTCCCAAGTCACGGTTGCCCTTCTTCGCGCAACGCGGCCGACGTCGGGGGTTAATGGGAAGCTCCCAAGTCAGTGAATTGATTAATAAAAATTAGCCCGCTGGATTGACAGTAACATTTCTCGCACAAGCGTTAAATGCGCGGAAAATTTAGCGTCTGGACAATTATGCGGAAATTTATGTGCAAGTTTCCGACATACATCGCTCTTAATTCACAGCTGAGATACATATGCAGATTCCTGCACGGACCCCCCCCCCCCTCTCCCCCCGCATGGTTTTGCATTACACGCGTGCATGCAGCTATAATCTAGTACGCGCATATGCACGTACACGAGCGAGTACATGACGCACTGTTACTAGACGTATTACGCTTTTGCCCGCGATAATTGTAAATAAAGGAATAACGCAAATCTCACTATGATGATATCGCGGAAATGCCGTGAAGTCAGTTTATACAATGCAATAGAACCTAGATGTCGTGTGACAGTGGAGTTTAAATAAAATCATTTCTCGATTTGAGTTATGTTTATATGCATATGTGTGTGTGTGTGTGTGTGTGTGTGTGTGTGTGTGTGTGTGTGTGTAAATTATTTTATTTTCTCTTACAAATGTCAAGTTATTCACATTTGAGAATAAATGCCGAGGAAGATTCCTCTCTCAGAAAAAGGATTATCTACTTCAAATCTTTTCAGTCTTTTTTAAGCAAGATTAATTGACCTTTTTTTTATTTTCATCTTATACATCCTGTGTTATAAATATTACGACAATTTATAATTTGTATTTGTACATACATATTAGATACACGCGCCTATACTGTTTTAATTAAATTGAAATAGATAAGAGGAAAGCAAAATGAGAGAAAGAGCAAAATATTCCATATTATCGAATATAGCAATTAGTCAACTCAAGAAATCTCATATAAGTATAACAACAACAACAACAACAACAACAACAACAACAACAATAATAATAATAATAATAATAATAATAATAGTAATAATAATAGCTTCAATCCAAAAATAGTACAATCGAAATTTTTCAATTTTATGGCTGCAAATTTAGAACTCTCACTGACATACATACATAACTGGCGAATATCAATCGTCCGAAACGCGTGGAAAACACATTCTCTAACGAGCAACGAGGACATCGATGTCCTGAAAACGGCCGAAACTTCAAATCGTGTTTACCCGTGAGAATGGAAATAAGCGGCGAGATCGTTCGATGTTAAGTTAATAAAAAATGAAATTGCTCACTTTGTACATACGCCGATGGTGAAATCGCATTGCACATTGCACATTGTTTTTTTAGCTGTAAAATATTTTTTACCGAATCATATAAACGTGCGTTCTCGATATTTCTTTGTAATACAAACAATACAAATAAATCAAGGAATAGTTAGTTGATTTCGTCAATTTTTATTTTTACAGTTGGGAAGCTTTCCAATTTCCAAGTAACTTTACTTTCCGAGTTTACTTTACAAGTGATGTTAAAGGTAAACGTTAAAAATATATTTTTATTTATTTATGCAAAATTTATAATATTTATACATGAGACGTCGACGATGATTGCACAGAGATAAACTATTTCCGTCGACTCTCGATGATTTATTCAGATATTAAATTTCGTATTTCGTAGAATGTGATTTTTTTTTTTTACCGACACTTTTTTCCGCATTCCCTGGACACATTTTACTCCGTACGGTCGATGAAGCTCAATCCCATCATCAGATTCAATTTCAATTCGCAAAATGTCCCGATAAATGAGAAATACCGAGTGGCGACGAATTGTCAAAGGGTTTGGCGATGGCGGATGAGCGAGGATAAGAAGAGAAAAAAGAAAACATATTAAATCCGTCTTTGTACATACCGTGCTCACAGACCCGAAAAATTTTGTCACTGTGGAACTAAGATGGATCGCTGCTTGAAGATCGACGTCACACTTTCAGCCAGTCATGCTATTTATAAGCTTTTTAAGCTTGCCGTTACTTCAATGGATATATATTATAATAATTTAATAAAGGTTTTTCATTTACGTGAAAGTGACATTTGATTTAATTTTGCTGCGTCCCCGATAGAATCTCACCTAAGAATATCTATTTTTGTTTGTTATTATAATGTCATAACGTTGAGGAGCAAATAACAAATTAAATTGCATATTTTAATAAAAACAATATTTATTGCAGTTGATGTATCATCTCATTTACAGCCGCAATTTGCGTGGTGCACACAATATTAATAGTTTATGATTTATTGATGTGAAAATTCAGTGTTGAACAAAAACAGAACGGAAAGGGGGGGGGGGAGGAAAGATTTGAAACGAAAAGACTTTCGTGAAACAGACACTATATAACAAGAAAGGTCTCTCTCTCTCTCTCTCTCTCTCTCTCTCTATATATGTAAATTTCTTGAATATGTAGAATCGTAGAGCTACTGAAAAATATTTTAATCCTTTCGAGGCGATTCTCGATTCGGAAGCCAGCTGCCACATAATAACGCGCACGTATCTCATTTTATGAGATCGAGAAAAACGCGTAAAGGAGATACAGAAGTATCAATCTCAATTTTCTCAATGACAGCGTGACTGGCAGAAGTAAATGCGGGTTAAATCTCGGAGAGGTGAGTTATCGCAAAAGTTCTTTATGCAAAAGTGAGTTTCACGTCTCTCAAAATCTCGCGGATCACTTCACTTGTTCGCGATTTACTTAAATGTTATCACAGGCGTCTTTAAATCCCGCCGTTTTCAGATATATTATACGCGTCGCCGAGGCCCGAACACATTTTCCTTCATACGGTCGACGGCGCCCAATCAGATTGTTAGATTCGATTCCAATTCAATTCATCGGATTGCCTCCGGCCGACGGAGGAATATCCCCGACACACGCGGTGGGGATAAGGGAAAAAAGGGTAACAACGTGAATAATTAATTTAATTAATTTCTCGGCCGTCTATGTTATTAGAGGAAACAATCGTTCCGAAGTTCGTTCAGAGTCGTTGCCTCGACCGTCGAAGCTGTTAATTATCGCGGCACTTAAGCCGGATTAAAATTTTCATGGTTTCATAATGGTTTTAATTGACAATCGATAATCCGCGATAAGTTGCATAGATTAGAAGATTCGGGAAATTTGTAGACCGAGTTTTAACAAGTAGCGGCAATTATTAAAACAATTTGCACATTCGCCGTTCCTTTTTGATTTGCTAACGGACTTGCTAACTAGTTTAAGTTATCACATTCTAGGGAAGGAGCACCATATTTCTGGCCAAGATTATCCATAATACTTTGGTAAATTCCATACTCTCTTCCGCTCGAATTTACTTCGATCTAGTAATCCGCTGTAATCTGGGTTACTGGCGAAAAGAATAACCATTCTGACTCTTCGGACTCTGTTCATGCTTACGTTAACAGTTCGACTTTCCAACGTGTATTGATTTTACATGGACGACGGCCACCTCATTGGATTTGCAACTTTCGCTCCAATCTGCGTTTCGTTTCAATCTACAGAAAATGCCGGATTCACAGTAGATAAAGATATAAATGGAAGAGAAAATTCTCGGCTCTCATCATTGTGATATCAATGAAATTAACGTGTACCTTAAATTCTCGGGAGAAAACAAAAGAAATATTTTTTTATTTAATTGTTAAACAGAATACCGTTGATTCTGTTATTAAGCGATCGGTAATGAATAAAATTGAATTAAATGTACCAAGTTAAATGCTCCAAGTTCTCCAATATTATATCACTAAAAAAAATTATTTTCTTTTAACATTGCAAAACAAACAGAGCAGACGGATTTAGCATTAAAAATTACTATAAAAAATTGTAAATAAATTTTTGTAAATATTAGATAGGTTATAAAATTGTAAATATTAGAAAGAAGAAAACTGCATAGAGGAAAATAGTTATAAAAATGGAATATATGACATAATGATAAATAGCAATACATCTTTTTTATAATTTATAATTTGATATTAAAGAGAAATGTAAAAAAATAAGACAAAAATTAAAAGTAAGTAAGATATGATTTTCATTATCTTTAGAGAGTTACAAAGTTTGTAATATGGTTGCGTGACGGTCCGCGTAATGTGTGTTTATATCACCGAAATGTGTAGAATAAGGATCGAAAGATAAATGTAGCGGACATAAGCCAATAAAAATAAACATCTAATTTTATGGATCAGAAACACGCCTATGTAGGGATACTTCGCATTCTTATCTTTTTCTCCATATCAAATAATCTGCATATACCAACAACTTACAATCCTGGAAATCCTTGCGAATCTCACGGATTGTATACGATATATTTAAGAGGATTAAAACGAGATTGTTGTGCGCCACGTAGGCGGCCATCCGATGACGAAAACCCCAAAGAGGTGCACGCTGACCGCACGAGACCGCACCGAGATGCACGTCCCATTTCACACGGGCGACGACACCCGATCAAGCTCCAGTCCGGTTTCAATTCCGATCTGCGGAATGTCCCAGTGAACGAAGAGAACAAGAGAGGAAGAGCGCGAGAGAAAGAAAGGGGGAGAGAGAGAGAGAGAGAGAGAGAGAGAGAGAGAGAGAGAGTACGAGGGAGAGAAAGAGGACAATTCGGATGTAGGACGACGAGGCCGGGGGGAAAAGTCTGCGGTGATGAGGAGTCTCTCACGCTCTCTCTTTCTCTCTCTCTCTCTCTCTCCTTCTCTTCCCTCTCGTCACTCTCCTCCTCACTCTTTCTCCGCCAGCAAGGGGGTAGGTAGGGATGATCTGGCCTACCCTCTGGTGCTGCTGGCGCGCGCGCTGGTGCTTTCGGCTTCCCCGGGACGGACTCGCGCTCTCGCCCGCCGCCGCTCTCTCTTCGTCGTCGCGATAGTGAACGCGGCGTCGCACGTCCCGTTAAGGGTAGGAGTGAGGCTGGCCAGAGCTGCTGCTGCTGCTGCTGCTGCTGCTGCTGCTTGCTCAGTCAGTTCGATACCGAGCGCCGAAGCGTTCGGTTCGCCCCGATCCTGGCGTGCGTCGTTTCGTCATCGGTTTTCGCGTCTCGTCGCGCGCCGCTCCGGAGCAGGTCCGCGCGGGCCCCTTCGTCCCCCCTCTCCTTCCTACGCTCACTCCATTCCCCCCCCCCCTCTCCCCACGGTTTGGGGTACCGCCGGTCCGTGTCGACCGAGAGATGACGAGGGGCACGGAGCGCGCCGCGGGGGTGATTGCGACACGCGGAAACGCGATGTCACGAGACATGTGCACACCGCGGAGTTAGAGAAAGCTCCGTATGTATTGGTCATTACTCGCTACATTGGATCTTCGCGCGAGCGAGATTGAGGGGCATCATCTATCAATCGTCAGCCCCCGACGAGGGGAGGCTTCCGACCCCCGATTCTTCCTGCCGCGACGAAGATAAGTCCGTCGCTTTGTGAACGGGACCGCTTATTATTACACAGGTCGGACACACCGGATGAGGGGACAATGAGTCATTTCAGTCATGTGCACCTTTGCGAGGCTTTGTGAATGAGCTTTTGAATTTCCGGGCCGTGGCGAGCGGCGAGATCGCGGAGGGGACGGTTGCTGTTCCTCCTCCTCCTCCTCCTCCTCCTCCTCCTCCTCCTCCTCAATGGGTCCTCGTGCGGGCGAGCATCGGGGGGAAGAAAACGAAGCTTAAGTGCTGTCGCGCTAGCAGCGGTCGTCTCGTAAGTACACTCGACTGTTACATTTCGGTTTATCTCACCGCGGCTACCTGTTAAGGCTTCCCTTTCAGGACGCGGTCTCTTCGGCGCTCCGTCGCTTCGTGTACCAGATGGAATTTCGAGAAGACGGCTTTCAATGAAATTCCCTTCGGGCGAGAGAAAATAAATTGCTCGTCCACCGCTCGTACGCGCGAATTTCTCTTCGAAGCGAAGGGTTACCATTTCGAAACTACTATGGGAACATTGAATACTCGTAATCGTACTCTCGTCGCCGTTGTACGAATTAATCTTAAAAAAAGCGTTTCGACTAACTCGATTGGAGAATGCCGCGTCTCTCTCTCTGAGGTGAAGGCGCGATTCCGCGAGAAATCGAATCTATTTAATTTTTCAAAATTGGTACAGGCGCGTCCGTGTGGAATTCATTTGATTGCTCGCGTGAGAAACGCGTTTGGTTATTATTCGCGGAAAATTAACCGTTGCGAGGAGGGGGGGGGGGAGGGGGGGGGGAAACAAAACGCGCATACGGAAGGAATGTAGCGAGTAATATGCCGAGCACGCCGTAGAGTATGCGCGGTTTGTTCCGCCGTGCGGAACGGTAAATGGCGGGATGGTTCATAGTGAGCGGGCATATATATCCCACGCACTACGCATATCGACCCTCTTCTCGCATCTCTTGCCCTATTAATTAAGCGGCTGAGCGATGTGATTTAGCGAATACCAAAACAACTCGACTGCGAAATGAGAGAGAAGGAGAGTACGCGTCGGACGCACGCGAGACGGACGATCGTCAGAGAAATAGGATCGACTGGCCGTATGCTAGGAATGCACAGCATTAAATCGAAACGCGAAACGATGATGTGCAAACGTACCATTGTTAACGGATTAAATGATTATTGAGATTACGTTATTGAGTATGATCGAAACCGCGATACCATCGGTCGCGATTTTGTAATCGGCCGCATTTAACACTTTCTCGAAAATGACGCAAAATAACATGCGGATAAATGCGGCACTCTCTGTCAGCTTTAATCATCTGTCCTGTAAAAATATTTTGATTTGCGAAATCAGCGTCAGCTTGTCGCGCGTAATCGCAAAAACTTTCAAAATATTCGTGCTTCTGTACATATGACAAAAAAATATATTGGTTACAAATTGATTTAATTCCAATGTTTTAATAAAGTAAAAAAAATATTTATATAAAAGATATTTGTATAAATATCTGTTATATAAATTTTTTTATCATGGTCCTTTATAAGTATTAAATGGTGCAAGATCCTCCAGGAGAGTACATGGACAATTCTCTTCATTTTCTAACTCTAAAAATAGAACCAAGTGGTTTTTCTCGCACAAATTGATATTCCTCATTTCGCAAAAGTAAGATACTGAGAAATCTGAATTACCCTTAATACCTTTTGATTTGAAGAATAAAATATGAAACGTAAGATTTATTAATTTTCTGACGACACAAAAAAATAAAGACTTGGAGATATATAAAAATAATTAACAATTTTTATTATTTGAAAATTAATAATAACATTTTCGTTATAATTGTCATTCAAGCTAAATCAAAGTGTTTTCTGATCTTAAAGCGTTATTCAAAACTTGCAGAAAAATATCAAAAGAAATTTTAATTTAAACATTTCTACCGAAGGATTGAAGAATTATAACTTTTCTATCTTCATTTATATTGTTTCGAAGTTTAATTGTTCAAAAGCTTTATTAAGATTAAAGGATGTTATCAAAAACTTTCAATTTCTTTAGAGAGGTAAACCAGAGGACTTCAATTATGTCAAAACTCTAAAAATAGGATTTGTGGATTTATACTACAAAGAGATTCCGACAAATCTTAAAACATTAAAACTTTTTACTTTAAAACAAAAAAAAAATTGGTGGACGGACAACTTTGAAGAAGTTCCTGAAGAAGTCTTTTATTGCTTTTGATTAAATTCACTATTTCAAGGTAACAAAACTGACAACTCAATTTTCTTTATTTAAACATGCAGATTACTAATTTACAGCGAAAATTCACACAGTTGCAATTACTTCCTTTAATTCCGTTTTCTTTCCTTATTTCTTCGATTCTTATGTATGTATATACATATACACATACAATACACACACACACACACACACACACACACACACACACACACACACACACACACACACTTATATATATACATAATTTAATTCCTTTGTAATTTACAGTAGAATTGCGAAACGTTCAAAGGAATTTCTCTCGCAACGTACACACCAACGTACATATAGTGGAAACTCGCAGGTTTTTTAGATACCTGTTAATCGCAGCTCATTTTGCATTGTGCGCAGGGTGACTTGCTCTCGTTCTTGTTTCAAACAGAACACGCTAAATTGCGATCGTGGAGCGCACAGGAAGCAAAGTGGCAGCGTTTTGTCGGAGCTGCGAAAGTCCTTGCACGGGAACCGCCCTTAAAAAACGGGCCGTGATAAAAAAAAGAAGAGAATTTTTTGCTCGTGTACACGGCAAGTGAAAAGGCTGTTTTTTTTAAAACGGGTAGCATCGAATTACGTTCGTGTCTCTCTCTCTCTCTGAAACAAATGTCGGACGAACAAGAAGAGAGAAGAAGAGGAGAGAAAGAAAATATATCTTGTTCCGCGAATATTCCTCTCTAAGACTATAAGCGATATATAATAAGAAAGGCAAATGTGCGAATTTACAAATTCGTGCATGTGGTGTTTGCGAACATTGCTGCTAAATATTTTTTTATCCCATCGCTCTCTCTCTCTCTCTCGTTAAAAGAGAGCAGTAAAGGCACCTGCGGACATGCGTCCGGAAGAGCCTCTGTTCCGCGTTATAAATCTTTTTCAACTTTTCAAAGTTTTGGCAGTACATCGTTTGGTAGTACAGAGTGTCAAAATTGTACGCAACTTGTTCTGAGATTTGCGAAAGCGCAAAAAGGGCGTGTTCTCATAACTGGAAAACGCGAATTCTTCCAGACGTATAAATATCTCTGAACTTTTGTTATCACGTTAAGATACAAAATACAACCTCTAGGTGTTTATTTTCGATTTCCAAATGGCACACGTAGTTCGGAATGGAAACCGACCGATCGTACACGGGGAGAAAAGCAAAGCGAACAAAATAAGTTAACGTACGTAATATGGAGTATAGGAAAAAAAACCATTGGCGCACCCGACCGACCCGAAGAAAAGGGGCTTTTTTTCTCGTTTCGGTAATATTGAATATAACACTCCAAGGACGCCTGGAAGTTCCGATCGTACCCCCCTTATTAGGAAAGCGTCCGGAAGCCACGTTGATCCGCCATTATCGCCTCTGCGCGGAATACGAAATGAAAGTGCCTCGTCGAGACGTTAGTGTCCTCGCAGTTTATTTGTAACTCGATTACCGAAGCGACGATCTGGATTTTCAGAACGGGAATCGTGAGCACGATGGGGATCATAAGTTGCGACGCGACTTCTGGAAGCACAGTCCGGCGATTAAGTTAATACCTTACTCTCAGAGACCGTAAGGACTTTTGTTTAACTATCGATATTAAAATTTCTCGACCGCGCGCGCGAAACAGCCCCGAGTACCTTAATCGTTTCCCAAGCAACTTGGGAATCTATCTCAACGTTCGCATTAAGGAGAGAGAGAGAGAGAGAGAGAGAGAGAGAGAGAGAGAGAGAGAGAGAGAGTGAGAGAGAGTGGGAAGTTTAATAAAATTACATTTTTCAAAGTTCGCGTTCTCGCAAAAGTGCACGGACGTGATTTCAAGTCCGCGAAGTATTCTAGAAAAAGGTCATATGTGAAGTGTCTCGCGGTGCTTACGTTGACCAGCGTAAATTTATACGGATTGAGACTGAAAATGCATGGTACAACGAAATATTCACGGTATGCTCGCTGGTCCCGCGCATTTAATACTCGATTATAAAGAGATTACGAAGAATTGAAACTAGGAACAATTCCAATATCTGATGAAAGGGGATTTGAATCATTGAGCACCGGGTGACATACACGATCCGACAAAACTGGATTATCGCTACAAAATGTACAACTGGCGGGAGAAAATAATCAAACGCAAATGTCGGAAGTATATATTTGATATACGGAACACGCAAATTTTATTTAGCCCGTTGATTGAAAAATAACATTTCGTCGCATTCCATTATCGTTTCCGAGTAGCGGAACGATACCGCCGCGTATTTTCACACGGAGATAAGTTAACGGCTAAATCTGAACGATCTGAACGCGTCCCGTTGTATTACCGGCCGCGGAGGAGTGTTAATTTCCGCGTTTTAAGACATTTTCCGTTTATCGATTAATAAAAACGCTAAATAAAGCTACGATGCGGACGATGATAAAGCGGCCGGCGGACGCTGATCGGTGATCGGATCGTATTTTCGTAGCGACTATCTATAGGAAAATACAGCGCGGCATTTTATGTAATGAGCCGGCAATTATCCGCGACGGAGAAATATCGAATGCGCCCGATTATAGGTATATATATTTTTAGTATCAACGGTACGTACCTTCGAGCGGCCTGCTGGAAAAAAGGGTTTATGCGCGGCAGCCTCACCGTGATTAAAACAAAGAGGAAACGCTCTTGCGTGTCTGTCCCTTCGGCGATTTTCACGAGCCTCAGAGAGAGAGAGAGAGAGAGACGCGTATTCTTTTTTTATATGTTCTTCTTTGCGGATTTAAGGGTTGGTTTACGGTTTGCCCGTTGGAGAGGCAAACTCGATAAACGTGTCAACAGAATAAAATGTGAAGGGCCGCCCCCCCCCCTCCCCGCTTAGGGCAAGGGACTCGTCGGCATTTAACTTTCTCCCTCGATATCTATCTACGGGGGAATTTGAAAGTCCTGGTTTTTATTGCCGCGCGTATTTGCCGCGCCGGTACGTTGCGTGCGTGCGGTGCGTTTTTTTTTATTTCGTCGTTCGAATATTGAAATTCTATTAAATAACAGCTGTTTATTTTATTGATATTAAACTTCCATAAAATTACAACTGTCATATTAAATTTCCATCAATTCGCCAGCACTTGATGGCAGTGCGTGCATGTTTATGGAAACAGTATTGAACGTGGATTATGAATGTCGGCATTATACAACTGAACAATTAACAACGCGAGAATTTCCATTTCGTGAAAATACATAAATACCGCGACCAGGTCGCGTTCTTTCCATTTATATATAATTCCGACCGCCGAAATTATTTCACGTCAAGCACGGCTTTTACGGAATAGATTCAAAAGCTATTTGTCTCAAGGTTTATCCCCCCCTCCCCCGGTTTATCTTCCGTGCTTACCTAAACTGCTACAAATCGAATACAGATTTTATTCACGTTTGTCGGGATGCCTCGATCGTTTCCGCGACTAAATATTTTCATCCGAAATGCCGCGCGCAATGTTTGATCGAAAACTAATCACTTTCGGGGGGGGTGGGGGGGGGGCGTACAATCGTCATGCCGAATGGCACAAGGTTTCGATTTCGTGCAAATACAAATACAAATAGCTGCATGTATCGCACGCGGGAGACAATATCGGCCCAAAATGGAAAATCTACCTCGCTCGTCGACCTGGACATCACCGTCTCTCTTTGTCGCTTTTTATCTCTTCAACTAGGCCACGCGCAGTCGGGGATGAAGCTGTTCAGCTCCAAGGGGGTTGCAACTGTTACGCCAAACTTCCATACCGTACCGTCTTAACTTAAACGGTCTGGTTTGCCTGCAAATATTTGGGAGAGCTAGCAAAGTCGTTTCCACATTCGTGTAACAACTCTAGTGAGCCAGAGGCGAGGGAAACGCGATGGCGATGAGGCTATTGCACGACGCGGAATATGGACTCGTACGTAGACAATTCGCCTCGAAAACTGCCAAACGTGCTCCATCCAGAACTAGAGAAGAGAGTACAAAGAGTACGGAGAAGTGGCAATTGTTTCAATATTTAATAACGAAAA
This sequence comes from Pogonomyrmex barbatus, assembly GCF_055798465.1. NCBI lineage: Eukaryota > Metazoa > Arthropoda > Insecta > Hymenoptera > Formicidae > Pogonomyrmex > Pogonomyrmex barbatus. The sequence goes on along the minus strand of NW_028297116.1, from coordinate 1,087,193 downwards.
TTAAAGCGTTTTGGGAAATTAAAGTGTAAATAATAAAACGTCGTTCCCAGTTAATTCTATTTGACTTTGTCTTAGATAGAAGTTTCCAAGCTGGATCGTTAAAGCTTATTGTAAATTCAAAGTTTTCGGAAAGTAATTGTTTTCCACTGAGTCTTTAGTGATAGAAATAGTTGAATCCAAATTTACTCTACTTGCTTTTACGATTAAAATCGAATTTACCGCGAATCAGTTTTCATAAATATAAATCTATTTCATGATTAATTACAATTTTATCGAATGTCAGTTTATTATTGGAATAATTTCTGATACACAAGGCTGATAAAATTAATAATGTCAGAAAAACTGTCAGTAACACGAAATTGCAGATATTTGCACATTTGAATCTTTAACACAATTAGAATAGTTGAATAAAATTCTAATTTGTATTAATTGCGGTTAATTTAAATTTAGTTAAATTATATTGTAAAAACTCAAATACCACTTACTATCCTGACCATCGTCAAAGACTTTTGATCGCGATGACATTGATAATTTATAATTTAATCTTGGCTAATGATACATACCGTGGAAGAAACTACTCAATAAAAAAAAAAAAAAAAATTGCTAAATATAGCGAGCTCATTAAGAGTCCAAGCTTTTAATTAAAAGTAAATACCAGTACTTTCATGATTTCCTCGAGGGCAAGATTACAAAGCGGGTAACATAGAGTAGTCTTGTCTGAGCCAATAAAAAATTCATCTCGTCGTACAAAAACGACGGAAGGATCTTACCTCTACATTCAATTTCGAATTTAAAATATCTAGATCTAAAGTGGCAGCTCGGCGATGCGAAGGAGCGCCTGCATCTCTCAGTTCTAGAATACCTTCTACTACTGAGCGAACGATTATAATTTTAACGGGGGGCGATATTAAATAACGCACAAAAGCGAGAGACTCACGAGGGATTCGCGACGTAATGCCTTTCCTGTGCCTCTCCTGTGCCTCCACTAACGGAAACGTCTCGCTCGTTGATTTCTCGCAATCTCCGCGTTTTCAATTTACGGTCTTTACCTACCTCGCCGCGCCGCCGTGCATAAAATATGATCCAACAATAATGAAAGTGACCTCCCCCCCTCAAATGAACGATCTTTTCAAACTTTCACGCCGGACGGGAGCTCGTTTGGGGCTGCTTAATAAATGATTTACGAGCGAGACCGTTACGGCAACACGACCGCAGAGTGGTGGTTCTTCCGCAGTATATTCTTCTCCGTTTGCTCTCTCTCTCTCTCTCTCTCTCTCTCTCTCTCTCTCTCTCTCTCTCTCTCTCTCTCTCTCCCGGTGTGTTTCATCCCTTGGGTGTGCATTTCTGCTCGATAAGAGATACAACGTCCATCCGTTCTCGTTGCATTTTGCCGTTGTCGCATTCCCCCTCCTCCCCTCCTCCCGGGCAGCCATTATTTTCCAAACAGCAGACAGTTGCGCAGATTTTCTCAGTGGTTTTGACATGTGTCTTTCGGGGAATCACTGGATGGCTCGACGCGTGCTGCTAACAGAGGTTGTTACACGTCACATATTTTCTGTAAAATTGAAACAAACGACTCTTGTCCCGTCGCCGACAGACGAGAGTAATTCTTAAAGCACGCGAGCGGACGGAACATTGGACCCAGCAAGCTAGACGAATAAAATCTGAATCGTTTGCTAGCGGATGATGAGAATTGCATTTTACGTTTGAAATAAAATAAATTTTCTCTTGAATGAACGAGAGATATTAGGCATCACGCAAATTAGAATGTTATTATAATACGATACGACGCACCATTCATTAAAATAATTGATACCCGAAAATTCAATTTCAATTTACTTAAAACGAGCAATATAAACAAGTTGCAAGCTCAAAATGGAAAATGGGTTAATTAATATTCATTAATAGTTAACTATAATAATTCCATATTTTACGGCAATTGACAAGATAATAGCAAATGTCAAAATTCATCACGCAGTATAAAGTACGTCGCCTCGTGCAGGTCCTCGTGCACGATTTGTTGCCGTACGAGACAACAAGTCTCAATCACCTCGCGGGACAATGGACATTTTTATTCAGCTAGCGTTTCCCAGCTAGTATTTCGATTTTGCAGAACTTATTCATTTGTACGGCTGCTTTGTGCCCCGGCAAGGTACGGCAGCCGGTTATGTTATATAAAATATGATTGACTCGCACTGGTTGAATAACTGGATACAATAACGCATAACGAAATCAATAATCATCCGGACATCGCGCTTTGCCGTTGATAATTTTGAGAGCCGCCCTTTGTGCCACTGTGTGCTACTGCGTGTACTACTATTTTGGAAATTTAATATCTCGAAAACAATGACCCCTAACGGCTACCCGGAACTTTATTTATACTTTATGTCACTATTTACATTTTCACAATATACTCCGCGATTTCCACATATTTGGAAAACGCATCTGACAATTATTATTATTATTATTACGCCGTTATGTTTATTGAAAAAAAATCGCCTCTTTGATTGAAAAGGATTTTGATTAAAATTCCAATTTAAGCGTGTAATTCGAAATTATTTTAAATATTAATTTATACAAATGCAAATTCAAGAAGCATCTCCCTTTTACCCGTAACAGTTACTTGTAGTACAGATTGGAGAAGCGAGTTTTCTTTCCGAGTTATTTTTACGTGCGTTCTATTTCACATTAAATATTTAATTATCTCTCGTTAACGTCGTTAAGGTCGCTCGCTGAGAAAAAGCGATATCGAACGATATCAATGGACGCGCTAAGACGTTTCCGACTTCGTAACAACGTCTCGCAAACTCGCGCGCTTATCGCCCACGCGATAATCCACCTGCGCCACTTGACATTTCCAGTTGTTGTTGTTGTACACTGGAAATTGTATAAGACGCGCTCTGCGACATCGAGAACACGATTGCGCGACGTGCGTAAATCGCTGTTGATCCCGCCGAAGTCGCAGACGATCGACGATCGCAGACTCGAAAGGGGGGGATTAAAGGGCAGCGATTAAAGGGTGGATTACGCCGTAGAGGACAAATTTGACGGCGCGTTCGCGAAGGCCTTCTTCCAGAACATTGGCTCCGGCTTTCCTCGACAAAGTCCCACTAAATTCGCCGTCAAGGGATCGATACTCTTTTCCCAGCGATGCACAAACTTTCCCGTCGGCGAGAGAGATATTAAGAAGAAACGGACGACATTGCTCGTACACACACTTCTCTCTACGGTGGAGAGGGGGGGGGAGGAGGGGTGACAGATGAAATTGCCACCAAGGCATCGTAGTATCATATGTAATGTGAGGCACTCGTACTAAATATTGATTTTTCTTTTACTCTCCCGAGTACCCCGTGAAAAATATCTTTTTCCCGCGAAAAATACATTTTTACGTTAAGTTTTTCGCAAAATGTAACATGTCGGCATTCTGGATATTTCCATCGTTAAAAATGAAATTATAGTTATAGGATAATTGAATACGATGGCGAATATATATCATTTATCGGAAATTAATTTCCAGAGAGGCTAATTAAGCGAGGGACCGCATTAAAGTCAAAAGAAAATATGATCGTTGCTATAATTATCTCTCGATAATATAACAAATAAATCGCTGTTAATTTCTTATTAAAACGGGAAATAAATGAAAACAGCAGTCGGACCGGCCGCGCGATGGCTCTCGGCGTTTCAACGTCGTCCGTTGTTGAAACAACGTGAAATTTTTCCAAAGCGTTCATTAAACATTAAACGATCACGCCATCGGGGACGTCGCGATGTCGCGTACGCAGAAGTATTCTCGAGGTAGTCTCGCGGGCAATAGGACGATATTTTCACGTCGACGTGGACGTATATAAAATGGCAGCGCGGCGCGAACTGGCAAGAAGCCTCGAGTGCGAGATAAACAGGCTGCTTTTATTTCCGTCGGCCGGTTTTATGTTCGGTCGGCGCAGTCTTTTCGCGCATTTAGTTTCCGCCACTAACCAAGTTACGACCACCGGGGACGGTGGACGAGCGGCAGCAGAAATTGAGGGTTACCTCGGCGAGAGGTAAATTTCGCCGCATCACCTTGTGTACCGCGTAATTGAGGGATTATCCTCCGTAAACACACGTGATTGGCTAATTTTCATTATCTCGATCGGTACGCACGAGTGCGCGAGCGCCACTGTAATCTCGATGATTATTCGGAGCTTATGTATAAAGGGCGAAAGGGCGTTTTCCTGTTTACTTTCAGGTAAACATCGTACTTACAAATTTTCATTTAGCAATACGCGTCGTGAAACTTTGTTTCACGCGGTATTACCATAACCAAACGAACATACACACACAACGAATATACACAATACACGATACACAATCGCGAGTAATGAAAGTCAGTAATGAAACAAAAATGCGACGCGCTGTAAATATCTTGAAATAAAAAATATAAATATAAATGGTATTGTAAATCGATATTGTGTAATATAATTTTCAATCTTTAAATAAGATCGGGTGAAATTCTTCGGCAGGAAATACGTTCAACACATTTTTTAATAAAATTAAAAGAGCAATAGGTGAAAAAAGGCAAAACTTAAATTTACGTAACTTTGTGAAAAATGGTCGTAAAGTAACGTTCAGAGGCTGAAGCTTCAGCTTTTAAATTCCTCCAAGTTTTTTTCTCGACGGCGCTTCTGCTTCAAGTGACCTCATTTTTGCGATTCCAAATGATCCTTTAATTTTGAGGAGTGCATTATTTAACGCGAGAAATAAAATATTCTCCTATCGCGAGTGACTGAAATTAAAAATTTTAAGATAACAGTAAATTGATTTCTTATTGAATAACGCCAAACGAGGGGATTAACTAGATTATTTAATTCTCTAGAGGGTTAAGTGACTGCGGGATGAAGTGATGGGATCAACTGGACAATGCACAAGGTCCATTTTAGTATAATTTATGTTAAGAGATGGATTATCCACACATAGTACCTCCTCGTGCAATTTATATTCCACGCTGAATTAATTAAGAGACGATTTTAAAGAGATGGTATTTTTTTTTTTTTTTAAGAATTTTCCCCGTGTCATATATGTAAATTACAAAGTATAGATACATCCTCTCGCACCCCTTCGTTCTCATGAATAAACCGCCATTGTTATATACCCTGCGTCTATTTCTGAAGTTTAATAACGGCAGAGTCATTTGGATCGGAAGAGTGAATTTATACGGATGGAAAATGAGATCGTTGTGAGCGGTATCCGCGCTTTCGAAGATCAATTTGACTTTGCGGTTTAGGTAAAGCCAAAAGGAAAGAAACGTTTCGCAATATGGCCATCGCACGACGCAATATGTCCGCGGTATATATATATATATATATATATATATATATGCATATTTCATGTTGAAAAAGAAGTTGGCTATTATTGCATGATTCTGACGAGTGCACATCAGTTATAATCGAAAAACTTTACTCGTTATCACAAAACCGCGATTCCCATAATCGTTTTTATTTGCAAATTTCCAATCTTTTGTTTTTTCCCCTCAGAGAGAGAGAGAGAGAGAGAGAGAGAGAGAGAGAGAGAGAGAGAGAGAGCCAGTTAATAGCCTGTCTCTTCACACACACACATATATATATATATATATATATATGTATATATATATATATATATATCTCATTAAATATATTATTTTACTTACGCATACGAGCCCGAATAAAAGCAAAATATAATAATTTATGCATATGAATCCGAACAAAAGCAAATACATCGAACGTCATTTCTAATATCTTTCAAATAGCTTCAATTATTCACGATATCGCAATGACGAACATTTTTTTTATGTTTTTAATATTTTTAATCATATATAACAACAAAATTATCGCAAAAATAAATGCACGGTATCGTTTTATCATATTATTAGATAGATTAACAACATAATTTCTACAATCTGTCGTTATCACATAATAAAAATCTGTTTTACATTGTAAAATATTTTTAATAATTTTTCTGTAACGAGAATAATAATGAGCATATTCTCTCGCGGTTCAAGGCTCAATCGCAACAAAAAAACATATCAATATTAATTACGCATCAAGATTTTAACTATATATTATTAATTCTGTTCCGCATAAATCCGCATAAATTAATATTGTATTCTTTATAAAAATTTTTGGATTTCGACAAATGTTGTAATTATTAAAAATGTAAATAACGCGCAGACTATATTTACTCTTAATATTTAATGAAACATCTTTGAGCCTGAGCGATTAATTCATCCTTAACCCACACCGCTCGATCGGATTAAATTAGGAGTAATAGTAGTTTATAAATGCGAGTCTTCATTAGCAGCTACCGAATGCATTGCATTTTTGAATGCACATATCAATCTTTATTCATAGCTTTTATAAATTTGCTTTTCCAATTTTCGTAACGAATTTAATGAACGCATTTTGAATGGCTAAATCAGTATTAAATCGACAATTCTATTTTCGAAAAATGAATATCATTTAATATCATTCATCATGCAATATCTCGAATAGAACGCAAAGGGATTAATTCGATATTCACAGCTTACAAGTATTGGCTTTTACATCGGCGATTGCAGATGACAACTGAATACTTGAAATATACATGGCATATCAGTTCTTGTTTATAGCTCCCATAAATTTGTTTACAACAAATTTAATAAATGTAATATAATCCTTAATATCCAGAAAATATTTGTTTTCGATAAATGAATTTATAATATCTCCGAGCGAGTGACCTTTGTTAACGCAAAATTATTAGCGGTTTTACAAATATTACTTTTTTATGCTCTGTCAAAGATCACAACATTTCAAATATCGATTCCCATTTTTTAATTAATAAATCCCACTAAGTAAATTCGTTCATAATGGGTGTACAATAAACGCATCTCTAATATCCGGTATGATATTCGCCCTTATCAACGGATTCATTGTTCTCCGCCGCGTTAACGTTAGCGGATGAGGAGGGGGAGGGGGGAGGAGGGCACGGCAGGATTAACCCGAAATTATTGGCAGCTCATAATTACTGGCTTTCTATTGCCTGTTACAGATTATGGCGCACCGTACGCACACGACCTTTTCGCCTGCCAGTCATCCCGCCTCGTACGTCATAATCGGCTCGGATGCAATATCGCCTCGTCAGTGATTCTCGGGCGGCACAGTTCACCTGGCCGGGGACCAGAAAGTGCAGAGGAGAGAGTGCTCGGATCAGAGAGAGAGAGAGAGAGAGAGAGAGTGAGCGACAGAGCTCGGAGGAGAGCGAGATGTGAGGAGCAGGTTCGACGCGCGTTCAGCGGCGATTCAGCGGAATGAGGTGGCGGCCGGACGGCCGGCACCGGACGGACTTCCGAATTGGGACGGGAATAAGCCGCTCTCCCGTCGGCGATCGAACGCGGGGCACTCGCCCCACGGCGAAACTACGGCGCTCACCCTTCCTTTCGAGGGGAGCGTCCTCGAAAAACAACGACCTCGATCCCCGTCCTCGCGCCGCCGTCGTCGATCGTTTCGATGATACATATATATATATCTCGTGGAGATAGACGCTTCCGGGACGGACGCGGCTCCTATGCATATGTATAGCCCGCGTCGAAGTGTGTGCGAACGATGAGAGTCAAGGTCGAATCGGCCATCCGGCCGTTCCGGCGGACCGATATCTGAATCATGGGCAGACGCAGTCGGAAATAGCGCGCTCGATATCGTCTCCTAGACGCTACTCCTGGCTAAAGCGAGCGTATGTTATTGTCTCCGATTGGCAGTGAGAGCTAAGATCGAGCTTTAGCCTCGATCCGTCTCCCACGCTCTTCTCTCTCTCTCTCTCTCTCTCTCCCTCTGTCTCTTATTTGAAACTTGAAGCGGATGTACCGCGGCATGTAATGCGAACGTTATGTAGATAACGCAATATTTGCAGAGGGATGGGGATATAGGCGGAAATGGAATTTGATTTACTGAGTGATATAAGTAAACGCAATTGTGAAGTATATAAAATTTAATAGTCGAGATCGCTCGGCAGTGATGTGAGCGAATGTTTCGTAAAGAAGCGTTCTTTCTTCTATGGCAAAAGTATCGAAGAGACAGGATTGAATTTATGAGTGACAATAGACAGAGAAGACAATATGAATAAAAAAAAGTGAGATATAAAATTTGTCAAAGTTTAATAAGCTAAATGATTATTGTGATCACAAAAATATTATTACCTAGTGGACCTTGTACCGCTGGAATGAGACATTTGAAGTTTCAGTTATTACATCATGCTCGTCCAATATAGTTTCGACAACTCTCTCTCTCTCTCTCTGATTATCTTCATAATAATGGAGAACTGAATTGTGTATCGTAAATTGTCCTTCAAACGAATTCGACATAAATTATGATGAAAGGATATTGAAAACATTTAATATCGCAAATTGACAATATTGAATATTACGGCGGAGCTTCGAACAAAAATCGCGGATGGTAATGCGTCTGTTGCTACCATAAATTAGGTCAATGTTTCAGAAATCTCTTCGTGCAATCTCCGCGTGCAAAGCGCGCTAACGTGGCTTTAAACTCGACAGAGGTAAAAATTGAAACGATGACGTGTTCTTCCCCGCGACGGCGATGCGACAAAATGTGCAAGCGCGAAAGTGGTTTGCACGATATCCATTTAGAAAGGAACCATTTTAACCACTTTGCGCGGAGAAGCGTTTTATTACAAAAAGGCAGACAACGTCATCATGTAGAAGCAGCGATTCACGAGACGTCAACTCAAGGAACCGAGAATTTCGCTGACAACGTGTAGTATTTTACAGGTACGTGGACTTGTACATTTTGTTTTAAAATAAAAATACATCGTAAAATCGAAACGTGAATGTTTCAATAGAAAACACTTTACAAAGTTGAGACTTTTAGAAAAACATATAAAAAAGTGTCAAGAAAGTTGTATTGTACCGTATTCAAAAAATTTTTGTATAATATAAATCTGTTTCAATTTCTTATAAAAATAGTATATAAAAAAATTTAATGAAAACTTTTATTATAAAATATATTTTATTTTATAGTAAAGTTTATTATATTCAAAATTTAAAAAATTTTTTAAATTATATATAATAAATAGCGATATGATTAAAAATAATAAAATATGTATTTATAATTAATAAATAAATAAATACATATATATGTATGTATGTATGTATGTATGTATGTATAAAATACATATATATGTATGTGTGTGTGCGTGCGTGTGTGTGTTTAATTAACGGCACAAAGATATGTACTTTTTTAAATAAGTAGAAGAAAAGAGGATCATCGGAGAAATTTTATAGAAAGATCGAAAAGGCATATAAGGTGCTTCATTTCATTTTGATTCTCGCCATCGATCATGATGTCCGCAATTTAAAATGCGAACGCCATAACCAACCAATGGATGCTCTTTTCGATAATCTTCCTATGGCTTCTCTCTTCAGAAAGTGCATTTCTTGTGTTAAATTTAGATGTTAAATAAAACTTTTCAAATCTGATTCATCATCCTTGTAGTATTCTTCCACTCCATTTATTTCTGTTTCGGGATCTTGCTCTCCCGCTTCTTTCACTTCCGCTCGTTCTTTGTTACTGCGATTATCGTAGATGTGTCTCTCTCACTCTTTTTTGAAGTCTTTTACACTCGACGTTTGTCGATATCAGTTAAAAGCGCAGTTGCCACCTTTAGAATATTGGTTTCCCGCACAGCTGCTCGTTCATTGATATATTCAGCATATTTGAAATCGTTATTATCATAATGCTCTTTCTAAAAAAAGATCACGAAAAAATAAACATTTCTGCTAGAAATTCCTTTTGAAAAAGAAAAAAAATAAAATGTTTACATACGTATATGTATATTCCTTTCTCTTTTCAAAGAAAAGTTGTCAAAATTTATATAAATTTATTTATAATAATAAAATAAATTTTAACTGAAAAATTTTTTTTCTTTCTATTCTTAAGAATCTAAAGTTAGCATCTTCAGATCTTTGAAAATCAAAAAAGACGTAGTCATCTACTCGATTCTCTGAATTGATCTAGAATGTATATCTTCGAACTCAACATCAGACTATTCTGTACACGAGCGCTCAAAAATGCCTCCCCCCTTAAGTTGTCGAACATGATGTATGAACATCTAGATGCAATATAACTGGGTATATTCTGCCTGAAACACTACTAACTTAAGAGGGAAAACATTTTTGACCGCTAGTGTACATAACACAAAGAAACACGATTTGCCTAGGATACTGGTCTTTTAAAAGATTCGAAATACCTTATAATACCTTGAAATACCAACCTTCAAATTATTTAATTTTTATGTTATTTTTTGTGTTTTTATGTAACATAAATTTTTGTGTAACAAAAAATACATTTTATATATATATATATATATAAAATGTATTTTTTGTATATATATATATATATACAAAAATGTGTATATTATATATATATATATATACAAAAAATACATTTTATATATATATATATATATATAAAATGTATTTTTTGTTACACAAAAATTTGTGTTACATAAAAACACAAAAAATAACATAAAAATTAAATAATTTGAAGGTTGGTATTTCAAGG